>NW_027279987.1:0-329823 GCF_046629955.1 Centroberyx affinis
TTCATTTTTTTTTAAATATATACATATATGTATATATGTAGAGAGAGAGAGAGCTTTGTCAATTTGTAAATACACTTACCTTCAGTTTGTCTATACCCAAGGTGCCCAGGGATCTTTGTGAAGTGGCCTCTTTGTAAATATCTCTGTGTGAGTGTAGAGTTGTGGGAGAAAGGTCATTAATATTCATTCTCCATATTCTCCAAACCAAGGGATGACAGGTTTGGGCTTCACTTGGCCACAGTGTAGTGAGGAATTGTTTCTGGTTTATCACCACTTCCTTCAAGATTGTCTGTCTGGAAAGCGTTATTTTCCACAAATGTCAGTTGTATTCAGCAATACAAAAATGACCAGTTCAAGTGTTTGTTTCCTCTATAGTGCAGCATGTAACCACTCTGACATAATGCTGCTTTTTGACCTTTTTTGCAGGACAACATCAATGTGGACGAGGCGGCGCGTTTCCTGGTAGAAAACATCTTGGCCAACGACAAAGGCTTGCCGTACGAGGAGAGCAACGGAGACCGGATCAAACTGGACCAGGAGATGGTGGCTGCTGAGAGCAAGTCAGGCTGCTGCTAACGCTTGATCCATCTCTCCATCACTCATCAGCCATCCACCGCCTCCCCACCAGCAGGGTCCGACCCCCTACACCCAGCCTCGGACATGAGGGTGAATTTCCGAGTCTCCAGAGTCTCCAGCGGTGCCAGAATCTTCTCCTCTCCACTTCCAAGCGTCCCATTGTAGCTTTCCCCAGTCTTATCTCCGACTGGGCCCAGAATAGGAGTCTAATTCTATGTTCCTGTTGTCCTCAAATGGTTTCACTGCCTCCCAACCACCAAGCTATTTCCCTTCTTCTGCTCCTGTGCCTCCAAACCAGAGGGTCTTTATTGTGGTTTTTCTCAGCTTACGTTTCCCCAACTATGGACTTCACCCTGCACCCTGAACCCTGCTGATCCCCCCGTCGTCCCAGCAGCATCTGAAGCCCTGGACTGTACCACACCAGATAAGGGGTGCAAACCAAGTGTGATGGTGACACACACAAGCTAAAAAACCTCTTAGTCTTTTTTTGTCTCTTGTCTCTCCATATCCCTGTGCGTATTTGTGTTGACGTCATTCATGCAGCTTTAGTGTGTGTGGAAAAAAAAGTGACTTTATTGTTGAGTGTTTCAGGAGTTTTTCACCAATTAATATAGTCAGACGTTAATGCCCCTCAACCATTCATCTTCCTCTGATGTCTGTGTCTCCAGCTGTTTTTATATTAGATTGCTGTGTAAAAAAGTAAGCAAAGGGGCATCGCAGTTCAGCGTTATCAAACTGCATATTTCATATTGACTGTAATGTTGTTTTTGTGTCATATTTTCCCTGGAGGCACGAACAAAGGTAGTGAAATAATGTGCCATAATAAGTATTTTTCCTTCCTTTTTTAACATGAAGGTGTGCCATATTTTTCAATGTTCACTCCAAACATTGACAAGGACGCTGAAGGACATTATATCAGAAAAGCTGAAAAACTCTAATGAAGGTACCATAATATGAGAAGCTAAGATATCTTTGTTGTTTGTCTTTCCAACGGTATGAAAAGGTACATCTGAGATCTGTATTTTTAAAATGTGTTTGATCATGTATTATAAAGATGGTGAGATTAGCCTACAGAAAGCATCAGACACTGTACAGGACTGTTCTCTTATCAATGGGGATTATAGTCTCTGCTAATGTTGTCAATTGAAGTGTGAAAGTTTTTTTGTTTTTTTTTTAAATATGGAGTTGAAATAATGAAGTTTACATATGAAAATACTTTAAATCTACAACAAGAGCAAAAAAGAATAAACATTTTAACATAATTGTGGTGTTGCTTATTAGTTATTTCAGCTATTACAGGTCCTTTGATTTGGATTTTGGATTTTTTATCTAACTATCTATCTATCTATCTATCTATCTATCTATCTATCTATTCATTCTATTCTATTCTATGAAGGAGTGCTTTGTCCAACATCCTGTAATGCAAATATGTCAATGAGTGAGATATTCACCATAGTTCTACATTTTACAGTATTTGGCTAAAATAGAATGTTTTTTTTCTCTTTGGGATTTTATGGTTCAATAATCACATTTTTCAGATTACAAAATTTGCTGGTTTTGGCTGGCACACTGACATCTTGGACTAAACCATCTGAGCTGGGATTGACTCTCATGCTAATACATTTCTGATTGGCATACAGTACAAACACTACTGATTGGTGGAGGTGACTGCCTTGGGATTACACACCTAAAATGCCAGCAATGTGACAACAACATACCACAGAAAAATGACTGACATTGTAGTGAGATTCTGGCTACACTTGAAGGATGAACAAGAGGCAACATCAATTTCTTTTTTCCCCATTTTGATATTCAGTGAACAATGTCATATTTAGATTGAATACCATTTTTACAAAGAGGAAAACAAGTGAGGGACATATATAGTTTAAATAATCTAGAACAGTGTGTGTGTGTGTGTGTGTGTGAGTGTGTGAGACAGGACCATGTGCTTCCACTCAGGAAACAGTGTGTGATAGTCATCAGACATTGTGCGCTCACCACTGCAGCTCGTGCTCTTCCATCAGAGCAGGAATGTGAAGGCCCCCCAGGACACAACTCTACAATCATTTCACCAATTACTATTCACTGTACTGCACCTAATGTCATAAAAGCTCATGCATTTCAGTGGAGTTTTAAACCTGGACAGGACATTGATGTACTTGCTTCATTATCTCAGCGTGTGTTTATCCTGTTCGTATTTTACCACAGCAGCGTGCCACAGTACAGCGATGTTTAAAAAACCAAATTCACATTACTTGTTAGAGACTCTTCTATACCTGTGGGCTATCAAACTTTATCACAGTTTACAGCACATGACTTTCTACAAATCATGCCTCTTCTTTATTTAGAAAATGAAAATGTTACTTTTAACGATGGATCTTCACACCATAGCTGCAAATTTTCACACAACTCCCTTAATCCTTTTCTTGTTTTATTGCCTATTAGTCTAGGCTAAATGGACATACTCTGGCATTTTAGAATAAAGCACATTGTTGTATAACTAACGTTACTGTATTCTCCATAGAAGAGATGAAGGCAGCTGTTCAACTAGGGAGCCAGAGAGCCGAGATCACATTCAGATACACTGTTAATTAATTAGGTCTGTATGTCATTACTAACTGTAGGACTGTACAGAACATGTGATTGTTTTACAAAAAATGCTTAATTTACTTAATTGCATTGACATATTTGGTTAATTAGCCTGTGATTTTTTTTTCATAAATATGTAGTTAGTTGAATCAGGATGTTGATAAGGCATAGAGGATGAGTTATCAAAGCATTGCCTGACAATGAAGTGGAGGTAGGACTTCCCACTCTCTGCCTCCATCACAAACCCAGCGCAAGTTGTCTTCTCTATCATGGGACAAACTAAATGCTCAAGAACCCAAACAAGTGGTACATGCAACATGCCAGCATGTATCTATTGTTCTGAGACCCCAGGTTTGCTCCTGGGCCCATTCCAGGATTATGTCCACTAGATGGTTCTTATTAGGATGCGTTTTTTATGATTATATGGAGCATTAAGGCCAGGTGATGAATTCATGGTGTTTACGTGTGTTGCCATTTTCCACAGATGTAATGGAAAAACTGAGGTCCATCATACGGCCCCATTCCAGTGAAAAGTGACTGGCTGTGATAATATAGAACCTCCTTGGCTGTGATGCCCAGCGGCTCGGGCCAAGACAGGCTCCGCCCCCCTCACCTCATCCCCATGGCTCTGTCGCTTAGCAACGCTAAACTTTCACCTTCAGCCCAAAACAAACGTACCTCAAGCTGCCTGCCTGCTTCTTGACATGTTTTCTTGGTCACTTTGCTAACCGTTGACTGGCTGTTAAGCTTGACAACTACAATGTCCAAGGCACTGCCAAAGAAAAAGGAGTCCTCTTCCAGCAGAGTCACTTCATCCCAGGGGCAGACGCCAAATAAAGAGTGAGTTTGGGTAAAAGGGTTTAGCGTTAAGTGGGTTCAAGTTACCTCGGTTATAGCTTAACGTTAACGGTAGCTAGTTAGGTTAGCTAACGTTAGATAAAAAAACATGACGCTAGCTAACCTGGCCAGCCAAATTACTGGTATATCTGAAAATAAATTATGTTTTTCCTGCATTAGGTACTGAAAAATTATCTGCTCACTAATTGTAAGTTACGTCACTCTGGATATAACGTTAACGTTAGTTACGTTAAAACTTATGTCAGCAAAATACATTAAATGTACGGTAACATTAGGTAAATGTTAGCAACGTCAGCACCTGGTATAAAAGACACACCTGAATTTAATAAAAATCAGTTAACTTAGTAGGCTCACTGTTAAGCTGTATCATTAAATACATTTTTAATGGAACACATATATAGTATAGTCAATATATTACAAATGTGTTAGGCCTAATTTATGTATTTACAATATTTATTCATTTATTTATTGCTGTAAATACAAGCCACGCAGTGATGTAGTGGTACAAATAAAGGCATGCAAACTATGACCTCCAGTCGTGATAATCAAACAGCCACCAATATAGCTAAGCTAAAAGCAGCTATACTTTCAGAAAAACATTAATTTATGTTTTGTTTTCCTTAAAATGCCCTGTATTTATCACTGTATTACATCAATTTAATACTACTAGTATGATATTTACAATGAATTTACTTCATTAAGATTTAGGCCTATGTCAGCCGAACAAAAGTGAGTAAACTCTCACTCTATAAAAGAGGGTAAAGAGAATTTGGGTGGGTTTACCCTACACTATGTTTACATCCCTGGTATTGAGGTACTAGCTGGCTGATTTCACTGGTTGATATTAACAAACAACAAACAAAATCACATAGGTTGCTGTTTATGTATCATCATTTCAGAGCAGTGTCCCTGGTAGCCAGCGCCTCTGAAAGCCTAGGAGAGCTGAGGAGATGCAGATTCCCCATCTGGCCAGAGTGGAACGAGGCAGAGGTCAACGGGGAGAAATGGGACGCAGCCAAAGGAGCCAGAGATGGAAAGACGGGCAAGAGCCCCTCTGTTGTGAGTGTGGCGTAGAAGATAATATTCTATGCACCAAGTAAATTTCTGTATGAAAGTCCAATGGATCATAGATTAATTTGCCACCAGCAACGTATAGCCTACCTGGCAAAATGTTCATTTCCTACTTTAAACTCAGTTTAAACACTAATGTTACCTTATGTGGGATTCATTGTGTGGTTGTGTTGTTACATTATCTTTTGAACTGTATGTTATTTTTGTCTGCAGCCATTCTTTGAAGATCCTGAGGGAAAAATTTGCCTGCCTCCATCTTTGAAAGTGCACTCCTGGAAGCGCCCTTTAGAGTTCATTGTCAACAAGGTAACTAAAATTTCAGCATTGGTGGTGTGAATTCAAATAGGACAGTACATGGCAAATGACTAGCTATCCTATACTGTAAATGATACAAACTTTTGACAATGATCACAGTTGTGCCATGCCACTGTGTGTCTCACTATTATTGCCATTGTACTGTACCACATCATTGTTCAACTGCATATCAGGGATAACAATAACAAACAATAGCAAACTTATCATGTCATGTTTAGGATTGTTAGGCATGTTAAAGCCAGGTAGGTTGGTCGAAAACCATGAAGACTAATGCACTTAGCCTTCCTCTCCCCTCTCTCCAATTCCCACCCAGCCAGTAGAAATCGTCATGCAGCTGATTGACAACTTGGAGCAAAGCCCTCCTGCTCTCAACTGGTCAGATGTCCAAGCCTCAAAAATTTATTTGAAAGGAAAATAGCAGAGCAGTGGTGCAGTCAGTATTGCTGAGATTCTGACATATAACTTATGTTCACCCAGCATGGGGATTACTTTTGCTGAATTAAAACAAAATATCAGCTCATAAAACCTACCTTCAGCAGCTTTAACAAAGAGTATTTCTTTGCCATACTGTGTACAGCTAATTAAGGAAATCTGCTCTCTGTGTGCTTCTAATGCAGTTCCACAATTTAATTGCATTGCTCCACTTTCTTTTCTCTTACCCTCTCTCTATTGAGCAATTACTGTAAGCTTCCTGCTTTTTGAATTAGTCCTTACCAGCACAGGTCACAGCCTGCCTTCCAATTGCCATGCCAAAAGCATTTCATTAATTTCATACAAGAAGTACATAGGGATAATCACAAAAGCAATCAGGCATTTAGATGCAGGCAACAGCTCTGTTGTGCTCCTCTCTCTTCATCAACCTTTACCAGTTTATTTTTCTGGAACCCACTTAACTGACAGAAATGAAGTTTGGCTTTTATTTAGAGTTTCCTTGACGATGGGAGAGAACACAGCCTCCCTTGACCCAAAGCTGCACACTATCGTTCTCACCATCACCGGAGCCATTAATTCATATTTGATTAGTACCGTGTTGGAGTCTATTAACTTGGTAATCAAATATTCATTTCAAACATGCTCTCTGGAGTATCATGGCATGGTTAGATCAGCTTAGGCCCAGGGATGAGTAGCCCACATAGATTAAGACACATGAATATTTACATTTGAAATAGGTGACGTGTTACTTTCCATAGAGCGATCTAGAAATCTGCTAAAGCTGTTTGACCACCTATTTTTGTATAATAGACCCTCCTGACATATACATAGCTACTGCTGCATTGTATATGTAACAGCTTCAGTGCACAAAGTCTGTCTGTCCATCATCTGACTGGGGATAAAAAGGCTCAGGCAGTTGTATTGCTCTATGCCTCTATGACTTGATAACACTGATGTGCGTCATTCTAGGGTCCTGTGGTTGTTGAGAATGAAACTACCTTTGACCTGATCTCCCCCAATGACCATCTGATTTGCAGTGAGGTAACCTTGCAGCAGTACTTTCAATTTGTCTATTATTTAGGTATTGTAATTTAAGTGTCAGATAGAGTGACATTTGATTGACAGAAATGAATTGGACTGGGCTAATGCAATGCACTATTGATTTAGCGAGTGATGGATCAGATAACTGAGGAATCGACTGATAGATTTATGGATCGATGAGTAGTTACTAGACTCATGATTACACCTTCTCTCCTTGCTCTTCCAACCAGCTGATGAGGTGGATCATCAGTGAGATCTATATTGTTTGGAAGTTGTGTAACAGCACACCGGGAGAGCAAGATGGTTGGAGACCTTGGGAGCACATCTACTCGCTGTGTAAGGTCGGGAAGGATCATATGCCGCTGTACAACCTCTATGGGAAGTACGTGGTCAGACTTTACTGGATGGTGAGTCTGACACACACACACACACACACACACACACACACACACACACACACACAAGCGCACACAAACATACATGGACGAGGCTGTAAAAAGTACAGATCCACTGGAGACTTTGCTTATACACATTTACAATGAAAGGATGGCTTTTTAGTCTGATCTTCACACTGTATGAAAACGTTCAACCTAGTATGAAACTCGAGGATGCCTATGGATGTCACACCACTGTAGATCAAGTCATTGCCTCACAATCCCACCATGTTAGTTAAGCCAATTTTCAGAGCCACATCTGTGAGAGATGGAATGAGATTCATTGTATTATTCAGCAGACCCCACAGGAGACAGCAGACGAGAGGGGAGTAGGCACAGAGTGAGGGAGGGAGGGACAGGAGAGAGGGGAAGGGATGAAAAAGCCTTATCCACTGAAAGCTCAAATCAATCAGTCTCACTGCTGTGCCAAAAGTGGCTGGGCTTCATACATTGCCTGATGAATAGATAGGGCTTAACAGGAGTCAGCTGCCTCTCAGAGAGCAACGCTCAGTTGGATATCTAGGCTGTATGGAGTATGAGAGCCAGGCCTAGCCCTAGGGGGCTTTATGCATTGTATTGTCATTCAGATGAATGGTGTGTGAGGTTACGGATTTTGTAACTTTTTGGCTGCACAAACAGTATTAGTGTTGTGTGTTTGTCTTGGGGGGGGCATAACGACATTGAATTGGGAAGTCACTCGAAGTTGCTGGCCTATGAGTTTCCGCATGTGTGTTGCTCATCACAAATCTGTAGGTAGGACGTGCAAGGACATTCTGTTATGTCATTACAGTAAGGGAGATTTTATGGACTCTTACTGTACAACAATTCAGGTAGTGAGAGAGTGGAGGAGACAGGGCTAAAAGTGATGGTGTTCTATAACAGTTCAACTCTGCCTTGACAAACAAGCATGACACGATTGTAGGCAGCAGTCCCCGTGCCAACCGTAGCACGCTAACAGATGGTTGTAGAGACGGCATTAAGCGCACCACCCCCACCTCCTCTCTCATTTCCTTGTCCGTTTTGCTCATATGCTACTCCTTTTCTCCCCAGCTCTTCTGTTCCTTCATTCTTCTCCACCATTGTTTCCAACTGTGTCCTCCTTCATGCCACTGTGAAAATCCACTCTCTCCTCTGACTTGCCCCTTTGCGCTGCATTCTGCCACATCTGCGAAGAGACTGAGCTCCTCTTTGGGGCAATGATGTGACGAGAAAGAGGAAGAACAAGCAAGAAAGGGAGTGTGCACATGTGCACACTGGTGTGTTAGACGGATAACTAAGAGAGAGGCACAGCTGTGAACAGTCAGTCAGATTATAGCCTGTTTGACTGCTGCTCCTCCCTGTCACCAGTGTGAAACTCCCACAGACAGCCAGTGGACACATCACACCACGCTGTCAGTCAGTCTGCCAGACAGCATGTAACAACCACTGACACTGCACAGGATGCTAAGACGCAAGGCTAGGGTGGCTAATGCTAGGAGAACTGCTGGATACTCAGCCCATCGACCACTGAGATACTGAGACCCGAGGTGATGCTGAATATATAGCCAGAGTCACAGCATTGGGTTTTTTGGGGAAATGACACTTGGACTCTTGGTGCTTATTGTCACAATCTGAGGAATCTCCTTTAGAGGTCTGTTCAGAAGGGCAATGTTCACAAAACCTGGCCTCTTGACATTCTATAACCATGGATTACCATTTTATGAGCCTTTGCATATAATTTCTCAGTGTGTGTGTGTCTGCATGTTGTACAGTAGTATATGTACATACACAAAACAACTTAATGGTTTTGCTGTTTGAGTGGAACAAGCCCATTCAAGTGTGCTACAATCAAGGAGACAAATAGCCAATGAGTTTCAATGAGAGGCTCTTATGGACCTCAAGTAGCACTGCAGACAAAGCTCTGTTTCAGAAAAATCACAATTAGACAAGGCAGTCTGCAAATTTCTAAACAGTAAACTGAGGTTTTTGAAGGCAAACCAACCATTCTGAACACTCACACATTTTGGTCTTTGATTTTTAGCTGGCCAGTGGAAATCTAAGTTTACCCCACTATTATACAAAAAATTATATTGATAAACAGCAAGCCAAAGTAATTCTGTATTTTTATCTGCCCTCCTTATTCTATCTACCTTTAAATATTGTAGTTTAGGCATTTAATTGATGCTCTTATCCAGAGTGACTCACAATGAGTAAGAATACGCTTCCAACTCCTAGATCACCAAAATTAAAAATGACGAGCACAAGGGTCAGTGCCAAGCATTGAATTAATGAGTAAATAGTAGATCTAATAGGATGAGAGTGCAACAGTGGATTCATTCTATTTTAAATTTAAATTAAATTTTTTCCTTTTTAAATGCAGTTATAACAAGTTTTTAAATTTGTTGACCTACACTTGCTAAATACAATTTTGAGTTGGATAAGTTTAGCAACTATCAGTGCTCTTTGAAATCAGTGTGAAGGAAAATTATCTTTTAACAAACACCATAAAGTAAACCTGTGGATGTACTGACTGAAACAGGACAATAATAGAAAATAATAGAAGTGTTGAAGAGATACTATTAAACATGCAGAAATACATCCCCCCTCATGTTGTGCAGTATCTTCCCTAACTGCCTTTCTGTCTGCCTGCTAGGGTTGCTGGAGGAAGGTGACAGTTGATGATGCCATGCCATTTGATGAGGAAAACAACCTGCTTCTCCCTGCCTCCACCAACCAGTCAGAGCTGTGGCCAATGCTGTTGGCTAAGGCTCTCATTAAAGTAGCCAACACAGAGTGAGTTACACTCCGGCAGCAACTCTCTACGCACCTCAGTACTGTCCCAAAGAGCGGGGTTGTTATGCTCTGCTAGTAAGAGGGCATAAGAACACGTTTCACCCTCATTCCAAATACCCACTGTTCAGCCTGCAGAAAAACTAGACATGGGGCCTCTAACAAGAATACTGCAAAAATGCACCACACAGTATCCACACTAACCCTTTGTACTACCCTGCTTGGGGTACACACTGCTGCCCAACATCAAATTAAAAGGAAACCCTGCGTAGGATTTTCTCTAAATGTGTCATTGTCAAAACAATTGCAGTAACAGCAATTTTCACAACTTTCTGTAGCCATTTGATTTGCTTTCTAACATATTTAATTTCCCTTTCTTTCATACATAACTTGCCAGTCAGATGGCAGGGGATTTCTCAACAAATCTGATCTGAGGACGAAAGCAGGTCAACACAGGTCACTGAAGCTTCTGATTGTAATAGAGACTGTCACAGTTTTTTTGTATTAATTTCTAGGCGATATAAGCATGAGACGAGAGAAGAGATCTCTACTTTCTTGGAAAATAATCCAAAGTCAACTAAACACTTGAAAGCTCACACACATGCACGAGCGCTCACACACAGAGTGCCTTTTGCTGACTTGGCCAAACCTCCACCTGACCTAATCTGTGCCTGGGGCTGTGTTAAATTTGGTGAGCGACAGGCAGTGTGCGTGTCTGTGACGGTGCGACTTGGCGTGTGTCAAGGTGGCTGTTGCTGTGTCCACAGAAGGTCGAGACATAAATGTTTCATCCAAGACAGGAAACAAAGGAGCCTCTCTGCTGGTGAATCATTCATAAGCTGTAGTGAAAGTTCATACAAGTGCCAAACTTTACCCAGGTGTCTGCTGGGGCTTTTCATAGACAGCACTTGTCTTTTTTTATAGAAAGCTGAAGGTGAGTGGAGGGCTCCCACATTGTTTTTAGGTGGTGAATAGCTTTCCTGTCCTGGATATGGAGTGTCGCAATCCTGATCAAGCTGTATTGATTTCATCTCATTGGGGATCATTACTGTGGACTGGACAGGTTGACCACAGGATCCCAAGAGGACCAATTAGAGCCGCAGCCATCTGTTTCAACTGAAAAACGACCAAGACACACACAACACACACACAGACACAGACACACACACACCCACACAAAACCATATGAAACGCACAAAATGAATGCTAGAGGCTTGACTAATAGTTATTCCTTAAGATTTCCCACATAAAACACATAAAACAAGTTTCAGAATGTACATCATAAGGCCAGCCTGTATCCTTGGCATTCAATTACTCAGTAGACAAACGTCCAGGCTGGCTGAGACAACATTAAACAGCTTTGTTGTCCTGTGTAAGCCGCAGAATCCACATCTCTGGGCACCACATTTCTCATCCAATTGCTGCCTGCTCTGAAAGGGAATAGTGCCAATGTCAACTTGGGTGGGTTTGATGGGGTCTATGCCATCTAAGTTTTGCTGTGGTTTGATGTACGGTCATCATTTTTCTCTTTTAAGCTGATGTAAGGGTTTTTTTGTGTTTGTCTCTCAGTGTAGTATCAGAGCTCAGGAAGGAGATGGGTGAGTTCACCTTCATCCACACCCTCACCGGCTGGATCCCAGAGATCGTTCCTATACAGTATGTTCCTCATCCACTCTTCTGTCTCAGTCTTCCTCATCTTATCTGTCTTTAGTTATGTAGTTATATGTCCTAAAAATTTACACACACTCCTGTTAACTGTCTCTTTAAATAGGCTAGGGGATTTTCCATTTTCTCCTTTGCGTTCCTTTGCATTTCTTCACTCTGAAAGCCAAAAGGGGGAGAGATAAACAGGCTATCTAATCTCTGGTAGTTTATCACAATAAAGGCTGTGGCACTAAATGTGCACAAACAATCTAAGAACCTGTGCATTTCCCCTCTCAATGAGCATACTTTACAAAGCATACTGTAGCACAATCATCCTGAGAAGAGCATCTATCTGTAGTACAGTGTGGAAGATCACACTTTGGGGGGAATGACTGAGCTCTAAAATGGAAACAGGGAGATATGAAATAAAGGGGGATGAAATGCGGGATGGAGTGAAGGGTCTCAGCTTGTCAGTGATGGAACTTTAATGGGGGAACAGTGTTTTGGAGTGGAGCAGGGGAGTGTGATTCTCTCTGCCTCAGCAGGTTAGCTGTTGTTAGTGGGTCTCCTGGGGAATCTATCAACACACACAGGCAGTGAGCGTGACTGTGCTTGTGTTTCAGATTTATTCATGACACATGGGTGCACAGTTCTACGTGCACGCACACAAACACACAAACAAACACACATAGTGTTTCCAGTTATATCATTCTTTTTTTTAAAAGTGAACAAGGGAGAAAATCACATGGTTTTATTTACTTCTCTCCTGTTGTTTGGCAAATAAAAATATGTTACATAATAAAGTGATGTGCTTCAAATAAATTGATGCGCTTCAAATAAAATAACCTAACTCTATCACTCTCACTTCTCGCTTTCCCCGTCACACACAAACATGCTCCTCACCATTTTGGGAACATCCAGCTTAGATCGTAGACTAGCATTACCACTGCCGCTGCTTCACACTATGCTGTTAGCCTGTCTGTGCTGAGATGTCCTATAAATCTGGCTAGGAGGCTGGGAATCAACTGCCAGATATTGTTTTGGCTCTCCAACTGAATACTCCATTGGATTCCTCAGCATGCAGCCAAGATTTAATCAAAAATACCTTCTAAAGGATGCCTTAGAATACAGAAGAGATTGTATGGTGCACTTAAAATCAAATCAAAGGTAATTGTACATAATGCATTTTACCAAGAACAGTTTAACACAAGAAAAATGATGTACAGAAGTCAGTAGATTAAACATAATTTGGTTATTTGCAGACAAACATAATGTGTGTGTGTCTGTGTGTGTGTGTGTGTGTACACAATATGTGTGCCTGCATTTGTTGGTGTAAATGTGTGCATGCACTGTGCACATATAAACACAGTGCAGAGACAAATGCAGTCCAGTGCACCACAAATACAGAGACAGCACAGTTACACACAACCAGGAACAGACACTGCAATAGACTGAGAACAGCAGACAAATAGACACACTAGGACTCCTCACAGCAGACTTCAGCTGATGTCACAACAGTCATGGCCAGGAGGTGTTAGTAAGCTAGACATACCCAGATGTCCACAGCAACGTATATCATTTAGTGGATGTTTTCATCCAAGGCATCTTGGTTCATACACTGTATGCGTGGCCCTAGTTGGAATCGAACCCAATACCCTGGCATTGTTAGTGCCGTGCGCCACCCACCACAGCATGCTAGAAGCCCCCTCCAAAAATCTGGATGAGCGAGAGGCAAGGGGGTTGATTAACTCATTGCCCAGCCAATTTAACCTTGATTGGAAAATTGTGAATTGAGAAAGCCTTATCCAACCCGTTTATTGTATAAGAACAGGGTGTGAATGTTTAGATTGAAGCATATGAAATAGCACAGTGCCAGACTGGCTGTGACTGTGAATGGTTTTATATCCTTAATGAGAATTTTGTGAAAAAGTCTGAAGTGGGAGCTGTGCCACTATAAGGTTTACAGTGATGCACATTCAAGTAAAGAAAGTTTTTTTTCAATGAGGATACGCCTCAGACAGTTAAATGACTCTTTAAGGTCATGTCTGGGATCATAAGTAAGGCTGACATTTTGACTAGATGTTTTGGTGAGATAGACTATCATCGATCAAATAGAGCATCAATCTATTTTTACAATGCAATTTGACGTCTGTGTTTTACTCAATTACTCAGTGATATTCTCTTTAACTTCCTCTCAGGTCCAGATACGTAGGAAAAGTCTGGGAATTCTTAAAAGACACCATTCCCAAATTTACATACCTGGATGAGAGTTTGTTGGAGGAGAAGCCGCAGGCTGCAGAACCTGCTGCAGGGAGGGATTCCCGCCTGAGTGACTGTAAGAGCGAATCACCCACGGCAGCCAAGAGCCCAGAAAAAAGCAAAGGTGCTGATCATGTCACACACACACACACACACACATGTACACATGCACACCCGCAAACATACATCTCAATTACACACACTGCTTGCACATCTAATTGAGTGAGTCAATTAAATCATCGATTAGATTAGGATCATTTGTGCGCACGGGCTTTATCTAATCAGGCTTCCGTTAAACGGCTGATTAATGTATCATCCAAGGGATGAACTGAGTTGCTTTTTAAACAAACTTTGGATGAAAAATTTGTTTGTAGATTTCTCTATATTAATGGTTTTGCTTTTGATATCATTAATGCTTTTTTGTCAGGTTCAGCAAATAAAAAAGGGAAGGAAGGCGATAAGGACAAGAAGACTAATGGATCTTCCTCCACTCAGCCCAATGCTACCAACCAGCCCACCGCTGAGAGTATGGACAGACACACACACACACATACACTTTCTGTCTCTCTATCACATTCAGACCCACACATGCATGCAGGTGGATAAACATAAACATGCACCCATTGTCTTTTTTTTTTTCATGTTCAAGGCCATGAATAAGCATATTTATGCAGAGTTGTAGCTTTGACCCCATGTATGCAGTACACATACGGTATATCATTGTTTGTCTTTGTATGTATATACAGTATATACATGTATGTATGTGCACCATGTGACTTTATTTTCCTCCCTCTGCATCCATAATTCAGCTAGTATGGAGCATGACGATGAATATTTCATTGTCATACAGAAACTCTCCATATTCTCTCTGAAAACACCTATCAATAATTCTATCCTTGTATAGCAGTAATCACCCTTATACTCCTGCAACATTTATACTACCGCCCTGGTGATATTCCAACTTCAGGACAGGAAAAACTCCAGGCCTAAGGTCACTATCACACCACACTGCAAAACAGCACGATTTCCGAGCCTCGTCGCCAGTCAGGTCAATCTCCTGCTGCGTCTTTCCTGCTGTTTCATGCATCACTTCCTGTTTACCTCAGCTCATGTAATATGGAGTGCAGGGTGGGTTAACGTGTGTATGGCGGGCTATAAATAAACCAGCAGGGGGAGTATTGGCAGGGTGAATTATTTGGTGTGCCCGCGGGCCAGAGGAGCCCCCCAAGTCAAGTGTGGTTAAGATCTGATGGAGCCATGAGATGAAACATTTCCTCTAAAAGAGAGCCTGTGGCTAGCAGTTGTTTCAGGTCACAGAGGTGGATAGATAAAGGCTTTATGAGGGCTGCACAATTAATAATATAAAAAAAATTTAAATTGAGATGCAGTTTCCAAATTGCCAGAGGAAATTGCCTTCTTTATAATGGGGGGAAAAGGTGTACCAGCAGCATTCTAAACATCATATTTAGCGTGCAGAATCCGTGGCCCACAAATCAAGTTAACTATTAGAGAAAAGTACTGAAAGTAATTTCAAGTCTTGAAAAATAAATTATGTAGAAAAAATCTTAATATGACATTTTGTCAATTTTGTCACATTTTGTTGGATTGGAGGTAAATGCTTGGTGGTCTTATTCAACTTGATTGTTTTGATTTAGGAGAAGAAAATTATACAAGTGGATATTACTGAACTGTGTTAAGTCACCCTACTTTTTCGCTCTCTGTCTCCGTCTCCGTCTCTGTCTCTGTCTCTGTCTCTGTCTCTCTCTCTTTCTCTCTCTCTCTCTCTCTCTTTCTCTCTCTCTCTCCCCCTCCTCATATTCACCCACCTGCTAATGCTGCTGACACTAATCGCCGCCTCGTTCTCTCATACAATCCCACTTGCGTTACGATAATTAACGTGTTGCAGATTAACGTAATGTGGTGACATGCATACGTAAAGTGGCATAAATTCACAAAACAATTATGCTTAAGGCAAATGAAGCACACACACATTCTCACTCTCACTGTTTCTGTGCTCAATGAAGCTTTCCATTGAAATGCATAAATTGAAATGCATACAGTACATCACTATGCAGTGTGAGAACCACTTCTCTGTTCAATTCTTTATGCGTAGCCTTTATATTTGTGTAGCAACTCTCCCATCTATCTCCACCATGGTCCTTCAAATTGATTTTCCATGTCTCCTGGTCTATGTGCTCCTCATTTGATACGCACTAACATGTTCTAGAGGGGGCAGATCATTCTTTAGATAGCCTAGATACTGTCTTATTTATACCTGTGTCTGTTCATGCGTTCTGTGTCTACCTGCTTTTATGCCACTCTTTTATGCCAGTCTGTGTTTCTCAGGTACCTACCCCCCTGCCCCAGAGATGGTGGTGTGTGCCAACTACCACCCTTTTCAGCTGCTGGATAACAAGACCTTTGTGTTTGGTCAGATGGTAAGTCGCATTTCTCCTCCTCCTCTCTCTCCTCACACCTGCTCTTTCAGTGCAATTTTTGTTATTCAGTCACACCAGGAGGCATTAAGAGAAATCAGATTTTTCTCACATTTCTATCAGATCTTCAAAAGCAGCCAGATTCACATTGTGACGGGAATTCTACATAGTCTGGATGCAATCCAGCTACACTGTCTATGTGAGCGTTGTAAAGAAATGGAGATAAAGAGCAGAAAAGAGAAACCTGAACCCAGATTTAAATACAGCCATAGAAGACACATGACAGGCATTTTCAGGCAAGTGTGGATGCACAGCTATGTTCTCTCATAAAAAATCTGATCATTATGATCAGATCTCAAACATTTCATTACAGTGAGATATGTAAACATAGCTTATGTCACAGCTACTTATTGTACATTTAGGGTTCAAACTCCAGGGAAGAGTTCTAGTACGACGGCTTGCTCGTTTTTGTTTTTTTTCTCTGTCGACCCATATGTATTAATGTATAAAGAGAAAACAATGTCTAAATAGCCAAATCTGATTTAATTAACACATACATAATAGGTCTGATTTGATCTAAAATGTTACCGCATATCATTGTGTCTCACTATGCATTTGCACTAAACCAGCTCTTTTCAGTCAACATATCTCCTGCCTCAGATACCTCTCTGTTACATTGCACAGTAATGTGAAAATGCACTGAGGCCTGTTGTAACAGTGGGTGGTAGAGATGAAACATGCCAGTGCTTGTGATCTGGGGGCATGTTGTGTTCTATTTGGATGCCTCGCCTCAACAGGCTTCACTTGTTCTATTATTTACACCCATGCTAAACCTAATAGTTGGAGAATTTCCAGGATTTTCCTCCGCTGGAGGTATTATATCACCTCTAAGCTCTGATCTCGGATCAGAATGCCCTTTTCACAATTTGACTTGAATCATGAGGGGTTTGGACAAACAACTGACCTTGGATAACTGGTTGTAGGCGACAGTAACTCTCACTTTGCTAGTATATGTATTCAACTGCATGTTTAAATATTTGTGTGAATGTGTGTGCACAAATGTCTGTGTGCGTGTGTGTTTATTTCCGCATCTGTGTGCTTGTGTCTATGTGTGGGCATACAGGCGGATTCCTCGGAGTGTCTACGCAAGTACGGTCTCTCCCGGCTGTACAGTCACATTGTCCTGC
The DNA here is from genome assembly GCF_046629955.1 of Centroberyx affinis. Lineage (NCBI taxonomy): Eukaryota > Metazoa > Chordata > Actinopteri > Beryciformes > Berycidae > Centroberyx > Centroberyx affinis. The sequence continues at coordinate 17,611 of NW_027279987.1, forward strand.
TGACCAGGACCCGGGCATGCCCGCTGGAGGCCCCACCCAAACCACCCCCTGTGCCCCGCTGGAAACTCATCCGACCCCGCAAGGAGACCTTGGTCACTGACCAACCCCGGGGTGAGCAAGACAGAGAGAGGGAGGGAGGAAAAAATGGTTAAATGAGGAAGCATGGGGCAACAGAAAATGTTTTGCCTGTGGAGTAAAGGATAAGGAGTGTGGAGAGAAAAGGCTGAAGGGGTAAGCAAGAGAATGATGGGAGGAGGATGGAGGGAACGGTATGAAATAAACAAACAAATGAAGTGATAGAGCGTAGCTGAATGTAATAAATAAATGTGGTTAGAAAGTGTTGAAATGCAAATAGGAGGAGGATAGCTACATTTCAGCACTGAAAGTAGCTGCTGGCTCAGGCATATCTGACATCAGCTGATCTCTGAGTGAAAAGCAGAAAAAGCAATAAAGACAGACAAGCCGAGTGTGAAAAAGCAGTGCTGGTGTCATGTGTGAGTTTTTTCTTCTCTTCCAGAGCCCCCTGTGCCAAAACAGGAGCAATTCATCGAGGTCTCCAGCCCTTTCCTCTCCTACCGCATCAAGAGCAGCATTGGCCCAATCCCAGAGCTGTGTGTACTCCGAAGTAGCCTAAAACTGAAAAGCTGAAAGAGATGCATCTTTTCTGTCCTCCTGTTCTTCTGTGTGTTTGCCTGTCATCGTGATTAGAGAGGCCATTCTTCAAGCCCCTGTGACATTATTACCACATCGCTTCCTTCCTTCCTTCCTTCCTTCCTTCCACGGCTATGATACACAGGCAGCATTTTGGGCAATGTACAATATATGAGCGTTTTTCCCTAAACAGCTTGTCCTTTTTTACACTTTTATGCCTGAAAGCCCAAAGTGTTATCCAGAATGATTTGTTCCCAACTGACAATTACCATACTAATGTCCATTGACTCAAAAAAAAAAAAAAAAAATCAATAACCGACTGCAATCAAAAGTCAAAAGAAATGTCTTGATGTGTAATGTGATGTGTATGACTCACTTGTAGGTGATATAGCTTAAATGTTAATTGTTTGTGGATGTGTAGTTTTATAGCTAAGTTCCCATGAGATGTGTGTATGACTTGATAATGATATGATGCATGTTTACAGTATGTGCGCATGATGTGCTACATGAATTGTGTGTGTCTGTGTGTCAGGGAGGCCAAGCAGAGCAGTGTCAGGAGGCGTTCCTGCAACTCTACCCTAGCGTCCTGTGAGAGTGAAAGCCTTGAGCCTGACGCAGCTGAACCCAACACTAACTTACCAAACAGCACTGACAACATAGAGGTACATAGAACCGCTCTCTGCCAGAGCCCAAAGTTTGTTTAGCAATATATTCTACATGTTCGGATTGTAATTTAAACAGAGCCTTGTGTTGTTCAATCTAGAAAGATAATTAAATGCATTATCACTAATGCAATTCAACCAAAAGTGGCTAACAACATTACTATGGCGTAGGCAATTGTCAGTTGTAGAAAAACAACCACACAGGAAAAACAAGCTATAAGCAGCTGTTGTAAAATGTTGTAGCCTCTTCTTGTTATTTCCTCACTCCGTTCCTTCCTCCCCACTCCGTCTCCCCCTGCTTACCCTGTAAGTATGTTGTTGAAGGCTCATCAGCGCTGGGTTGTGTGTCAGTGACAACGAGAGGCTGCCATCCCCTAGTCTCAAAGTCACTTCTGCTGTCTCCCAGCCAGGCCACCACTGACCAGGGGCACATCTGCACTAAACAGAGAACCAGCGAGCGAAGGGAGAATGAGGGGGTTGGGGTGCAGAGCAGCAGCAGAGAGACACACACAGACAGACACAGAGACAAGGATAGAAACAAAGATAGAAAGGAATAAAGGGGGGGACATCTGTGCCGAAAGAGAAATGAGGGAGAAAGAAAAATGGAAAGAAAGTGACAGTTGGGAAGGGAGAGATGAAAGCAGAGCAAAAAAGAGAGACGGAGGGGAAGAGAGAGTCTCTGGTGTGTGGTGGTGGTGAACGGGGCGCGTAGGTTTCAAACAGGGAGAGGTCGTGTACTCTGCTGATGAAAAAAGCAGCGCAATTAGATGGTGAGCCATCAGTGTCTGCGCCTCCTGGGGGGCTCATTATTACACTTCACTCCTAGCATACAGAGAAAAAATAGAGTTCATATTAATCGCCCTCTTGTGTAACTATGACCAGTTATAGAGCGGTTAGGCTAGGGCAGTTGATGTGCGGCTTGATGTGTGTGCGCACGTGCGTTTGTGTGTTTTCGTGTTTGTGTAACATTCATGTGGTTTGTGCATGTGTGTTGAATGTGTGCTTGCTTTTATGTTTGTGTGTGTGTGTGTGTGTGTGTGTGTGTGTTCATGCTCTTCCCAAGCACGTGTTGGGTCACGTGCTCAGTGGACCATGCGTCAAGTGTGAACGGATTGTTGCTTGTTTGACCCCTCCCTCTGTTTCTCTCAACCCGGGCCAACAGAACCAACCTCTGTGTCCAGCTCCCACGATAGAAGAAGGTAGCATCACATGATGCCCCTAATACCCTGAATGGGGCCTACTCACTCCAGTTTAGCGTAAGGCTAATGAATTAGTCCTGGTGTAAACGAGCTGTTTTAACCTCTGATATGCTTGGAATGTGGTTAATCACTAAATCACTAAAGCCCCACCATGACTCCAGTTCAGCTGTGCTAGAGAACCACACTTCCCACAATGCAGTCTGGCCTCTGAGATCAACAGATTTTCTTGTGCCCGTTGCCTCTTGTGAACTGTGAATAGCCACAGAGAAGTGTTTATAACGATTCAGTTTTATTTCTTTCATGTATGAATTGGGGGACACTTCAGGGAAAAATGTGAAATATGGAGAGAGTCACTTGGACAGAACAGACTTAACTCTGGCTGACACTCAGTGCGGAAAAATAAAGCCCCATGAAGTTTGAGATTAAAGAAATGCCCCCCTCCCACCCATGCCTGCCAATTTGATCACAGAAAAAAATAACTGTCTCCTCAGTAAGCAGCAGCTTAAAATCCCTGCAGCCTTTGGTCAGTGTGCAAGCTGTATCAGTCTTTATGTATGAGGATGTCCTATTACTGTACATGGGTAAGACAGGCAGTCTAATAAAATGGTATGTTGTGGGTGGACTGGGCATGGCATGCCTTAGAGGTCTGATCAAAGTTTTTTCTGTATCTTTAAGTCATGTACACACACATGCACACACACACACACACACATGCACACAAAGTGGTGGTGTAGTGGTGGAGAAGAGGTCAAGTGTGCCTCCCAATCACAATGCCTCTTTCCGTCTGTCTGGGTCTCTGGGTACTTATTCAAACGAGTGGTGACTCTCTCTCTCTCTCTCACACACACACACACACACACAGACACACAGTGACTCATCGGACTCTTGGCCAGGGTTGCTTTGAAGTCACACCACATGAAGCCATAATTCTAATTCAGAGCTTAGTAAACTGTGGGACATTCACTGAGCTTCTCTCTCAAGAGGAACATCATTTGAAAAAGTTCAAATGAAGGTTCTTGGAGTATATGTCAGGTAATTGATACAGGTACTCCATATACCACATGCAAATGTAGCTTTGTTACCAAGGCACCAGCGATGCCTTTTTCCAGTCCTGCTTTGCACAGACAGAATAACTCAGAATATGGTGAAGGATTGAGGGATTTGATAATGACTCGTTAGCTATATTTCTTTATTGTCTTGGGCAGACTAGCGTGAAATCAGAGCTGTTGAGTAATTCCCCTCTAAGAGAAATAACATGCTAAACAATATAATAACTCCTCATCTGTAGCTGACAGTCTAAGTAAATTAGAGCTGGTGTTCCCTAGTGGTGTTTTTAGCTGGGGAGGAGCAGCCCTTGTCACATTAAACCATGTCTCATCTCCTGTGGTGCTCAGTGAGTACGGCACAACGCCACAGCTGGCATAGAATCACTAGAGGGTGGAGGCGTATCTCTGGCACTGTTACTCTATCAGCAACTCACTGTTCATGCATCTCTCTCTCTCTCTCTCTCTCTCTCTCTCTCTCTCTCTCTGTCCCTTTAGGTTACTACAGAGGACAGGAAGAAGGACGATGATGCCATCTCCAATGGTATAAGCTGTTCTTTTCCCAATACTGGGCCACTCATTATGTGGAGAATAATCTATAATGCACTTTACACTGTACACAACAGGCAATACATCGACTTACCCGAGGTAAAATTGTAGGATAGCAGAACGTGTGGAAGCTCATTAATTCTGGTTTATTGGAAATGATAAATGTAGTGTAGGTCTCCATTATAGGTTGAGTTCGACAGCATCAGCACAGCATAGCCCAATTAGTGAGATTAGAAGAAGTCTTTGCATCTCTCTTCTCTCCTCCCTCCATCCTTCTCTCCATCCCTCCGTTGGTTGGCCAAGACTCTTTGAAGAAGATGGGTCTGAAATTATGCCTTATGACAACCGGCCAATTACCCGCCTTCTCTCTGCCCCCGTTTAGTTGCTTAGTAACACCTGCAGTTTGAGTGAGCAGACCACCATTGCTCAGCAGCAGAGACACCGGCCCTCGCTGCCTCAGCTCTCTGATCAGACTCTCACTTTCACTGGAGCTTGGGGGCAGAGCAACTGTGTGTGTGTGTGTGTGTGTGTTTTTTTTTTTTAGGGGAGGGGGGGGGGTTGTGTGCATATGTCTATGACTTTGCCGTGCATGCATGGGGATTGTGGGAGTCAGTGAGTGGGAGTGCGCGTGTGCATGTGTGCTTACACTATGCCATTATGTGGGAGTTTGGCCATTTCGACTCACCGTGTTTAAGATGATGATTAGAGTCTACGATAACTTGCTATGAATCACAAGAGGAAAGGCATTCTGTTGCCCACATCATTTTAAAATGGGAGATTTCAGAAGCCGTTCTATATCATTTTAGTGTTAAGTGTGGCATGAAAAACATGTTACTCAGCTTGATAAGGATATGTTTTTCCTATACGAGACACTGAGTTTAGCATTAGTAGATTAGTATTTGTAATATTTGGTGCCGTAAAATAAAGTGATGTGTACTGTTTTGCTTCAGTTTACAAACTAAAGAGCTCATACAGATGGTTTTGTATACAATAGGCCTGCGTGTTACAGCACACCAATAACCCAGCAAAATATATATTCCCAATTATAATACATTACATTATACATTATAATTATATTTTGTTCAGGAAGTTAGTGGGGATAAGAAAACAGAATACATTTCACCGGTTCTTAGATCACTGCATTGGCTTCCAGTGTGCCATAAAATTGATTTTAAAATTCTGCTGCTTGTTTATAAAGCACTAAATGGCTTAGCTCCAAAATACATCTCTGACCTGCTTTTAGGATATGAGCCAGCCAGACCTTTTAGGTCATCTGGGACTGGTCTGTTAGTTGTTCCCAGGGTGAAAACAAAATCTGGTGAAGCTGCTTTTAGTTATTACGCTGCTAGTTGCTGGAATAAACTTCCAGATGCCCTGAGATGTGCTCCCATTGTCACCTCTTTTAAAAGTAGGCTCAACACATTCCTTTTCTCTGTGGCCTTTCACCAAATCTGTTTGCTCTGTTCTTATACTGGACTACGGGAAATCATAGAGGTTTGTTAGGAGCATAGGGGTTTGTTCCTATGCTCCGGAACAAATTGTTTGAGCGTAGTGCCTGGACAAATTACAGTGGGTGTAATAGGTGTTATTATTTTTATTTTTATTTATTTATTTTATGAAGCACACTTGTGTATGAAATGTGCTATATAAATCAAGTTAGCGTTGCCTCAGTGATTTCTCACCCTTCAGAGCAGAATGTGGGTCTCCCTCCAGATCAGCCCAAAACCATGACCAAGAAGCCCAAACCCCAGGAGCTCTCAGCTCCTGACAAACCTATGCTGCAGGAGACCTGGGTGGACCTGGACGACTTTGCTAAATGCTTCCAGTGAGAGGCACACACACACACACACACACACACACACACACACACACACACATACACACACACACACACACACACACACACATGCATGCATACCAGTATAGACTAGGGTTGGACAGCAGTGACAAAAACAATGTTTTTGAGAGTGTGTTGGGTGTGGGAGAGTATAGTTTCATTTTGATTGAAGCTCCTGACTGTAACTCTGATTGGAATTGCCCTTGAATATAATAAACATATTAGTGGGAAAAAAAATATGTGGTAAATACTGATTTTTTTTCAGCACTTGAAAATCCTTTAGGGGCCTGTCTGGAACACTTTGCCTACATTTAAGAAATCTTGCACGATTCAAAATTCAACAGTAACTGAACACACACAAATTAATCAAATTGCACTTTTCTTTCCCAGGACACTCTTGGTGTTCCATAAGCCTCACTCCTACCCACACCATATCAAGAAATCTCATTTTAAGGTAGGCATCAAGCATCAACCCAATTAATTTCTGCACTATTTATATTAATTTCTCAACTCTCCACTGTTGATAGTTTTAAACTTTCCAGTTATTTTTACATTCCCATGTCTGTGTGCTTTTAAATTTGACACAATGATGTTGTTTGTATATTGGATATATTGCCCTTATCATTAGCTATTGCTGTCTGCAGAGCACCATCTCGTTGAAAACATCTACCACAGGCATCAACTGCACTGGAATGTCCACCCACTCTGCTGCTACGGCCGGAGCCCTCCCTGTGTCATCTGCTGCAGCTGTCCCTCAAGTACACACACACACACACACACACACACACACACACGCACGCACACCGATGGCTTGCCATGGGTAACCCAACCTAACCCTATACATAATACCCTCTAATGTTGACTTGATGCCATTACACATGTCCCTTTGCTAGATGTTACTGCGTCCTCCTGCCTGTCTCCAGGAACTAATGAATCTGTTTAGTTCTCAAAGCACACTCCCTATTAGTACCACATGCATCACACACACACCTCTGAAGGCCTGCTCACTACGTGTCTGAGTGTGTGTGTGTATGTTTGTGTGTGTGTGTGTGCGTGTGTGTGTGTGTGCGTGTGGAGGGTGAGGAGGACAGTCTGTGAGTAGGTGTGGAGGGGGCTGTCAATAGTTTTTGTGTGTGTGTGTGTGTGTGTGTGTATATCTGGAATTCAGAGGGAACGCTTTATTCTGCTTCTCATTCCAGACACGTTTGTATTTTCTCCCTCTTCTTTTGTTCTCCATCTCTCTTTTTTTTTTGCCCTTCTCTTTTTCTCGTGCTTTGGCTCCATCTTTCCTCCTTGCATTCACCATCCCGGCCTCTCCTCAGCTGCTACCTCAAATGCTTCTTTACCTCACTCGACTCTCCTCTCTATCTCTACATAATCCCTCCTCTTACCTCCTCGCTCTCCCCTTCTTTCCCTCACTTTTTCTTTACTTTTCTCCAGCCTCTCTTTCACTAAGCCACCCTTCTATCTGTCTGTGCGTCGTCCCTCCCTGTGGCTCTCTCCTCTTTCTCTCTCTTTCACTTGGTCTTTTCGTTTCCGTTGTGTCCCTTCACACTGATAACTAAGGGCCGTGTGTGTGTGTGTGTGTGTGTCTGTGTGTGTGTGTGTGTGTGTGTGTGCGTGTGTGCGTGTGTGCGTGTGTGTGCATATGTGTGCCTATGTGTGCCTGTTTTCCCCAGTGTCCAGAGGAGAGAGGCTCTCACTACCTGTACGTGGACAGCCTGCAACCTTCCCAGATCCTCATCAGCTTCTCTGTTCTGCTACTCTGGGGAGAGACAGCAGAGGAGAGTAAGGGTTTATCTACACACACACACATACGCACACACATACACACACACAGTCATCCACATACAAAAACAGAGGATTGTTGATAATGTACATAACATAGGGAGCTTGACTCAAGTCTTTGCCAGCAGATATAAATCCTCATCCCACAATCTACAACACATACACCAACATTGGCATATTCTCAAGATGGATCATTTACCATATGTGTAAATGATCCATTTTTAGATTTGGCATATACCACCAGCGCACTAATGCCACTGCCAAACAACAAGATACAACCTGTGCTGTGTTTGTGATTTTTGACTATGGTGTGTGGGCTTAATCCTTTCCTCGTCACTTCAGCCTTTGTCAATTATGCCCCAAAGCTATGGAACACACTACCTATAGGTGTCAGGGAAGCCAGCTCGCTAAATATTTTTAAAAGAAAGCTAAAAACTTCTTCACTTTAGCCTTTAACTAGCTATGACTTTCCTGATACAGGCCTGAAACTCTTTTTTGCACTTTGCTTCGCACTTATGCACTGCTGCGCTTCTTTTAAAATGTTGTATTTTACTTGATTTTATGCATTCTATTTACTCTATTTGTCAACTTTATTTTTATTATTATTATTCCAGTGGGTTTTATCTTCCATCTTATGTTCTTATTTTTACTATTATTATCAAGTGGGTTTTATTCTTCATCTTATTTTACATTAATTATGGCATTCTATCCCTGTTTTTATGCTCATTCTGTCTATTTTCATGTGAAGATGCATTCTATGTATTCTATTCTCATCTTTATCTTATTTTCACAATTATTATCAAGTTTTATGTGAAGCACTTGGTGCATGTAATTTCTTTGTTGTAAAGCACTTTGAGCTGCATTTCTTGTATGAAAGGTGCTATACAAATAAAGTTTATTATTATAACCCCTCTCAGAGAAGGAGATCTCAGCAGTGTGTCGGTCTGCGGTTCTCCTCGCCCAGCCGTACTCCTGGAAGAGCCTGGAGTCTCAGCTGCCAGTCCTCCACATCCAGACCACCTCCTCCAAGGCAGCCCTGCTCACCTTACCTCCAGGGTAGGGCTGTCAACAGTAATGCAGATTTACAGTACTGTAGCAAACTAATTACTGTCACACTATCATACCAGAGAATACTGAAGACTATATATTGATCAACAGTGAAAGGTTGGAGCAAGTATATGAGCAAGCACGGACTGGCAAGCTTTTTGGCTCTTCACAAATTTCACACTCTATACACTCTCTGTAGTGTATGTGTATATTTTTTCACAAATATTAATGATAGTAAACAAGCTGCTGTCCTCCTACATGGAACATACATTTTGATACTTAAGATATTTGACATCACAATACTTTTGAGTCTTTGCTATCAAGATATGTGGGTTTAATAATGCCATGCTTTGATAATAATTAAGTATTGTGCAATGGTACAACAGGATAAGGCTTTTCATTTGTGGCAACTCTTACTCTTACAACTTTTAATTGCCCCTCCGGGATAAATAAAGTTTTTGAGTAGAATTGAATTAACTTCACCAGATAGGTTTGCTGAGATAAGATAATATTGAATATCTCATGTTGCCAAATTCATGTGATGTTCTCCGATTTTAATTCTATAAATGGCAGTCACAACATTTCAACTCTGTGAATTTTTAGGACATGTGGTAAACAGAATGCCATACTTCTTGCATGAAAAAATTGTTTGTCACATTTCACACTTACCCCTCATAACCCTAAGTAACCCTAAGCGATCCTTAACATGGCGCTCATACTGCCAAAGTTAAAGGGATTAAATTCACATCATGGGCACCTGTAATAAAAATATATGTTTTTTTGCTCAGTGCTGTTTGGGGCTTTTGATAAAAGTATCTACCAAATTGAATGCGTAACCTTTTCACCATTGTTCTGATTCCTGCAGCTATACAGAGATCTACTTCAGTTAAGAGCTGCAAAGCTAAAAGTGAGCAGAGGATAGCTGCGTACCTCAGATGCACTGAGAAGCAGTAAAAAGCATCTGTCCTAGTCTCTATTAATGGATGCTAGTTGGCCTAGAAGCAGAGGGCCTAGTTTCTGGGGTCAGGCGGAGGTACGCGGCAGTGCAATTACCACAGAGCCGTAATCACACACATAGCACTCAACTTATCATGCCTATAGGCCCCATGGAATACACTCTCCAAGAAAAAAAAAGCTGATTTGCAATTGCTTTTGTGCAGCAGTCAATCTCAACACTCTTTCTCTTTCTGTCTGTCTCTCTCTATCCATCTCTCTGGGGCACAGTATTTTGCCAGTGTGTCATTTTCTTCAAAGTCTCTCCCCCGCCTCCCTGTGCTCTCTTGATCCATATTATTGGAACATGTTTGATTTGTTCTAGTCTTCTAATTCTTAGGTGTTTCTGTCTGTTTCTCCTTTGTAGATCTCGCCTCTGTTTGTCTCTGCTCTTCTCATCTGTTTTCTCTCCCTTACTTTACTCTTTTTCCGTCTTCCCTCTCCCTCCCATTCATTTTTTTTCCTTTTGCCTCCTTATGCATTTCTCTGTCCTCTAGAGCACTAGCCCAGCTCTGGCCCAGTGCTCATCCATCTAGTTAGGCTGTGATGGCTGAATTATGTAAAGCTAATGGGGCCAGAGAAGTGGGGTTCCTCTCTGTCAGGCCTGACCAGGCCCTGTGAACTCAGCCTGGCACTTGGCAGAGAGGAGATTACACTGCGGCACTGGTGCCTGCTTGACCCAGGCAGTACCACTGGACGGAAACAGAGCTCCACCATTAAGAATTGAAAGGCTTTTTATTAAAGGGGGACGACCTGTTCTTTCATGCATTTGCCCATGATTGTGTGATGTGCATTACCAAAAACTGTGGGGCCACAGGGCGATGGGTGAAGAGTGACCTTTGCACTCTTTAAGATTGGTTGCTTGCAATTTTGGTGACCTAAAAATTTAAGCTGATTCTACTGTTGCATTCACTGTAAGGCACTGCACAGGAGTGTCAGAAAAATGCCTGTAATCTAAATGTAAAATGTGATATTGAGATGGACAAGCCCTGTCTTGTGAGGTTTAGCTAGCAAATAAATACAAAATTATTTGAGTAATTCACAATTGCAGTATACCTGTACTCTGTGTACCTGTGTTCGAAATGCCAACCCATCTCTCTCTCCCCAGACGCCATGTGCTGTGCATCCACACAAGGGCAGCACTGGGCTATCACGTCCACCTGTGCAGCATGACGCCCTTCATCATTGGAGACGAAGAAACCGTCATGCCACACCTCACCAAGGTGAGTGAACCCTTTAGTTATGGATGACCATGCTGGCACGTCCCATAACCCAGAATGTTTTGTAAATTGGCAGGTTCATTTTGGTCCTGAGACCCAGGTTAGATACATTCCAGCTGTGGGGGTCCACCACAGCTAAATGAATGTAAAGGAAACACTGCATAACCCCTTGTTCATTCCCTTGTTCTGTGTCTAAATACACCCAAACCAATCAATATATGGACATCTTCTTTCATCATTGCATCCTTCGTCTTCTTCACTCTATCATCCATCATTACACCAAATCTGCTGCTACAAGAGAGATATAACTTGACAAGTAAATTTCTAATCTAAGGGAAGATATGTGTTTGCTTTCATTTCCTTCTCCACCTCCAACTCACTTCCTCTCACAAAAAGCTTGCAAAAATGCTAGTCACGATACACAAAAACAAACAAGCTGTGAGAGGGGGAGGTAGTGAGAGGGAAGTAGAGTGGTGAAGCAACAAATGTATGAATCAATGAATACTTGATTAATCCCAGTGGGGAGATTGTCTTGCCACGAGCTGCATCAAAAACATAATGAAACAGAAATAGAAAACATACACACATACATACCGATGGCGAGATGACAACGCAAGAGAGTTCATACAAAAAACACAGGATAGAATGACACAGCTACAGAATTGAACTCATTTGAACAAGATGATGGGTTTATTCCAGCTCTTGCTTCGGAAAAACACATCTGGTTAACTAGCATATCGTCATCTTGATAGTAATAGACCGTAGATCTGCACTCTCAATTCTTGCATCGTTTATTTTATTGTAATGCATTTATGGTTGTGATTGCACTGGGTGTCTTATTCACAGCACTACAGTAAGCAGAACAGGCACCTCCAGGTATATTACACATCAGACTGTCACACGTGCGTCTAGCTGGACCACAAAAATAACTTGAGGCATTTTGATGAGACTAATGACACACTCACTCCACGAGTGTATTTTTTTTTTACTCTTATATCAGGCTTTCAGTTTTTTTTTTTATTAAAAAGAATAAACGGAACATTGTTCAATAGCAGCCTGATGTGAGAAACAGTGGTAGGGATGGTAGGAGTGTGGATGTGAAAAAAACAAACAAAACAAAAACAAAACATGCCATTATTTCAACTTCCTTCCAGGGTCCACCTAAGCACAGTTGGCGTAACTAATTTACTGTATGCACTCCCAATGCCTTCCACCAGTGAAATTCTGTTTAATCATATTTTGGGTATTTAATTTGCACCTGTAATCAAACTTGAGATGCTTCCGCACTCCTTTCCGGTGTTGTCCAGGAAAGTGTACGTTTCAATGAGCAGGCCTCGTCTATCCTGAGGGCCCTGGCCAGGGTGGTGGCCTCCTTCAGCGATGAGCAGGACCAGCCAGTAGCCAGGAGGTTCCTGGAAGAGGCCTATTGTCCCCAAAACATCAACACCACCATGGAAAGACGGGAACACCATCGGGTAGCTTGCTTACATACAGCAACCACACTCATACATACGCTGAATTGCTTACATTCCTAAATGTTTTGCAATTGCATACATTTTAATACATGTAAATACGAGTTGCATAATAGTTCCGGTCCTCAGTTCCAGTTGGCTGAATCACATTGTAACGCACATCTGTGACCAAAGAGAATTTAATTAATAAGCTCACCGAAAATCACCATTCATACTTGTACTCATGCGTCACTCAGCAACCACTTTTTTTCAGTTCAATTAATTCAACATTTGAGTGCTTTCTTTTTTAATGCATTGGTATTTTAGCGCCATAGCCACTCAAGGCCGTGCTTTACAGTCATTTAAGAAGAGAAAAATCACTGTAAGGCACAGCCTCTCATGGTTTATTGCTTAAATAAATGCATTTACAATAGTGTAAATCATCAGAATAGCTGGAAGAATTAGCACCCTCGCACCCCCCCACATGCACACACACACACACCCACACACACACACACACAAACACACACACACACACACACACACACACACACACACACACGCACAAACTTCTGTCCTCTTTCTCCTCCCCTCTGTGTGTGTGTATGTGTGCGTTCATGCTTACGTGTGTGTGTTGGTGCCTGTAGGTGTTTAACAAGGCAGTGTACCACATGCTGTCTGAAGCCCTGGACAGGAAGTTGACAGCAGAGGAGCGGTTTGCTGTGCAGGCCCTCACTACTGACCCCTCACTCTTCAGCACTGACACCAAGGAACATGGACCTACATGTAGGAGCCTCTTATGTGTCTATCTATCTATCTATCTATGTTTGTGAGTAAACTTGTAACTAGCGCACCTAATATTAAGTTGCACCCATTTTACACAATTTTGTGTCAGTTGTCTCAAGGTTTACAAATTACTCTTTACCTCTCCTACCGTTCATCTTCATTCCCCTTCATGGCTGTAGTGGAATTAACTTGTGAAATCAATAAGAGATAATAACATTCACATGGATTTACCTAGTCAGTCTATTCCATGGAAAAAGCAGGGCAAGAGTTTATTCCAAAATTAGATACCTGAAAAAAACTGTGACCCTTACTGTAACAGAACACCATTTTTTCCCTCAAAATGCAAATATAGTGTATTGAAATGGCACCTCTCAACTGTTCCTCCTAATATTCATTGCATATCTGTGAAACCTGGGTAAAATAATTCTTTATTTATTTATTTTAACATGGTTGGATCACCAGATCGATGGGGTTTATCATATCAGGATAGATTAAGTAGTGTTAAGGGTTAGGGTTAGAGCGTAAGATTTAATTCGCAGAACTATACACTGAAATTAATGAAGTACAATTTTTAAAATACCTGACTGCAATTGTCTAAACTTTCTGTCACTCATTGTATTGTCCTGTGTGGCAAACCCTGCGTCTCTGGTATTCCAAGAAGGTTGACAGAAGCACTAAGAATTCTATGTAAATACATAGTTTGCACTGCTCTCCTGTCACTGTTTGTTTAGTGGAAGCAGTGTCAGAGCCTCCGGAGGGCTGGGGAGACAGGCAGCCGACAGACAAGGAGATCCAGGCAGTCACCATCCTCCAGGCTGGCTTCAAAGGACACTTGGCACGAGAGGTCCTTAATGCCTCAAAACCTGGTACACACACACACACACACACACACACACACACACACACACACATATCAAAAAGGCACTCACTGTATCATTTCACATTTTAAGCTACAGTATTTGGAGTTTGATGCCCCCTGGTATCAAACTCCAAAAATGTCAGGTAGGGGCGCAAAGCGGAAGAAAAATGAGGTAAAAGAATCAGATAGAAGAGAAACCAAGAACTTGGGACAAAACACTTATCCCACTTTAATATATCAATATTTAAATGTTATCTTTATTTAAAAACAATAGTAAATAGTCCCAAAACTTGGTTTGAAGAAAACAGCTTTAAATTCTGCTTTGATCACATAGCCTCACATGTGGATACTCTTGAAGAAGCAGGGCTATGCAAGGAAATAAAAAATACTTGTCTCCTGCTAGTAGATTCCCATCAAAACAACATGTTCAGTGAACCAAATTGAAACATCTATTTTGTATTTTTATTAGCCTGTCATGATGCCAGTCTGTATCTATAGTTGGGGGGAGCTGGACATGGGAATGCATATTTATTGTTGCTTACCTACAGTATGTGGTGAATGTGTGAGTACTTGTGAGGCATCTGGTGATTGTCTCCCATGGCAGAAAGTGCGATGTTGATGTGGCCTGGCAGTTAGCATGGCCTTTAACCCTGATAGCCATCTCTGTTGAGATATAGAATATAGACTGATTCCATGGGCACACACACACACCCACATACACACATACACATGCTACACCTTCTGCTTCTTTCTTTCACTGTTGAGAGTTAGCCCCGTGGCATATATCAGGCCTCTGGGCAGAGGGACGAATACTTATTGATGAGACTGCCACTCTTACTAATACAGCCTGACAGATGAGGGGGCGGCCAGAGAGGAGAGACACACACACACACACACACACACACACACACACACTATTCCGCCATCAACAGCCAAGCCTCTCAGTTGCACCAGCAAGTGAAAGAGATAGGGAAGAGAAGATAGGGCAGAGAAGATAGAGAAACAGAGACAGAGTGCACATTGGACAGTTTGTGGAGAGGGAGTGAGAGAGATAACATAGAGAAAGAGTGATAAAGAAATAGACTGGGCCTGGGTATTGTGCAGTTGAGCATCGTTTCCCCTGTGACTTTATTTAGCAGTGGTGCTTGGGGGTAATGTTTTGTTTTGTTTCCTTATCCATCCCTGCTTTGGTGCCAATTATGACTCTGTTGCAGGTTGCAGTGCTACATTTTTTTTGCTCTGGATACTTTATCATAGTAAACACATTAATGGTACACATTAGAGTTGTACTTTTTTATGTTTTAGTAAATTATACAATTATTTAAATTTACCATTTTCTCTAGCAGAGGTGGTAATTTTCTTGCTGTGGCGGTGAACCACTGCTGAATGAATACAGAGGAAACACTGGAGGTGAGAGACATGCCCAGACATTCTCTATTTATTGCCAGGGCCTGCAGCTCACTGCGTCCTGTCCAGGCTGGCAGAACACATGACACTCTGTCCCTCTGTCTAACTGCAGGTCACACATATGGGAGTACACACAGTCTCATTAATGCAGCTTTCAAATAAAACTATGTTGTGCTATAGGGTCAGTGGAATCTCATTTAATGTTTTTATGGATTGACTATGTGGCTCCAGCGCACCAAAGGTCATCTGTCTTTGATTTTAATATTCACATCATTATAGAATCCATCTGCCAGCAGCGCTAAAAAATGTTAAGTTGGTGGTTATGTGGCTTAAGCATTAGCCAACAAACACACACACACACACACACACACATACACACACACAAAATGTGCACACATACACAGAGATAAACACATATATACACACACACAGACACAATGCTCGACTTTTATGAAATAGGCCTGTCATAGTTAACTTCTCTCAAATCTTATTCATGTACTAGTCACAAAAAGTGCAGCTTTCAGAGAGGCACTTAATGGCAAAACATCGATCATATTTTAAAAGCACTGCACGTCTAGCTACACTTTGAAAAGCCATTTGGAAAAAAGTAGGAATCTGCCTTTTGCTGTTTTAGCTGACAAAACTAATAATAATATAGCAAATGGCCAGTGCATTCTGTTTGTACCATGGTGTACCTCAAACACCCCGCCGCTCACCCCTCATTTCTCTCTCTTCATCGCTCTCTCTTTTTCCCCTTTCCCTTTCTCCATCTGCCCTCTCTCCCTCTGCCCTCTCTCCCTGTCTCTCCCTTTCTGTCGGTCTGTCTCTCTCTCTCCTCTCTGGTTAAAGAGATGATAGGGGTTCTTCGTCTCCCCATCACCAGGCTTGGCCCCTATAATGGCTGTATTGATTTGGGGAAGTGGCCATCTGAAAAGGAGGGTTGGGCGCGAGGGAGGGAAGGGAGGGAGGGGAGGGAGGAGGCAAGGACGTCTATGCCACATGCCAGATGAGAAAACGGCTGTCATTGAGCTGTCACATCAGCGCATTTCTCTCACTTATGTGCGCAGACACACACAGACTGGGACACACATACCCATGAACACATAGTACTATCTTTCATGAACGGCTCTGTTGTCAGCGTGGTCGCCTGCGTGGCGAGGTGAGTGTCAGAGCGAATGGCAAGGTGTGAACATTCTCCTCGCTTTTGTCACTGAATGAGTCAAAAATGCATTTTACCCCCTATCTTTTCCCTACCCCAAACTAGGTCAACTACAATAATGATGTTTTCATGTCTTTGACTTCAAAGTGGATTGTCTTTCATCTTTTATGGATGCCAGCTACTTTTCTGTGTGTGTGTGTGTGTTTGTGTGTGTGTACGTCTGTATGTGTTTGTGTGTGTGTTCATCTCATCCAGGCACAAAGGAGAATGTGAGAGCATCTAAGACCCTTTTAGACATGTGGCTGAGTGTTGAATCAGATGCAGAGAAACATGCTCTCTTCTTGCTACGGTAAATGTAAAAAGTATAAATATTGAAAAAATACATAATCCTAATGACTAATAATGAATAATGTGTACATAATGTATGAATTTTATACACACACAGTAACACCAAAACGCAGCACACCTCATTAACATAACACACATTCGTTCACACCAACTTACCCTATTATTTGAGAAAATGTAAGTGCATTCCTGCTACAGTATAGAGTGCTAATGCTATGTACATTGCATGGCATCCGTTTAGCCTCTCTCTCTTGCGCTGCATGCCCAGAATCTGCTCCCTCTCCTGGCTGTGTCCTGTGGCGGCTAGGCGGGGAGTATTTTTCCACATTGTGTTCCATCTTTTCCCGGTGGTACCATCTGCTGTTTATCCTCTCTTCGTTCCAATCGGCTAGCGGCGTCTGCCGAATGACCCGCTGCCTGGGGAAGTGTGTGTGTGCGCGCGAGTGTGAGGCTTGGCGGGTATGTGTGTATGTAGCGTCGGGGGTTTGGGGGATGGTGGGCCTTTGAGATTGTACTGATTGATGGAAACATCCACTTCAGTCAAACTCAGAGCTGAGATGTGAAGTGTAGTCACCCTCCTCACATGAAGTCTTTGTTGCTGGGGTTTTGTTAAACTGGCCTTTCATCCATAATACATCTGAATTCAGTTTTGTCCCAGCCGTTGGTGAAATTTATTTTCAGAAAATGTTTTTTGCGACCGTCTTTTCACTATACTGTGTATGTGGTTTTAATTCAGTGTTTTAAATTGAATACTGTGTATATACCGCGTATATAAAATTGTAGTTTCATCATTATCCCTCTTTTAGGTTTTAGGCCTTGTCACAAAGTTGTATTTAACACTCTCTGGAATGTCTCCTCCAGATTACATCACTTGGAGAACAAAGTCAAACGCGCAATAACGCTGAAAACCAAATCAGTTTGTGCAAGACCGTTCACAGATTTGGAATATGTATGAGGTTATATCAAATAATTGAACGCAATCTTTATTCAGGTTATATAATGGCACCAAATGCTATTGCTGGAATGCATTTCAGCTAGGTTATATAGGTATATACTGTATTGTAATCTTCAGACTTGGTCAAATGCCTGTGATTTTTGAAAATGGTGTTAGATTGCTTTGTATTGCTTTTTTGCAGCAATAGGCAGTTAAGTGCATGTCTGGCCAGGCAAAATTAACCCAGTGTTTGTTTTAGTGATTGTATTGGTAGTGAGGTTCTGTATGCAGGCAGCACCGTCTGAAGACATGGATTCACCCTGACACTAATCAATACACAAACATGCTTTGAGATGCACGTCCATAATCAATACCTCGATAAACAATGCTGTTTTGCTTCTCTCAAACAGGGGACAAAAAACAATAATAAAACATACTGCTAAAAGCTTTCCAAAAGCAATCCTTGCAATTCTGAGCTTTACATGCTGCGGTGGATGTTCCAGCTGATCAGTGGCTCTTCTTCAGGCCTTTGCTGTAAAAAATAATGTGCTGTTGGTCAAGTTGTGTGGTTAAATAAGGGTTAAAAAGTCTTTTATTTGAGAATATCGCCACCTACAATCACTTGAGTGAAGTATTAAGGAATTTAAGGAATGTTATACTGAGGCAAAATAACATAGTTTTTCACTGATGGATATTACTGGCAGTTCTACACACAGACACAGAGTAGAATAGACCTGCTGTTGAAGGCAATGTGATAAATGACCTATTCCATTCTATTTTACTTTACTGTTTTTCTCTAGATTATTAATCTACAATGTGGTTTTGACGAGGCACAAGTTTAACTGTAGAGGGTCTCGCTTAAAGTGGCAGTATGTTTTAATGCATCTGCGGTTCAGGCTAGAGAGACCAAAGCTGTAAGAATAGGTGTTGGTCAAAGAAATGTCAGTGTGTGAGTCAATACTCCCTCCTCTCACTCCAGTGTCCTGATTGTACTGACCCCTCATCCCTGGCTCTCTCTCTCTCCTCCTCTCTCTCCTGCTATGATTCCTGTCACACAGGTGTATCCTCAGCCACTCTGAGAAGACAGCAGAGCTCTACCCCTGTCAGCAGGATGAGAGGACCAGAATCACCTTCGATGATTACTCTGTACCCCTCCCGGACACAGCCAACTCCTGGGTCTTGGTCTTTAGGTTAGGACACACAGGCACACCGTACAGGCGGTAGCTTAAAGGTTAGAGAATTAGGCTTGTCGCTGGAAGGCTGCCGGTTTGAATCCCCAGACCGGCTTGGAAAATCTGGGTGAATAAAGTGAATCAGCAACGTTCCTCCCTCAACAAATACTGTCAAGTTGACCTTGAGCGAGGCACTTAACCCTCAGTTCCTCCAGTGAAGCTGCTCAGTGGTCAACAGTGGAAAACTGTGGTTGAGCTGGGCAGCTCCAAAGTGTGAATGTGTCTACCTGTATAAATGTGAAGCATTAAAAGTTAAAGTTCATATTCAGAATTTCAACAAAAACAGGGGATCAGAACAAGGAGAATTTGGTCAGACTTTGTAATTCATTGACTTAATGGTCACTCCCTTGTCTTTTTTGCGAAGAGAGGTGTTCCTGGTTCCTAAGGAGATGCTGCTGGTAGCAAAAGTCTACTCTCCAGCCCCTTGTTGTCTGCTCCACATCATAGATAACGACACAGGAGAGGAGCTGTGCAGAGTCTTCAACAAAGTAGCCCCTCATGTCTTTGAACCCAATAAGGTCTGTTTGTGCTGTAAATTCTTGTGCTACAAAGTGTCAGGTCCTTGGCATTCTGAGGATGTATTTCTTGGTAAATTATTTGCATATCCCCAGATTTCTAATTACCATGATAAAGTGCCTCACTTTAGGAATGCCTCCTGCATGACCTTATCAGAAGCTAGATACAAGCTTGTCATGACTGATGGGTGGCATGCGTCAGCTCCAGTGTTGGGGTCGTTACTCACTACACTACTTGTTACTTTTAAAAAAAAGTAACGCATTACTTTACTTATTTATTCCCTGTAGAAAGTACACTACTCGTTACATTACTTTCGCGTTACTCCGCAACATCGCCTGAGATGCATTGTCACGTAATTGCCAGTTAACAATATAACGTTAAACCTTACATATGCCCACATATCAGCACAAATCCCTATCCTAATAAGGAAGCAATCACCTAATAAGGCATCACTCTGGGTCCGGGGGTCTTTCACTACTAGTTTTGTGTTAGCATGTTGCTTTTGCAGGTGCTTGGAGAGATTTGATGTCGTGTTCACAGCAGTGGATAGTTGTTTCTGGCCTGGGCACAGTTTGCACTTTACCGTCACATTCTTGTCCTTTCGCGCAAAAAATTTGAAGTAATGTGCATATCTTCACCCCTCAAAAGTTGTAGACCGCTCTGCCATTTACTTTGTAACGCGTTACCCCCAACACTGGTCAGCTCAATATAAGGAGAGGGAGTGTCCTTTTCCTCCCTGACACATAATATGTCATCAATGCCAGCCAATCGGGGCTGGTGTAATGATATTGGAGTTGCTATATACAGGAGGTATTCCCAACATTAGACATAAAATTAATTCTGAAGAGTACAGTAAATGCAAATTTCTCTTTGCTGTGAATGCAAATTTCTCTTTGCTGTCTTTGCATCTGTCTCACACACCTCCCTCTGTAAGTAAAGATGTCTTGACATCATGTGTAAATCTCTCGTTGCAGCTTGGCTATACCTTTGTAGCAGAGGCGTTCACACCTGAAACTCCCCTTGTTGGTGCCAAGTGGACGATGCGGCTGATTGGATCAAGGGAACCCCTTCCACAACTGGCCTGTGAGAATCCACTCAGCAACTTCTCAGTGAAGGAATTCCGGGATTATTACATTCCCAATGACAAAAACATCATATGTCGGTAAGACAGAGGATTATGAGGCATTCAGGTTAAGTTGATTCATCATGACATGGTTTATATTGATCAATGAGAAATTCATTGTTGTTCAGGACGTCCAGTATTTATCAAGTCTCTCAGCTCTCACTTAGTATTGTCATCCTTTATGTGAATGAAAAACTGACACTTCAGTTGAAAATTCTACGACACGTCACTTTTGAAACCCTTTCAAACTCCTTTGGATAATCTCAAAAATGCATGGTGGTCAAGCTAAAAACAAGGCTGTTTTCCTTAGTTCCTGAAAAGTTGACATTAAAGGTGGTTTGAGAGACTAATGATACTCCAACAACAACAACTGTTGGAACATTTCCACAGCTACTCGGTCAAGGTGACAGCGGACCACCTGGGAACAGTCCAGTTCCAGACATCAAAGCCAGACGTAATGATCTGTCTGTCCATCCTGGACCATGAGAAGGAGGTGGCCCGCAACACCGGGAAGGGCCACGTGGTCATTCCTGTGTTCCGCTTCCAGTCCAACAGAGGTGAGTCGTCCACTGGTTTGGGGAGTAATAGATGAAGCAAACCCCTCCTGAATCTTGGCAGAAGATTTGTTAGATTGCCACATAATTATCTGTATCTCAAAAACTCAGGCTACATATAAGCTCAGTGACATTTGTCAGCTACATAATTTAATCCTCCACTAAAGACATATGAAAGCAACTAAACATCAGTGTCACTGTTGTGCCATTCTAAAATTCTAAAAGTTTGTTTTTTTGTTATTCTCTTGATAATAGCATATCTATTAGTTATAGACTCTATTACCACTTTTAAAAGTCCTATCCAGGACCTGAGAACAGTGTCACCCGTTGCCTCACCTCTAGTTTTGTAGATGGTTATTTTGAATCATTACTTTGTAACATTGTGGAATTGTGGGTTTGCGCTGCGGGAGCTATGACCAGTACTCTTGACTCTTGTTTGTTGTTCAAATCTGTAGCTTGTCATTGTTAAATTTGCACAACTAAAAGGCCTGAGCCACTTCCACTTTGGTCCTGTAACCCAAAATGAAGGAAATTGACAGTCCCAAAAAGCTACATGAATGGACAATGTGATGTAATATATTACATCACACAGCCCGCATATTGAGCAGACATCAAACAGCAGGGCTCCCATCTGTAGCCACTTCCCGTCCACCAATATACTAACCTTACAAATTGCTTTTGTGGATTTATGATTTATTAGATAGTATACAGTGGTGAGAAATATGGAAGAGAGAGGGGATGATATGCAGTAAAAGTCATGAGCAGGGTTCAAGCCCATGACATTGCAAGTACATTTGTGCATTACCCACTGAGGCACCAGGATGCTCCTGCCTTATAATTATTTTGAATTTACACGTGGTTTTCACTGAGATTAATTTAGTTAATTAAACATAAAAATGACTGCAACTTTATTGCACACTTTATTGTTATAGCAATGTTCTATCAGACAATGGCAGGCTGGCTAGGCAGTGAATAGTGGCAAAATCCCATTCAACACCCATACTGTGAACCCTTCGTTTGACTCCTCATACACACACACACACACACACACACACACACACACAGAAATGAAACATCACATCCTGTAGTCACTGCCCTTAACAAGTGCTGTTAATAAAACCTTGTTAAAAAAAGTTATTTTTTCCATCCTCATTAAGCTTTGATCAGTTGCTCTCTATCTCACAGAAACAGTTGTGCTTTGTGTTCTTTGTTCTCTCTCACCCCTCCTTTTTGTGTCAGTTTTATGAACAGAGCAGCATGCCACACAGTTAGTTTTAGTGGCAGCCCTGAAACCGTCCCAGAATCCATGAATAGTATATCAGTTAGGCCGGTAGCCAGCCTGCCATTCAAACTCAGGCTACAAATTCATCACGCCAACTTGTTTTCCCTGCTACTTAAAACACACTAGTTTACTTGGGGTTGATCCCCCCCACCACCAGATAGCTTGACAGTGGTTTTAGCCTTCAGAGTTGTGTAACTTGTTGAGCTGGGATTATGGGCAAAGGGACTTCAAGGACAACATTTTTAAACTGAGTGGCAGTATGGACTGTAAAGCTGTGTGGAGCTGTAGTCAATTTTATTTCCTCACAGACACATGGTTAAAGCAACAGTTCAAAATAACATTTACTCTACCACTACACTGTGGCAATTTCCATGGAATATAAATTAGATTCGGAAGAAATTGGTTGATTGTAGATTAAGTAATATTGCTTTGACTTTCTGCCATGCTAGCCATGATCAACAGTAAAATATGGGCAGACAGTGGAACTAGAAGCATTAGAGACAAAAACCTGCCTCTCAATCTGTCTTTAGTCTGTCTTTCAGTTCATGCTTGTGTCGTGTCAGTAAGAAAAGGAAAGCTTGCTGACCACTCTCATCCTTTCTCGGATATGAATGCTTAATTTAACATCCTGTGTGTATATTGCTGGTTACAGCCCCCGCCTGCACAGCCCTAAGTGCTGAGGAGAACCAGAAGGGATCCCCCACCCAGGACAAGGGGGTCAAGGCGACAGACGCTCCCCAACAAGGAGAAGGAGAGGAGGTCACAGACTCCTGGTCTGACCAGAACCAGCCTCCCACGGAGACTATGGTATCACTGACAACTGACAACTGTCTGTGTGTTATCTGCTCCTGCTCAAACACTTTTCTGATGTCATGTGCACGCCAACACAAGCGTGCATCGCTCTTTTCCTCTCCTATCTCTGGCTCCCGCTTGCTTATTCCCTGTCTACATATCTATTTCTCACTGCCAGATACTCATACTCTCCTACACACGAGTGTGCACGCACACACACACACACAGACAAAATATATGCAAGAGAGGAACAGCAGAAAACTAAAGGGGTGGTTTTGTTGTTATTGTGTGTCTTATCAGTGCTTGTCAGGGAGCCAGTGATTTGTACATGATTTATGAGTCCTCACTCTGTTGTCTGAAGACCTCCCTCTCTAACAGTCCTATTGTCGTACACACACACACACGCACACACACGCACACACACACACACACACACACACACACACACACACACACACACTTTTACCCATGTTACAGTGTATACAAGCCCATAAAATTGTGAAAATCAATTAAGGTTTATTTGTTTTGCTGTAATGATGGAGGTGAATGTCATTTATACATCTGGACACGACCCATCATTTTAATGGCACCTCGGTAACTGCTTACACCACATAAATAAGTGTGATTAATTTGTCATTTACTGCAGTTGATTTAGCCTTTTAGTTACCAACATGGTTTTCTAGGTGTAAATCAGAACCTGTCCTATTTGCAAAATGAAAACAATCATGGCAGGATTTTTTTTTATTGGTCACACCCATACCATGTTAGAAATACTTTTTAGGGCTGAGCCTCTTCAGCACTGTTCATCTGTTTGAGAATGCAGAAAAACACTAATAAAAAAAGTAACACAACAGTGTGGTGACATCAGTAGTAATGAGACAGATCATGTCGGATCCCATAGATCAGCAGCAGCCCGGAATGAAGAAGTATTGATCAGGATTAACAGGGGTTAGAGCAAAGGGTCAATGATCAAGGCACTGTTTTGCCCTGCAGGAGCACACACCAGACATATTGATGCAGAGTACCTCAATGGCTGACTGGTGGTGTAGGTCCCTACACTGTAATCTTTTGGGGCTTAAACGCACACCTGCACACAAGAAGAAAAAACAAATCGACATTTGCCAGTGTCTCTGTTTTATTTTATCCATAGAGATGTATATGGTGTTAAAGGAATACATAACAATGCAATTGCTCTCTTTTTGGTTATACTATAGCAGTAAACATCAATCCTGGTTAAAATGTTACTGTATATGGCTAATTTGCTGTTTTTGTCTAAAACCACAGTATGTCTCTTGCTCTAGTGGTTTGAATCTCACCTTGGAATTTTGTTGAAACTCTGTATTTTTTGTGCAGTGTGATGGATGTGGGAGTTACCACCCCTGATATAGTCTTGGCTAACAAGCCCCCTGCCTCTCCCTCCCTTTGTGTCGACTGCAAAGCCTCTGCTTCTGTCAAAGAGGGCAGAGAACAGCCAAAACAGAATTTGCAGTTTAAGATCTCTGTCTCTCTCCATTAGGGTTGCAAAATTCCGGGAATTTTCAAAGTTGGAAACTTTCCATGGGAATTAACGGGAATTTATGGGAATTAACGGGAATTTATGGGAATAAACGGGAATAAACCAGGAATTTACGAAATTGAAGGTGTGCTCTTAATAGGGAACTTAAATATAGTTGGGGAAAATATATTTTAGCATAATCCTGACTAAAACAACCAGATATCATGCAAGTACAGTTGAATATCTATGCTATTCCTCAATCACATGCACACATAGCACACTGCTTACTGCAGGGCTATTGAGACCACGCCCCCTACATGCACTGTGCATTCCTGTGCATTTTTGTTAATTTTTGAATGGGTTGGGTCGGGGGGATGAGTAATATTTAACTCAACATTCATGTTTTTGTTCTTCAATGAAAGAATTGATTGTTCAATAAAATATTTAACACTTGATAAAGTTCTACTTACAAATAAATCTGTTTTAATTGTATTATTTTGGATGGATGTCTGCTTATAACAAAACAAATATTTATGCTTGGATATGATACCTTTCCATTAAATTACCCTCAATTCCCAGTTAATTCCCATAAATTCCCATAAATTCCCATAAATTCCCATAATTCCCATGGAAAGTTTCCAATTTGGAATATTTCCAAAATTCCCCAGCTTAACTTCCCATGGAAATTTACCGGAAATTTACCGGAAACTTTCCGGAAATTTACCGGAAATTTTCCACCCCTTTGCAACCCTACTCTCCATGGACCATCACCACTAGTACAGCGTACAGCTCTTTGTTCATGTAATGGCATGTGTCTTGTGTTGTCCTTGAGTGTATTTTGTTGATACTATATGTCTTGTGCTGTATAGCCCATGTCTTTCATTGCTGCCAAGGTTTTCAAACGTCTTGACCAATACAGTTTTGCACATTATAGTTTGCATTATGTGTGTTATTTGTCTATCACTCTGTGTTTCTACTCAGTGTAATATCTATGTGTATTTTGTGATGCAGTGGGTGTTGTACACTGACTTTACTTTGCTGTGTTTCACAGGGTCATAAATACATGGTGCAGGCAGAGGTGCTTTATAAGAGCTGGTCTCTGGATGGATCTCAGCTGGCCTTTGTCCATATGCTCAGAGACTTGGAGAAGAACGAATCAAAAGGTACATATTTAAGTCAGTCACCAAATCCACGTCTAACACTCAGCCACTCTGAGTCGCCCTAGGGAAAGCCAGTCACCCCAGCCTTACACTACAGCTAGCTGGAGCCAATTGAAACTCTGGGATATTATTAAACCCACCCTACTGAATGAATTGAAGGAAAGAAAGTCAGTGTTATATTTTGCTGCACTTGAAAACATGAAAAATATGTATTCTCTAATAATCCACATATTTGGTTTAATAACATGAGTCTTGATCTGAACATCCAAATGAATTCCAGTGTTATCAGTCCATATTCCCATTATGCTTGGTTCAAACATCCCCAAATATCCCTATAATGGATCTGGGATTTCATTTTTGTATTATTGCATTTCAAAAGTGTTCTGCGTTTGGGCCCTGAGTTCTGAATACCTTTTCTAATATGCCCTCAATATTTGTTTTAGCAAAGCTTATTCTTTCTGCACCATGTGAAATGTGCCAGATATTCAGCAGGCAGTGTCAGGGGCCAAGGCAGACGCTGTTTGTTCTTCACTTCCGCTAGCCAGGGGCCTGTAATCACAAGCCTAATGAAAGCCAAATGAATACAGCTGCTTTCGCAGATCACAGTGTGTGATTTCTTGTGCCCACTGGTCATTGGCTGAGACAGTAACCCTCTCCTCTGCTACCACCTCTGCTTTGCTGCCTTTTATCATGCTACACAAATTGGAACGATTGGAAAATCAGGGCTTTGAAATCTCCCGAAAGCTTCTTAAAAATTCTAAGGGGATGAATTAATTGCAGCACGAGTGTGGATGTTGATGTGAAAGAGGTGCTGCATGGGTGACAATTTGCATGATCGCCTGAAGAGAGAGGCCAGCCTGCTGTCATTAAAATTCTCATTGTCTTTTCTCTGTCACTCCTGACAATAGTCCCTCTATTTACCCATTCAGTTAGCATGGCATGAAGTCTAAGCATAGTGCGTGCGTGTGTGTGTGTGGGAGCCATTCCTAAATTGACATGTACAAGCCAGATATCAGATATATTTTGACTCTAGAGGAAGACAAACCCTTGTTTATATATTTACTGTCACATGAATAGCCATGTGTGATTTTTTGTCACTGCTTAAATATGCTGTGTGTCATAAGTCTGTTCGTCTGTATGTGTCTGTGTGTGTGGATGTCTGCGAGCATCTTAAGGTTTTTCGCCCTTCTATGCTTGTGTGTGTGTGTTTGTCGATATGTGTATGTGTGTCTGTGTAGGCAAATGTCCACACAGTCCTCCTCTGGTTTTCCAATAAGCTGGAGAAAGTGGGTCAATGGCAAGTCAAATGAAGTTGGCTCTTGCCCCCCGGTGCCCTGGGAAATATCTCAGCAGGAAAGTGAATTAATTTCGCCCAGTTTAACTCTGTCTCAGCGGTGAGGCTGTGCCCTTGATCATGCTCCCTACATGCTACATGGATACACACGCTTTATATGCCATGCCAAGCTTTGAAGCCTCTTTAACAAGCTGTTGTTTGCAGTGGAAACACTATACTGCGCATGTTTCCTGCATTCACATTTACAGTATGCAGTTTCAGTTTAAACCCTAATAGAGTATATACAGCTGCACCAGTCAGCCGTCAGCAGTACATACAGCTGTACGTACAGCTGTTCACATAGCTGTACTAGTGGTTTTCACTCCCTTGCCAACCTTCTCCACATTGTCTTTACTGTCTCGACGGTAGAATACACTTGTAGTATCTAGAAAAATGGTGTTTTATGCTTGCAGTGAATTAAAGCTTTTTTGATGCATTCTATACATGTACAGGTTTGTCCAACTGAGATGAAAATCAGTTTTTGATGAAAGGCTTAGCCAGAAATGACAACAACAACACTGATTGGTATGGTATTTAGATCCAATTTGAGCATTGAATTTCAGCATGACTTGTGATAAGAATAGCTCAATGAGCATACAGCATGGTTCCAAAACCCTTCAGGCAGAATGACAGGGTGTCAGCTAAATGATGGATTATCATGCCTCTCTATATCAGAGAAGTGGGACTCATAGTTGATGCTTCATCTAAGACGTGAATTGTATTCATTTTAGCTATAAAGTGCAACAGTGCCATCTAGCACACATACTACCATACAACATACATTTGCCCACACAGACACACACTCTCTCTACCGATGAGCTTTACTTGTACTCGCTAGAATATGAAGAGCTTATTTATGGGTACTGATTACTGATTTGGTAAAATTTCATTTTGAAATTGAATGCATACAATTTCACATGGTATGGACAAAATAATTGCTTTAGCCCTTCACACTGTAATGAAAAGGCCTGTGAACGGTTTGGCAAAGAAGTGATGATCTTGCACAAGTTCTCCATTGTCAATACTGGGTTGGAATGTTTTTATAATTGCCACTAAATCTCTGCCTGTACTCCACCATGATAATGATAATACTGACATGAAGTGAGACTTACAAAGTGTGCATACTGTACGCTTACTAGAATATAGTGAGAATCTCTTAGTGGACGCTGGGACAAACACAACCACTTGGTAAAACATTTTACTTTTTACCGTCCGTATGGCCATATGACTTACTAAACCATAATCAAACCAGTTTTGGCTGCCTCAGATATCCATCATTTTGTCACTCACTTTCATGTGGAAAACATGAATGCTTGTTAAAGACAGTTTGTGAGTTTTTTGTTACTACAATATGACTATTGCTCATAGTGTTGTATTCACAGCACAGGGATTAACACCATTACGATTTTGCCAGCATTTGTTAAATGAGTGCACAACAGAAAGAGTGGATGACGATAACAAAAGTTAACCCATAACCACTGTATGTGAAAAGTAGGAGGGGACAAGCATGATGAACTGACCCATTCAGCCAGCGCGGAGACCCCAAGCAATGATGGGCTCAAGTCTGCCATACCCAAATCCAACCGCAAAGGCAAAGGTGACAAGGAGAAGCCAGCCGCCGGCTCCAAACCTGGCTCCAGGCAGGAAACGGTAATACAACAGTAACTCTACCTTACCTTACTCTACCTTACACTTGCAAATTGGGACCAATATTATATTTTGTCTCAGTATACTCAAGATAAGTTTTGTCAAATTGCATTTCCAAATAATTACGCTCTTGGTTTCATTAGCTTGTATTTCATTGGATATTCTCACAAAAATCACATTAGCGTGGTACCCACTTATGTCCTGTCCAAACCACGTATATTTACATGGTGAACCAAATCCCAACATAAATTTTGTAATATTTTTAGCTTTTGTCAGCCATGCCAACTTTTACATATTTGGCTGACACCACTGTCAACAGACTCTTAACTCTGTAATGCTAACAGACAAGTAGCATCTCCAGCAAATTAACAGTACCCCTCAAGTACCAAGATGTCCTGTGTGTATCTTTATTACTGACATTTGCTTTCATCATACAGTATAATCTTGTGGTTTATCATTCTCAGAATAATGGTCTTGGTTTAGTAGTCGCAGCCACAGCTGCTTGATAAATCTCTGATCCATGTATAATTGCTTTTCATTCTCTGCTGCTCTGCACGTCAAACGCTAAACACAATGAAATTTGAAAGGCATATTTTCAGAATAGTGGTCCCCTTCAATAAATTTCCATTTTGAATGTTTTTCCTGCGTTGGCGGCGTGAGATGGGCGGAGGTAGAGGAGGTAATGATCTCTGAATATATGAACTAAAAATGATCTATTATTTACAGTGATGATGAGACAGCTGAACAGGACACAGAGTTCTGGCTGGCTGGCTGACTGGCTCTGTACCAGACTGTCTGAGCTGCTCACTGAAAGAGACATACTCATAATGTGTTGTGGTACCGTGACCTTCATCTGAGCTCTTTGTGTGTGTGTGTGTGCATGCGCATAAGATTTAATCTAAAGTTTGTGTGCTTTTTTTGTGTGTGCAGAGCCTGGACCTGACCAAACCTAACTGGATGCTGCGTGTGGTCAGCGAGCAAAGCAAAGCAGAGAGCATCGAGGTGAAGAAGGACACAGAGAGAATGGA
Organism: Centroberyx affinis; assembly: GCF_046629955.1. NCBI lineage: Eukaryota > Metazoa > Chordata > Actinopteri > Beryciformes > Berycidae > Centroberyx > Centroberyx affinis. The sequence continues at coordinate 47,703 of NW_027279987.1, forward strand.
CAAGATCAAGGCCATGAAACAGGCCTGGGAAATGGCTGAGCCTGGCCGATCTGTCAAGGTAACAATACACACAGACATACTAACTAGGAGTGTGTTGGCATATTGGTTTCAGTGTATACTGCAGTAAATGCAGTAATGCCACCATTTTCTGTTATTGTGACTATTGTGTTATTGTGATTAGCAACCTGTTCAGATGACAAGATGAACACACTGCAGCACAGCACTATTTTGCAGAGCTCCTCTCCCATTCGGTCAACACATGTCACATGCTCACACTCACACTCAGAATAATAGCAAAGCCAGAAAGACAGTGTTCAGTGTAGAAATGTGAGATTTAAATCTATGCTTCATAAAATGTGTTTTGTAACTATTTGTATTGCTTTTAACAAACATAAGGCTAATGCTGATAAATACCGTTATAATACAGGCTAATCGTATAATACCATGATTTTACCTTGAAAATGTAATGCAGGCCCTTGCCTACCACACACACACACACACACACACACACACACACAGCACAGCACAGCTGAGTATGTGGGTTGCGCTCATGTAAAATTTGCCAAATCTTCTCTGCCAATGCCAAACAGCTTATTCTGCTGTTGCTATTGACTCTTGTTTGGTGTTGTTTGGTGGATTGGATGATTGAAGTCTATCAGTAACAAGGAAGAAACAAGACATATTGGCAATTTTACAATTTATTCATTTAACAAACAGTCAGGAGCCTCAGTAGCGTGTGGAAGAACCATACACAGCCACAACAGCCTGGCACCTCCTCCTCATGCTGGTCACCAGCCTGGTCACACACTGCTGTGGGATGGCATTCCACTCCTCAACCAGGATTTGTCGCAAGTCAGCCAACGTGGTTGTGTCGGTCACTCTAGCACGAACAGCACGCCCAAGCTGATCCCATAAGTGTTCAATTGGGTTGAGGTCAGGACTGTTGGCAGGCCATTCCATTCTCTCTACTCCCAAATTCTGGAGGTAGTCTCTGATAAACCCCGCTCTGTGGGGGCGAGCGTTGTCATCTTAGAGGATGGAGTTCGATCCCAGACTGTGGAGATATGGGATTGCCACTGGTTGCGGAATCTCATCTCGATATCTCTCTGCATTGAGATTGCCTCCAATGATGGCAAGCCTTGTTTTTCCAGTGATGGAGATGCCGCCCCACACCATCACACTGCCTCCACCAAAAGGTGTTACTCTATCGGTGCAGCAATCAGCATAGCGTTCTCCCCGTCTTCTCCACACTTTGACCCTACGATCCAACTTCCATAGGCAGAATCTGGACTCATCGCTGAACATAACGTTCCTCCACATGTTCAGGTTCCAGTGCAGGTGCCAATCAGGTACCTGATTGTCAGCACCTGGGGGTACCGGAAGCTCAAAACAAGAGTCAATAGCAACAGCAGAATAAGCTGTTTGGCATTGGCAGAGAAGATTTGGCAAATTTTTCATGAGCGCAACCCACATACTCAGCTGTGCTGCTCATCCCACAAATGCATGTTCCTTACAAACGAGGCACCATTTAAAAGGGAAATAAACAGGCTTTCCAACTGTATAAAATGTATTGCCAAGAAGCATTGTTACAACAGAGAAATAATCTACCAAACACAAATTTCTGAACTTTTTGTTCGATGTTTATATATATACAAACACACACATAGAGTATGAATGTGTTATGCTGTGTTTTTAGGCCTTGCAGTCTCGTCAGAAGTTTCTCAACAAAGTCCAGCCTGGAGCGAGTGGTGACATACCTAACGAAGACACAGAGAGCAGTGAGCCTGGTAACCCCACACACACACACACACACACACACACACACACACACACCACACCGATTCGTAGGCTTAGCAGTAGTTTGTGGCTTGCTCTGCTTGTCTTATATATTATGGTAATGAGGCCTTTTCTGATTGGCTCTTTTGCAGCTGCTTCCAAACTTTCTCCTGGCACGCCTCTTAGTCCGTCCAGTCAAGAGTTGACTCTCATCCAGCCCAATCCCTCGCACTCACATGTTCCCATGGACTACACTCCCTTCATCAGGTTTGTTCACTCTCTCTCTCTCTCTCTCTCTCTCTCTCTCTCTCTCTCTCTCTCTCTCTCTCTCTCTCTCTGTCTCTGTCTCTCTTTTTTCCCCTGCTATTTCTGTCTCTTTCTTTGTTGGGACAGTAGGAATCATGGTATAAAGTTAGGTGATGATGAGACCACATGCTAAGCCTACAGGGGATCCAAGAAGAGCAGGTCACCACACCATCATGTGGGCACATTCAAACTTTACTTTGCAGACTTCAGTCCTTGGGTTAAGATCTGTAAGCTTGTCATGTAGTTCCACTCTGGTTTATCAGGTTTATATACCTCGCTGTAATAGACCTTGGTTCCGTCTGTTCCATTGGACAAACTCTCATCTCAGCTGTAAGGGGAGAAGGGGAGAACAATATATATTGTAAATACAGCCCAGACAGACTCATCATCCCACTGTATTTGTCCAGCACTATTTCATTTTTCTCTGTCTAAGTCCTGTGGGCAATGTGCAGTATACAGTCTGCTTGCCTAATCCCACTGTCGAATCACTCCGCTCTGCTAGCCTTGCGAGCTGGAATTAAGCCTTAGTTGTAAGGCCTGATTCTACAAAAGACGAGGGGAGAGAGAGTGGGAGTATGTGAGGTGATTGTGTGTGTGTGTGTGTGTGTGTGTGTGTGTGTGTGTGTGTGTGTGTATCTGTGTGTTTGTCCGTGTACATGCTTGCTATATATGTGTACATGCCAGCGTCCCTCCTAACCTATCCTTGTCAGCAGATTGGTCGATGCAATACCTGCAGGACATTGCTGACTTCCTGTGTTCATGACCTTTGCTCCCATCAGTGCTGTGAACAGCAGTGTTACAAGGCTACACACACACACACTCCCTTGCCTGGAAGGGCAACGAATGGACTCACAGCAATGATACCAATATTATATAGACACACAGGAAGAATTGGGGCTAAGTTGAAAAAAAACCAACAAGTAAATAAAAAAGTAGAGGGCACACACTTGCCCCCAGATCAAAGATTCCCCAAACACCCTCTAGATCATCATCCCAGTAGTAGCAGTACACACACCTGATTGCTATGCTAGCTGCAGAGCCAAATGTATTGCAACAATAGGAGGACATAAATTAACTTCACTATATAATTGGCTTCTGATGGGTGATGTCACCCAAAGGTTCAGCTCCAGCTGATTTTTGTGTGCTGATAATAAAGGACTTGGTTAACATCAGCCAACTTTTCTTTGGCCATAGAATACGAATGGATTCTGGTTACTTATGTTGCTTGTGGTGTGAATGCAAAGTTACTGTCAGAAGCACCTATCAGCTCCCTGTTTGTCACTGTGTAAAGAGTTAACTTTTGACCTGTGTCAGCGAGTGTTCTTCTTAAGGGAAGTCTCCCTCTACAGTTCACCCCTGAGACTAACACTCCCATTGCTCTTCTCCTCTCCCTCCCGCCATCTATCTCTCTCTCTCTCTCTCCCTCCATCCTTCCATCTTTCCATGCCTCCCTCGCTCCCTCCATCTCTCCCTCTGTCCGTCCCTCTCCATGATAAATGAGATGATATTTGGGTCTGTTAATTAGAGAGCTATTTCAGGGCCCCGATGAGCTCGCCGCTCCAGCGGGATGTGCCCCTCTCTCTCACCCCTCCATCCTGTCTTAGTGTGTGTGTGTGTGCGTTGGCGTGCGTGTGTGTGTGTCCGTGTCCAGCTTCTAATGGCTGCTGACACCGTGCCCTGCGATTCGGGCCAGGAGAGAGATCCTGAGGAACAGTCTATTAGGAGAGTCTGATTAGTCTGCAACACCCCTCTCTCTCTCTCTCTCTCTCTCTCTCTACATGCACAAGACCCTGATAGGCTGCCTCATAGATACACACTCATACACACACACACACACACGCATGCCAACTTTAAAGTATTTGTGCTCGCACACATGCTCTCACACGTAGTGGAAGAGGTCGTATGGGGTGATGTTCATTATCCAGCCGAACTCCATCACCACCTCCACTGCCCTCCCCTCTTTATCAAGGTCAGCTTATAGGAAGTAGGCAGCCATATTTAGCACTGTCTAATCTCTCTTTGAATTCCTCCCTCTCTGTATGCTTCTGGGAGGGCTACATTCAGTTTTCACTCACTCACTCACTTGCTCACTCACTCGCTCACTCACCTCAGTCTCTTTCTACCTGTATTTCTGTCTCTCCCTTACACAAACACACACACACGCACACAAATGCCATTTTATTTATGAAGCCAATTCTTAACAGATAAATACCAGGACATGGTTTGGTGGTCACCGAAAACAAATTGCCATCTCAGATATCAATCTGAATGTACGACCTGGGATATGAGATAGGGGTGTGTGTGTGTGTGTGTGTGTGTGTGTGTGTGTGTGTGTGTGTGCGCAAGAGAGAGAAAGAGAGAGAGAGTACAGGTGTGTAACTCCATACACGGCTTATGAGGGTATATGCGGGAATGGGAAAATGGAATTTTATTGGATTATCATTTCCATCATTTCCTCCGCCTATCTCTGCATTTAATCTGCCGCATTTCCATTTCTATTCGTCGTCCCTCCGTCAACGCCTTGGTTGTCCCATCTCCCAGCTGACCTGTAAAACAGATTTAGCAGGAGAATTTGAGATTTTTGCCTAGTCTAATCTGTAGGTAAAATTGCCAAGAAAAGGTTTGCTTTTGTTTGAGCCGATGTTTAAAATGTATTATATGTTCAGAATATCCCCTTCAGAATGTCATGATACAGGCGCAACAGTCTTCTGTCTACTTGCCGGACTGCTTATACATGACACTACATTATTTAGCCTATAAAAAGTTCTTGAGCATACACTATGAATAAATGAATAAAATATTCCACATTCGAATTCTGGTTAGTGACCACTTTGCAGTGGCCAGGTCTAAAAAAGTATCCGCTTGTGTGACAGTGAAATTTATGTATAGTGATGTATATGTATGTAGATGCCAAAGGGACTTTCCAGTGCTGAAGGACACACAGATAGAGGAGGCCCAGCGGAGGGAGCGCTCAGAAAAGATCCAGGGCTTCCGGCTGCTCCGAGACACTGTGCTGGAGCACCGCAAACAGGAGGCGCTCAACCGGAAGGAGCTGAAGAGACGCCAGCTGGAGATGTATGACGATTTGCAGGTCAGCTAAGGCCTAAAGATGTATATATGCAGTCGAGACAGGGACAGAAGTACTTGATGTTTACAATTGCTTGAGACGATGTAGACATCAATAATAAGGAGTTTTGAATATGTGACTGAGAGATAGTCTGAAATATCTGGTGTTGAACTTCTCTTGCCCCGTGGTTAGACATCATTCCGTAACTTATCTCTGCATCTCTGTCTCCTTCCCAGGTGGCCTTGTGTCAGCAGCGTAAGAAAGCCCTAGCTGCTCGTGAGGCGTTCCATAGCCGTATGATGGCGGCCGTGATAAAGAAACAAGAGGAGGAACAAGCTCTGGAAGACGCCCGGCAGGCGGACCTAGAGAAAACAGTTGCTGCCACCCAGCAGCCCACCAAACCAGCCAGGAGTGCTGGCAAGAAGAAGTGATGCTCATAAACGTCCGCTCGAAGTTCTCCTAAGCCGTCACCTCTCAGTATGTCTGAGAACTCGGCCTGTTGGGGCATCTGGACTCAATCACTATATCGTAGCATGTTCTTTCTGAAATATTTAATGAAAAGATTGTTTGTGCACCTGATTCAGAGGTGTGTGTGTCTATTGTTTCTGGATTTTGACTCATTTAATAAAAACATGGCACTAAGGACTCTGGGAAGTTAGTTTGTAAGTGTTCTGTACTAGAATACTATTTATTTATTAGGTTCCCACAAAGTTCACATCTTTAACCATATTCTGATACAGCCATCTTCATTATGAAGTGCATCATGGCACTATAGCTGTCTGCTCCCTCCCTTTCATCTTTTCCCTTTAACTATACTATTAGTAGATACTTACATGGTGTCACTGAGACATCTATCAAATCAGCAGGCATTCTGTCTACTGCCAATGTGCTCAGCAAACAGAAGCAATCTCTAAAGTTATTGTCTTGCTATCTTTTCCTTTTAGAATATATGAAATATAATGAATTTGAAATGACAAAATGTCTGTACATGTCTGTTATTGGCAGACATGTAAAACCTTTTCCTCTACCATTGTAATGTCAGTACCATCTTACCCGCAATGTATGGCTTTGACTTTTAGACGCCCAATATGCCTGATTATATTTCACTCATCTTTTGCTTTCTTGAAGGTCACTGTATTGACTGTATGAGTCAAGGCATGCTGGATACATCTAAGCCCCCACAAGCTAACTGATAATGATTGATTGGTTGATTGATGTATTCTTGCTGATAGAAGCCTGTAGCGGTCCATATCTACAAGACCCACGTGATGTATATGGCCCAGCTGAAATAAATGAGATAACACGGCATGTGTTGATCAACATCATTCCCAAGAAATGTCTTAAGGCTAAAGTGAATATACCATTACATAGGTGGTTAGGTCTCTAATATATAGAAACCTGCTGATCAGCCTGTTATTCTTGTCAAATGAATGATAGGGCAAAGTAAATGCCCTTTATCCTAGCTTAGTATTGGAGTGCATCCAGTTGGTCTCCATCCCAGTCAGCTGATCAGCTGAAGAATGGGCAGCTAAATTGGAAATGAAAGGGAGGAGGGTGCCATCTAGTGGCTATGGACGTTAATAAATTCTCATTATCATCCTCATCCAGAGGCCTCCACTGTGCTGTTTTCAAGGTTGACAATAATGAATAGTTCAATTGTGTGCGGCTGCACCAAGGAAATTATTATTATGCTCTGTGTGTGGGTCTGTATGCGTGTCTGTATGAGATAGAGAGAAGTATTATTTGTGCCTGCTTGCATGTGTGTGTATGTACTATAGTGAAATCAAGGAATACATTGACGCACTGCAAGGATATCCTGCAGTAACCCTTTGTTGGTGTGAAGCCTTAGCACCCTACACTGTTGATTGTTTCGTTAGTAGAAATTCAGTTTTCTTAACAGAATTCTATTCTCCGATGTGATCATATTGGATATATTTTATGTAATAACATGAGCAAAATCTCACCTCACACAAGGTTAAGCACATCTGCAAAGAATGGATTCAAAAGTGTGTTCAGTAAACAGACTTTGTAACAAACACAAAACAAACTTTAACAGTAACTTGTGTTTCTGAGTGTGTGAATGTGTGTGTGCAGTGTTTGTGTGTATGGACCCAATGCTGCTCTAAATACACGCTTCTAACACAGTGTCCGCATGTATGTACGTTGCCAGTGCTTTCTCTGCAAGTCAAAGTGTACTGCAGTGTTATGTGCGTGTGTGTACTTTACACTGCGTTTCGTTGGTCTGTTCAGTCTGTCAGGCCTCATCTAGCCAACCACTATTTCTACCCTTGTAGCTGCATGACAGAGCTAATCCTCAAAGCCTTGTTCCTGGCACAGAGCATTCCCCCTCTCTCTCCACTGTTCCCTCTCACCCAATTCATTCCTCCTTTTTTTAAAACATGACTTGTTATTTGCTGTTTTCTGTACACCCCAACCCCCCTTCAAACCTCCCCTTTCTGTGCATGAGGCATAGTTGGTTGGGTGTGAGTGTACGTGTGTGTTACAAATCTGCAGTTAGAGAGAGATCCCCCAACACTCTAATTGGCAGTGACGTGTTTGTATTAACGGAGAGGCTGTTTGTTAATTGGCAGCTGTTGGCTGGTGGTTTGATGCAAATGTGTTGTGAGCGACAGAAGAACTCTGCTGTAACCTTGAAAACAAGGGGACAGTCAGCCGTGTGTGTGTGCCTGCATGTGTGCATTTGTCTTCACACAAGTAATAAGAAAATATTTGATTCTTGGAGCCACACAGTGGGATGATGAAATTAGGTGAAACTGGATACACACGCTCCACCACAGGCCCCGAGTGGCATGGATACTCAGTCTAGTGGTTGCCCTTTGATTCACTTTCCATTTTCGAGCCAATAATTTAAGAACTGTTACCTTTGCAAATGACAAAGGACATCCTGAATTGCAGGAAAAGCAGTTGTTCTGCAAGACGTATTTTGTACAGTTTGTACTGGCAGTGGTGCCAGCTATAGATACAATATAGCTTTTAAGTGTACAACTTTCAATTATGCACACATTGAACTGATTTTCTGATTACTCTTCCATGAGAAGGTATAGGCCTGTACTGCATTTAAGCTATAAATCTGCAATGTGTTCAAAGGATATGCAGTGCCCTTCAAGTCTGCAAGTGCCTTATAATCAGCTCAATTTGCTTTTATTGCCTGTTCATTCGCCTTTCTCCGCCCTGCACACATACACACACGCATACACACAAACGCACGCTTCCAGCTGGCACCGCGTGGATGCTGGGTCCTTTGGCGCGTTGGCTCAACATGCTGCAGCATTGTCCCTGTGTTGTAGCTATCTCCCCCTGGAATAGAAGCGCTTTAGAGGTCTTGCCTTAGAGGGCAAACCTGCTATGCTGAGACAAGACGGAGGAGGGATACTTCGAGAGAGAGAGACCTATTCTGCCGTGGCTAAGACTCGGCTCTGATGACAAGGGGGCAAAGGGCCAAAGCCTTAATGTTGACAGAATGATAGCACTGGAGGGGGTAAGGTGAGGGCTCGCGGATTGACGCCCAGGCTTTACTGCAGTAATCCAAAACCCCTTGTCACTCTCTCTCTCTCTCTCTCTCTCTCTCTCTCTCTCTCACTCTCTCTCACTCTCTCTCACACACACACACACACACACACACACACACTGTCGCCAAGCGATGGAAGCTGGACGGCACCCCAGACTTGCAGCAGACACAGAAATGCTGACCTGGTTGCAGCCTCATCCTTGTAACCCAACTATTTCTCTCCCCTGTCTCACCCTGCCTTGGCCTCGCTCTCCTCCTCCTCCTCGCCCCGCCCTCCGGCAACGCTGCCTCTCTCCTCAGCCAACAAAAGCACAGTTCTGCAGACACCCGGGGGCTGGGGAAATCAAATAATGAGTCAGGAGGGGTCAACAGAAAACGGCAACATTTCAGATTCGCAGGTACGGAGGGAATAGAGCGCAGAACACAGGGTCATCATCACCAGAGAAAAACAGTACACATCAACAAAATTAGGTGACAAGAGACCTATAGGTTGAGAATCTCTATACGTGAATGTGTTCCGTTGTAATCTATACAGACTAGCTTTCCTGATGCAACGAGGAGTCTAATCGAATCTCACTTATTCCCCATGGTCCTCTCTTATCATTGTCTACAAGATCCTCCCCAGAGTCACAGTGAATACTTTATAAAAATTAGTCTATTCTTACTTGAAGGTCAAACAATCTGAGTCAATATATAACCAGGGCAAAGGAACCAAATGTCGAGGCGGATCTGGATAAACGGTCCGCGGTCCGGCTCTCTCTGTGCACGCCAGGCTCCGACAGTGACAGGAGAGATAGGCGAGTTGCTATTCAAAGCGCGGGCCCGGGCTGACAGCTGTCCCTCACCCAGCACATCACTACACAACTTTGAAGATGGAGGGATCAAGGGATGGTGTCTGTGTGTGGGCGCGCCGCTGCGTGTAAAGATCAAAAGGTTGGCTGATGTGTCCGAGCCGCCTCCCGGGATATTTTAAAACCCGGGCTACATTCCCTGACAGATACGCTAACTAATATTGATATGAGGGAACTTCTTTTTTTCTTTTTCTTTTTTTTCGTGCCCACTCTTCTCTTTCGTGTGTGAAAGTCACAGATGTCTGCGGTGATTATGGGGAAGTCATCCTGGGTGTCGGGGTGCAGCTGTAGTGATGTAACTTCCTGCTGTGCCACAGTCTGTCCAAAGTGTTCATTTCAAATGATCTTTGAATAGCATGTGCCGTGGATTGTACACTTTTGTGTGTGTGTGTACCTGTATGTATGGATAAAGTGGTATATTACATGCAAGTGTGCAACTGTTTGGTCTGGCTCAGCACTAATCAAACACCATTTGATGTCATCACTTCAAAGCTATGCCCCAATAGACATACGGATGAAAGTGTAATCTAATAGATAGATGGGTGGATGGGAGGATACACACAATTTCTTTAAATAACATCACAGTGACTGCTTGAATCACAACCTAATTGCCTCTTGTTTGAGATGATTGCATTAGATCAGCAGTGCAGGCTTAGTTTACGCAGCAGAGCTGAGAGGCATTGGGTTGCCAATAAAACAGGAGTCTAAGTTTCATCCCACTTTGTTGGACGGTATAATAACCTTTGCCAATCACAGGGGATAATACTGTGGCTTAATTTACCATCAGAGGCTTTGAGGCTACAGAAAGAGGAGTCCCTGGTAAGACAGCTCACCATCACACCGCTCTCGCCCTGGGGGAAAGGGAATTTAACTTCCTCCGGTATCCGCTTTCAGTACTCATCAACTGGATATTGTGGCATTCCCTTGTTGGGCATTAGTTTCCTTGTTATGTCAACATGATATTAGGCCAGCAATTATCATGCCAGTGAATTTGTACAGACGCTTAACGTTTAGACAGAAAGGACTGCTTTTCTCTCCACACATGCTCACACACACCAGTGCAGTGACACAGGCATGGTCATGGTGCTGATTGATAAAGTGTGGATTGATCGGAGCTGAAATGGCCGGTGGGTAGCTGAGCGTGCTCCTCAGGGGAGTTGTCCATAGTCAAACTGTCATGTGGTCAGCATTGATTATCACTATCTTAGGTGACAGGATGGGAGATCTCTCTCTCTCTCTCTCTCTCTCTCTCTCTCTCTCTCCCTCTCATATGCTGAGTTTCCAGTTCAGTTGAATGAATCGGGTTCCAGTCCCACTTAATACCAGGAAACATCATGTTTGGCTTTTAGTCAATGTATTGGATTTCACCTCGCCTCCTTAAAACGACTTGGATTGACAGTGTTACTGGTTTCGACTCATTGAGTCACTGACATTGAACTAAGGACAAAGTGGTCTTCAGTTCACCTCACATGTCTCTGTCTGGTTTGTTGCAATGCCTGGCTCAAGTAAACTTCATTTTGGCCGTACGCTGACTGAGCCTCTTTCTAAGAATCTGTCTTCCTGGAGGTCCTGTGTCACTGCATCGGTGACATTGGCAATGCCCTTTCCTTTAATAATGGCATCCATCTGCTCCACTGTGTGTGTGTGTGTGTGTTGATGGTAGGCTTATCGCCTTGGCTGATTATTGGAACTGATACCAGCTGTGCCGCCCCAAGTGCAGACTAGCCAACGTCGCGTCACGTCCATCCCCCGAGCACCGCCACTCTGCTGTGTGCACGGACACATGTACACACACACACACACACACACACACACACACACACACCACAATTTCTGTAAATTCTGGCTTGTTAGTGCTATATCGCAAATGACCTTGAAAACATACTCAATCAGACAACATGAAATTCACTTGGTGGAGAAAAGAATCTTCTCTTCTCTTCTCTTCTCTTCTCCCCCCCAACCCCCACCCACACACACACACCCACACACACACACACACACACACATACACACACACACACACACACACACACACACACACATACACACACACATTCACCCCACATCTGTCAAAAATGAGGTGTGTGACCAGGATTGTAAACTTGTGCTTGTATTAGAGTTGCGTTTTTGATTAGGAGCGCAATGGATGTGATGAAGGCTTTATGATGTTTTCAATTTCTCCACCCACATCTCCTCATCTCTTTTATCCTCCCATCAATATTTATGAGCCCCTCCATAACCATAAGGGTTGGTACTGCAGGGGGAAGGGGGGGGGGGGGTGTACAGATGTATCTCTAAGTGATGCTATACCCGACTGCATGCCACCCATATCTACATGTGTTTGCTGGGGAATGGTTGACATTGAAAACATCCTCCTATTTATCCAGGCAGAGACAATCAAGTGTTCCCTCAAGGACAGAGGCTCATTAACTTACAATTCCTCTGGGACTGCTGTGTGTACATGTGTGCTTTGTATGTTGTGTGTGTTTGTGTTTGTACTTGTACTTGCGTAGATGCATGCAGGACTGCAAGATGTGTATTTCTGTGAGCACGCAACTTGCGTGCAAGTGTCGTCTGTGTGTTCTTTTTAATCGTGCGCCTGGGGGTCTGCGTGTGTACGTGTGTGTGTGAATGATATGTCCTCTCCCTCGTTAGCCAGCGTTAGGCTGCATGGTGGAGGATGAGGACATTGTGGCTGAGCGCTGCTGGGAGGCTGGGGTCGAAAGCCCTATACTCAGGTGTGCTATGATTCGCTTGATTAACTACAACTGTCAGCGAGGGCGGAAGGTCCCGGTCCCTCTGGTCCTTCCTCATGACAGGCAGACGCCCCGACTCGCTGTGACCTGCCGCTGTCCCCTGTGTCCCTCCAGGTTTGTCACTTTCACCAGACAGCCCAGGGACTCTGCTGCTATAGGGGTCAAACAGGGCCGACTGTGATGCCACGCCCCGGGGCAGCGCAGCGTGGTGCCAGAGCCGATTCAGTCTTGACTCTACTACCACCGAAACCAAGACAATGGTTGTGTCGCATAGCAGCTTTGTGCGTGTGTGTATTTGTGTGTGTGTCTGTGTGTGTGTGTGTGTGTGTGTGTGTGTGTGTGTGTGTGACAGGGTTAGTTAGGCTAGGGTCTGTATAAGTTTAGGTTTTTAAAAGACAGGCACGGTTCACAGCTAAATACCCACCAGAGGTGTGTACCCTACATGTGCGCGGGGACACTACTGTTTGTGTTTGCATTCTTGGTGCATATGTGGGTGTATTGTTTGAGCGTCGCCTGTTTATGTAGATGCATATTCATAATCTTTATGCAAAAGTCTATGTAATATATGCAAATTTGCATGTGTAGGTGTATTCAGTGCACTCCACAGTGTACAGGCCAACAGTATACTTCACCCTGGGCTATGCCAAAGCATCCTTTTATTGTAAAATACAGGAAAAAAATACATTGTATAAAATATATGTTTATGTGGATGTGATGTATTTTGATTCCGTTCTAATGGGTTTGCTAAGCATCGCCTATAACAGGCTTACCCTGTCATGCCACTGCTGATGTAAGCCCAGGAAGATCAAGTCATTAGAGCAAAGCCAGTGAGCACAACTGTAATGCACTAGCTACTTGATACAATCCTTCATACGTCGTCATGTTGTAGAGGCTCCTGGCCCATTCACCCTCACCCCTGGCCTTGGATTAACAGTGGATTAGCTCTCCACTCATGTGCATGAGACCTAATAGGCCTGTGCATGCTCAATTTGCATATTTCCCAGGGTTGCTGTGTTGAATGATAATGTATAGATAATGGAGGTGCTCCAGGGGCAGGGTGTTCTGCACCGATGTGATTGGTTCACGCAATTGTCCTGTGGAGTCGTAAATGCCTTTTATTTATGAGAAAGTGTTGAATTATCATTACCAAACCCTTTTGATGTCACATACCGAGGGGTACTCATGTGTGTCATTCACATGTTAGTGCATGTGAGCGACTGTGAATGCATACACCCTGTGAGATGAAGCCAACCATGCTGATCAATTATGGTGCAAACTGCGAGAAACAAATGACAGTAACAGTATATACAGTTCACCTTACAATAACAACAAATAACTACAAATACATTTAACATTATATTTGACATTAAAGTAATAATCTGTGACATTTTCATATAAATAAATGTAATTTTTGCTACCCTCTAGCGTCGATTGATATAACAAAATACTGATTCAACTATTCAACTATTTACGGACACAGCATAGAAATGGTTACTGACAGTAAGAGCACTACAGGTGACCAGCAGGCTATAATTTCAATACTTCACAGTCATCCTCATTGGTTGAAACACAATATGTAGATAACAAAGGCTACTTTATGTTTTTGGTTCCACTTGCACGAAGAGCTTCATTACAGTTGCCTACCCTGGTGTTGTTTCTACCATTTTTCTCATCCAAGGATATGGGAGAATTTAACATCATATTCATAATATAGCTGATGCCAGGTGTACAGTATAGCAAATCAGAGGGGTTGTACTGAACATACAGTATGAAGACCAAACATTCAATAAAATGTTTAAATATAACCTTGTCACCTTGACTATACATGGGATTTACACCTCTGCTTGTCCTCCCCCTTCTCCCCCTTTGTCTTTCTTCCTCACTCTCTTTGCACTTTGGCCCTCTCAAAAATACAGCACTGCCTCAATGGAAAGCCTTATCAAAGAGCACAAACACAGCAGTCAGACTCTACATACAACACACACACACACACACACACACACACACACACGCACACACACACACACACAATGCAGCCAGATGAATGGCCTGGCCGCAGCACAATGGTGCTAAATTAAATCACTGATGTCAGAGTCGCCAAGAGCCCTGCCCTCCCACATCATTCACTCACTCACACACACACACACACACACATGCAAGCATTGACTAATAAGGAGCTTTTTGTTTGGCTGCGTAATGTATTCTGGATCAGGCGATATCATTAGTTGGGGTTGCAAGGTGCGTATGGTCAATTTCAGTTCATTATGCAAATCAGCATTGCAACAATTGTTCTTGTGCCACCCTGATACGATTACTGAATTAATAATTTGCTCCCTGGTCCTCTTCATATCTTTTTGTGCCCTTGTATTCAATAGCATCTTCATTTCCTTGACGCATCCTTTACATCAGCCGTGCATCAACAAAGGACAGCTTGCGTGGAAACACATATTGACAAGCTCATATAATCAGCATTGATCACCGAGGGTCATATTGCACTTGATTACAATATGGAGTTGAAATTGCCTTTTTTGGACTTTCTCCAGTTTAGGAAAGAGTCGGGCATCAGGTGCGGGTTAGCAAGAGCGCAAACACAGATATTACTTCCGCCGCTGCACCTCTGTCCCCGCTCTGCTGCCGGCGGACACCTGTCGAGGATGAGCGTGTTAGCAAACAGCCCGATACAGGTGGCCTCGTCGGTGTCAGTCAGGCATGGGCGGCCTCAGCTGAGCTCGTCAAGGCTGGTACTTTCATCTGTGACCTTACGTACGTACACACAGCTGTGCGGAGGTTCTGAACTTAAGTGACTCGGGCCTGCAGGGGAAACATAAGCACCGATAAAGTTGTCTCAGCGGTAGATCTCTGTAGCAGCTGCTCCTGGTTGACGGCTGTAGAAAAGACCTTCAGAGGAACTGGCAGAGCTGTATCCCGATGGGCCCTAAGTGCTGGGAGCATTTTGGGGCCTTTGCCTATCACTGACTGATAATGTTAATCTCTGTAGTTATTTTAAGCATGGTGGAGCTACCATTTACTCCCCTGCACCATGGGCCAGCCTGCACCCTCTGTAAGACCCTGTTCAGAAGGCCATGACTGTAAACCATTCATATCAGAATCAACCACATCATGCTGATAGTGCTTTCAATGTGCTTCTGCGAAATAAAAAGGATCAGCTTCTGTAATTTGAAGACAACTTTAAATGTAATAGAGCTAAAATATATGCAGTATACCGAGGCAACATCTACAATACAAATTGTCTAAAGCGCACTGTAGGCTGTCAGCCAAGGGGGGTTTCAGATAAAGTCATTATGGTTCTCAGTGTTGGATGAACTCTGTTGAGGTGTGGCCTTAGAATATTGATGTGTTGTGTGAAACAAGGTCTTGTCAGGGGGAGCAAGGTCACCAGGCTGGCAGACACACCCTGTCTGTCTGTCCGCCTGTCTGCCTCTGTGCCCACACACTCACTACTGCTGCATCCCAACATCACCAGGTGCAGTGGAGCAAAACCGACTCTGTGTGTGTGTGTGTGTGAGAGAGGGAGAGGGAGAGGGAGAGGGAGGGGGGGGGGGGGGGGGGGGACTTGTGTGTGGCTTCTGTTGCTGGGGGTGGATGAAAGGAGGAGAGAGAGAGAGAGAGAGAGAGAGAGAGAGAGGGAGAGGGAGAGGTGGCAAGGTGGCGGGATCTTTGTGTTGAAACCTCTGCTCTGTCAGACATGCGCAAGAGCAGCAGCTCCACCGCCGCTGCGTTGCGTTTCCGCCTTGGCTGAGCGGCGCACAGAGTGAAGAGGGGAGGGGAGGGAAGCCGAGAGGAAGAGCGGAGCCACCGAGACGCAGTGGGACACAGCGCGGACTCCGAGAGAAAATCACACCGACGCACCACAGCCATCCAGCAAGATAATTAAAAAAAAAAAAAAAAGCGATCGTCTCCAAAATCACGCGTCAAGGAGCCCGACCCGAGCGGTGCGCGGCAGAGCCTTCCAGCATGGAGACTGCGCTAAAAAACAAGCACTAAAATGTGAGATTTACAGAGGAAATCAGAAGAGAGAGAGCGAGCGTGAGAGAGAGAGAGAGAGAGAGAGAGAGGCTTCCCCCTTTATCTTTTGCGGGTGATCTCGATTTTGTGATCCGCAGTCTTGAAAATGAAGAAGTTCAACATCAGGAAGGTGCTGGACGGCTTGAAAGAGGTCTCCTCCTCCACCCCGTCCGTCCAAGTGGGGCCACAGGAGAACCATCTGATCCAGGAGACCCTTCAGTCCGAGCATTTTCAGCTCTGCAAGGTGGGCGACACAGATAGCATTTTATTATACAGCTACGTGTAGACCTTTTTATTGTTATTCGCAATTAGCACCGCACTACTTATCCCATGGCAAGACACAGCAGGTGCAAGTGCGCTGCCAACAGTAAATTAGTTTATCGGCAAAGCCTAATAGCTGCATATTCTTCTGCAGCCTCATACTCCACTATAACGCTACGGCCGCCAGCTGGTTGGAGGTTTTCCTTCCATTTGGTAAGCATGCCTCTCAGGAAGAGAATAACCATAAACCGCTCTGTGCCTGTGCAAGGCTTGGTCGCCAGTATAACCTATAATGCGCATATGGCGAGTGCGCTCCGGCGAAAGGACAATAAACATCAGTCATTTCCTATTTGATTGTATATTTTCGTCTTATAATTTTGCTCGGCGCCAGTTCAAACCATGTAGTTGTTTCGGATGTGATTATACACAATATTTCCCTCAGTGGGAATAGTCTGCTGCGACCATCGTTCATGTGCGCTTGGCATGAACTGTCATACCGAGGGGTTGGGCCAAACAGATCCCTGCTTGCATAATCTGCTGGGTTTGGATTAACAAATCAGACGCTGCTGGTTGATTGTATGTGTGTGTGTGTGTGTGTGTGTGTGTGTGTGTGTGTGTGTGTATCTATCCGCCTTGTCTTTCCCTCCCCATTTTTGTATCTCTCCCTCTCCCCCCCCCCCCCCTCTCTCTCTCTCTCCCTCTCTCTCTCACACACACACGCACACACAGTTTACCCCCCAGATCATTGATCCATTGCCGGGGGGCTGCGCCTCATAAGACTCTGGGCCCGTTTTAAAAATGAAATGCAGCGGCCTGCCCTCCTCTCCCTCTGTGTGAACTGGTTACGGCCAACCAAAAATGGATGGGGTTAATAAACACTCAAGCAATTTACATGTCGTGCATGCGACCGCTTAGTCCACCACAGTGTAAAAGCAGGATATCCCCATGTGTGCCCTAATGGTTTGGCTTGGCCTTTTTATAGACACCGCTGTGTGCTCGCTATTGATTTCCATTTCTCCTCTCCGCCTTCTAGCAGCGTGATTTGGGGAAGATTGGTACTGACTTGTTTGGGAATTGTTGTGAGGCTTATTTGACAGATAATAAGTTTAATTGTAGATCAGTTACATAGGACAAATCTAACATGTTTTTTTTTGTTTGGGATTACAACAAATTCCTATTATTTTTCTATTGTGTATTCAATAATGACTTTATAGTGACTTTATTGGACTTAAACCTATTTTTCATTTCTGGTATCGCTATAATATTCCTAGCGACTTCACGTTTATCTGATATTTTATATTTGTAGACTATAGTATCCTGATGAAATATATCTTCTTCCTGCGGGATGTGGTACTGAAAGTCTGGTCTCGGGCCGGGTGATGCCTTGGGATAATTTTGTTGAGCTGTTGATTGATGCGCTTCATGTTGCGGCAGAGTCTCGGTGCGCCTCTGTTCCAACACATCATGTCATGAGATTGTTCTCCTGTCTGTCCAGAGTAAAGCCGAGAGTCGAGACGGGCTCAAGTGCAGTAGTCTAAGACCAGGGGAAGGTTGGCTATAATTCCGTTTTTTTCAGCTGTGTTATTTTCTCGAAAGTATCTAGATGTGTATTTCTAGTGAAAATGCAAGGGCGGGCCGGCTCCGCGGTGCGTAATTGGGCTGCGGATCTATGGACACGTGGCAGAAGAAACCATATGGATGACGGGTTGTTGTAGTCAACCCGCTGCACTTGAGTTGGCGGGAAGGGTAATCTAGCGGCTAGAAACACTGTGCTTTAACGGTCAGGTTGCAGGTTAAATTCCCAGCCAAAGTGTCCATCAACAGCCACGTGTCCTGTTGAAGTGTCCTTGAGCAAGACACCAACCCCCTCCTGCACACTCATTGCATTTTGGACAAAAACAAATTGTAAATGTAATGTTTCCTCATGAAAAAGGCAGGTGTCTCTGCTACACTGAGCCTTCTTATGTAATGTGCTTTAGCCCTGCGCTCTGCCTCTAAGCAAACAAATCCAACAGCCCACCACCAGCTGACTGATGCCATAAAGCTACAGTCACATATATATTGTGACCTGTAATATCCCAAAGCAATGCTCTTTATTGGTGTATTTTATTTCCAGGGCTCAAATGTAATCACGACTTTATGTGGGAGGCAGCGAGAAGAGAAAGATAAGGAGAGAGGAAAGAGAGAGAGGAATTCTGAAAATAGACTGATTATAAAGGGACTCTAAATAGCCAAGCCAAATATCATCCCATCATGAAGAACAGAGTAGCCAAGCCCAGAAAGAGCATTTGTTCTTCCCTGTCATTTTCTCTTGTATCTGCAATTTCAGGGTCTACATCTCTGTTTCATAATGCTTTCCACATCCATCTGTGAATTCCTTTGGCAAAACAACACCCCTGTTGTGAAATGCAAATTGATATCCTCTCTAACACGTTCTCTTTCTTTGTCTCTCTGTCCTCCCATTGGCTGGCCCAGACTGTCCGTCATGGCTTCCCCTATCAGCCGTCGTCCATGGCTTTCGACCCGGTGCAGAAGATCCTGGCCGTCGGGACCCAGAGTGGGGCTCTCAGATTGTATCCTTTCAGTTGCCATTGAGCTGCTATGTGTTACTGTGGCCCATGAAGGCTCCTTTGGGCCCCTGCATCCCTGAGAGGGAGAGCCTGCGTAGGGCTAGACTCGCCTCCGCAGCAGGTAAGTGGACCGGTACGGTCAGATGCTGATGTACGTCTGTGGGGTTTCAGTGTGTTTTCAGGTGTTAAAGTCTTGTAGGTAGCATACAAAGGTTTCCATTGTCTTTGAGTTCTGTATCCGTTTGCAAGCTTCAAATAAGCAGATAGACATCAAGAAGAATTCGATTTCATATCATTATGTCTTTACCTTCATGTCCAAGAGTCATGGGCCAAGTGTTACAACATGGTAAGATGAAGCTTAAGTCATATAAAGCATGACAGACCAAGCTTAACTTGGCGTCTTTTGAATCCCGTGTTTTTTCCTGAAATCCACCACTGTTGCACACCTCATTGTAAAGAACAGTCAGTGAAAAGTCCACGTTCAACCACATCCTCCAGAATGCTCTGCAATTTCATGTAGTTGGAGAAGTGGTTAAGGTAGCTCGCATCGACTTCCTTGCAATAGCAGGCTGTTGACACAAACAGGGACAACAGCTTGCGGTGAAATGGCACCGCAGGGAGTCGTATAGCTTCAGAGAACGCCCGCTAGCTTGCCTGTGTCAGGCTGCTTTTACAGGTCCTCCATGTGTTCCCCTGCCTGTCCTACAACCTTTGCCAGCTCATTATGGTGTGATGAAGAGCTGTCCGCTCGGCTGTCCCTCCTTCCCACCTGCTGTCAACTATGGCTGTGACTCATCCTCGGGTTCACCTGCATGAAAAGGTGAGGCTAAAAACAGAGCCACTCGCAGGCAGAGGAGGATGAGCATGGAATCCTTAGCGCCCATGTCCACCAAATATTTTTAAAGAAGGGGACATACATGGTTCCAGAGATGAGAGACTCAACCACTTGACTGTCTCTGGGCATGTTCCAGTGTTCCCGAAGTTTCTCTTTAAATTACCTGTAGCACGTCTACATTTTGCATCACCATCTGCATCTGATGCAGAACAAATTATGGAAAAAGTATGTAACAGAGAAGGTCTTGAAATCTCTACTATGGTAGAAATGCTATGTCCGGGTTAATTCAGGATAAACTCGATAAGGTTTCTGTCTCGCTGGTTGGTACATGACTTGTGAGCTCCAGACTGGGTAAACTCAACATGAGAAGAAGTTGAGGCCCATAGCAGGTACATCGGTGCACATTCTCCCTCTGTTTTAGATTGAGGTGAAATTATCTTGTCAGACTGTTCCTACCGGCTGAGACTGGTCACTTTGAACCTGAATGAACAGAACGTCCTCTGTTCTGCTTGAGTGATGTGGATCAGATACAGCCTTATTAGACCAAGGAGAAGGTGAATCAGGAATCATCCATCTATTCGTTGGTGTTGGTGCTGGTTCTCTTTCCCCCTCGTCATTTGCCATTTAGTCCGCCTTGTCTTCTTATCTGATGACAATGATACCAGCTTGATACAGATGAGGGGGGCATAATGGCGTATTCATCATTCGTATTTTTGTGCTGCTGTGCTGCAGCTTCAGGCTGTTAGTACATGATAGTTGTAGTATTGGCAGGTTGGTTAGGATCCCGCCTGGTTTTTGAAGTGTTGTAGCTTTGAGCCGTGGCACCAGTGCACAATCCTGTTGAAGAATGGGTACTGACAACTAGCTAATATTAACTAAACACTCTAATATAACAAAACAGGCAATTGTTTACAGTATGGAAAGTATGGCACAGTATAGCAACTGTGCCATGATTGGCTCCTGACTCATCTACGCTGTTTCTATGAACAAGTTCCCAGTTCATATGTTGCAACATTTTTTGTCGTATCTTACCTCGTCTTTATGAAAGACAGGTACCCCGGGCCCCTTGCACCTATATTCCTCTACGTCCCGGAGGTACTGTTTGTGCAGTTAGTGGCTATTTACAGCTATCAGCGTCTGTTTGTATGTGTGTTTGTTTGCTTGCCTGGCCTGCCCAAACATTTGGCTGCACCCTTCTCCCATGGAGGATTACAGGAAGTGGCAGATCAAGGGCCTCAGCCTGGCAGCGAGGCAGAGCGCTGAGAATTACAGCAGGAACAGGAGGTGTGTGTATGTGTGTATATATATATATATATATATATATATATGTGTGTGTGTGTGTGTCTGTGTGTGTACATGTGTGCGTGCGTGTGTGCATCTTCTGAGCAGACGGCTGATCCCTCCAGCCATAAAGCCAATCATTCTGTGATCCCCCCAAAACTGTCCTGTGTTTGATGCCTGCCTCTCCCTCTCCCTCTCCCTCTCCCTCTCCCTCTCCCTCTCCCTCTCCCTCTCCCTCTCCCTCTCCCTCTCCCTCTGCCTCTGCCTCTGCCTCTGCCTCTGCCTCTACCGGTCAGATGGGAAGATGACAGCGTCCCTTTGCTGTTTTCTGGAGGAGGGAAAGAGGGGAAGCGGGATGGAGAAAGAGAAATACTAGAGGAGCGAGAGAGCGAGTAGAGAAGAGAAGAGAAGGCCGATAGAGAAGGGAGAAGAGAAAAAGCGAATAGATGAGAGAGAGGGAGAGAGAGAGACAGGTCATCCCTTGCTTCAACATCTAATGGCCAAGAATAGAATCCTTATTGATCTGTGTGTGGTAATGCGCTGAGACAGATATGCCTAACTGCACACACACTGCTCTCAATTGTTTTTTGCACGATATCTCAGCAGCAAAAATGGCTTTCTCAAAAGAAGTCGTGAGCATTTGAAAGAGGTTTCGCTGTGCAAGCAGTTCACGCATATTAGCTATCCATTGGATTAGCAATGTAATTTCACAAATAAGCAGAATTGCTAGGTTATAAAATGCTGAATAAAAAAAAAAGCTCTTTGGTTTTGAGAAGGTTGAGACTATGTGTTTGTGATAAGAGGCAGGGCTGCAAGAAGTCAAAGACCTTCCTTCCTTCCTTCCTTCCTTCCCTTTCCTTTCCTTTCCTCCTCCCTTCATTGCATGTCCCCTATTCCTCAAACAGACAGTTCTAAATTTGACTAAGTGTGTTTGTGATAAGAGGCAGGACTGCAAAAAATAGAAAGAACTGGAAAAATAAGCTCCTTCCTTCCTTCCTTCCTTGTATGTCCCCTAGTCCTTGACCAAACAGCACTAAATTTGACTAAAGGTGTTTGTGATAAGAGGCAGGACTGCAAAAAGTAGAAAGAACTGGAAAATAGGCTTCTTCCTTCCTTCCTTCCTTGTATCTCCCCTTTTTCCTTGACCAGACAGGGCTAAATTTGCAGCGCTGCTTTCACTTTTCACTTTATCTAGTATTGCTCAGACCCCACATCAGACTGTGTGTGTGTGTGTGTGTGTGTGTGCTTGCTGGGTGGTCTGTGGCTGTGTGTCTGGCGGCTCACCTCTCCGGAGAGACGGCTCTTTACTGGCGTTGGCCGGGGGAGATGGCAGCACTATAACTCAGAGACTCCCTGTGAGCCGGCGAGACACAGATCAATGGATCAAATTGTCACTCCATGCTCTGCCAGATTATCTCATCGGCAGGCGCAGGGGGTCAGAGGACTCACACATACAAATGGGAGAGGACGTGCATGCCCAAGCACAAACACACACAAGAGCATACACACACACACACCCACGGTTATTATTTCTGGAAAGACAGGAGCTGGCACACACACACACATGTACACACATGCATACAAACAAACACTTACCTTGGTAGATGACTTGTATACAAATATACAAACACTGTATAAGCACTTGTGTACGCATTCTCACATACAAGCATATACGTTTATACACACAGGCATACACTGGTACATACATGTTTGCAGTGATTCATACTTGACATATTTATACACACACATTCACAGGCTTTGTCACAGGCTGTGCAGTAGCTGCTGTGACCAGAAGAATCCCTGTGCAAATTTTGGTCATACCACATGCGTCCATCATTCCTCTTCTTATCATTCAATTACCAACTGCGCTGCCCTTCTAGCTTTTAGCTATCTCTACTGAATGGGCAAAAATGTAGGAGTGTTAAAATATAGATTTTAATGCACAAGAAATTATTGGATTTTCCTTGTTGATTTACTACATGCCACTAAAAGCATGTAAGTATCAAGGTAGACTGTACAGAGTGTTTCAGAATGTGTGTGTTTGTTATTTTCAACAAGCTTCTGATCGGAATGTCAATGTATGTCAAAGTTCCAAACATTCCATTCTCCCAAACATCCTCCACTCCCGAGGCCTCCTGATGAACGGGGCTGTAAGTTAGCAGAGCCCATTACAGTGACAGCCCATAAGGAAACATTTGCTTGTGATGTAAACTCTTGTATCGCACAGTAATTTATCATTGGTGCATCTAACGGCACACTGACTGTGTATAATTTATGATATATGCCCATGATGATGATAATTGATTGTGATTGTAACGAGCGTTATTAGAAGGACTCTCTCCGGCTGCCTTTTCTCTCTCAGTGTTATGTCTGCAGCGGTAATAGGCCTAGTTCCACACGGAGAAACAGGGACTGTAGATGGTAAAAAAGAGATCGCTGCTGAGCCCTCTTTCCACTGCATTGCTTAAAGAGTGGGGGAGCTGCATTTCAGGTCACAGATCATTTGGTTATTCATCTATTTGTCTGTTTTTTTAGTATCTTTATCCCCTTCCCTCTTTATACCCTCCCTTTATTGGTGCTGCTAGTCGCAGGCTAGCCATTTTAGATAGCGCTCCATAGTACAGAGCAAGCCTGCGGATGTGTGTTTGCCGTGTGTGTTTGTGTGTGCATTTAGTTACGTAATGTGCCGGAGCTCGGCTCAGCAAAGACGAGGCTGAATGAGACAGCAACAGTCTCATCAAAGGAATTCAGCTGCTGCTGCTGCCACTGTGCGTGTATGTGCGAGTGGATGACATCTAAGTGCATGCACATGTGTGAGAAACATGTGCGTCTCTCTCCGCTTCCCATAAGCAACCAGCAATGTTATGTTATGTACTCCTGTTGTGATACAGTATGTACCTCTATACATCTAGGAAAATGCATTGCTGTGTCGATGGTTAGCGGGTTTGCTAGCAATAGCGTATGGGGGATGAAAGCTCTGGAAGGGAAGGGGTATCACACAAAATCAAGAGGGATTAGTATCTCATCCCAGTTGACCTAATTTCACTCTTCGCACAAGTGGGACAAGGATTGGGGAAGAGGAGGAGGGGATGGGTTGAAATGAAAAAAAAAATCACCCTGTTGCGTTGCATCTATTGAGAGTTCGGTGGTGCGTTTGTGTATATGTGTTGGCGTGTGTGTGTTTGTGAGTGGGGGATGAGGGGGGCTGGGGGGTGGTGGGGGCTGCTGGTGGGGTTGAAGGAGTCAGCTTGTGTCTGCCAGATGGCATTTTTTAAGAGGCCAGAAGCAGGGTCTGTGGTGAGGTCACCGGAGAGCTGCCGAGATCTGGCTTTCATGTCAACCCGGTGCACATCAACTTTTACTCCGCCACCAGAACAATGGTTGTGGGCGTGCCGGTGTGTGTGTGTGTGTGTGTGTGTGTGTGTGTGTGTGCACCTGTGCGACGCAGCGGAGTACTCTTAATCAAAGACCCCTTTTGTACCGGGTTTCATCTTTTATGCTCTCCAATAGCACTCAACATCCTCTCTTCCCTCTGTTCTTAGCAGTGGAAATCGAATTTTGTTGCGTGAGCACTATAACAATATAGCTGCTGCCTCTCTCCGTCCAATATCCTGACAGTGTGTCCTGCTTAAGTCCCTTAGCCTTGACAAGCGCCAAATGGGATCTGGGTTTAGGATGATTAAAATTGGTCTGCCATGTAGCTCCTCTTCAATAATTTACTGTACATTTACCTCCAGCTTTTACTCCTCTTGCTCCCTGTCCCTTATCTCTGCCGGTTCCTGTTTCGCCAGAAATGATAGTTGTGTGTGTGTGTGTGTGTGTGTGTGTGTGTGTCTGCACATGTCTGTGTGAGACATATGACTCTGAGGGGCATGTATGATTCACCAGTTCACTAATGGAAAAGTTTAGATGAGAGAGTCAATGTTTCCTTCAATCTGAAAGAAAAGCTGCACACAAGCATGCACGCGCGTAAACACACACTCGTGCACGCACGCACACACACACACACACACACACACAGACACTCACGCATGCACGCACACACACTGACACACATACACGGTCCGTCTCCCTCTAGTGAGTCATCACAATTCAGGAGGCCACACGATATTTCTGTTCACTAGAAAGCAATGTTATTGGAGGACAAGAAATCCCAATGACCCGAAGAAAGGCTAACAGAAAGGGCCGGGGTTGAGGAGGAATAGAGTAGAAATGTTGCCTTGAACTGAGTCTGACTGTGAGGCTGTGAATATTGAAAATTTTTGCAAGTTCCGAGTATCAGTGCTTTGTTCCATTGAAGATTTATTAAAGTTATGTTACAGCAGCAAAGACTTCACGACGTACTGTGCTCTCCTCAGATTTTCACTTCTCATTATTCGTCTGAACTTTACACATGGAATAGAGAGCAAGCTGTGTGTAGTAGCGCACGCTTGTGTGTGTGCACACGTGTATACTGTATGTGTGTGTGCATTGCACGTGTGATACAGAGCAGTGAGTGTGCAGTACTGAGGCTCTGTGCAGCTCTACCTGATGCCTGGGAGGTCACCTACCTGCGCACTAATTATTCCCAACAGACGGCAGGCAACGCTTGACTGGCTCATCGTAAATACACAGTGTCATGTGGGCTGGAGAGAGAGAGTGGAGTAGATGGGTACAGATTTGTATGCACACACACTCACAGGGCGTACACACTGCGAGCGACTTGGTTGATGGTTCGCTCTCTTCTGACGGATTGTGGGCGATGGGAGAGGCTCCGACTGCATAAATGTAGTGTTCTGGTGCAGCTACAAACTTTTCATTTTTCATTTTTTGCTGCTCTGGTATTGCCTGTCATAACATGACGTTGTTTTAGCGAGTTAACATCGCTAGCTGGCAAGCGCTAATTAGGTAGAGTTAATCGGAAATAAACAGAAAAAAAGAAATAAAATTACTTTAAAGCTTACCATCGACCCCAACGATGGATGCAACTGTTCTCCAAGTGTTGTTGTTCAGACTTTCAAATAAAGGATGTCCAGAACTTGGAAGCTTTGAATGGCTGGAATCAACTTCTTGCCCATTTTGCACTTGCCAGACGGAACTACTGTTCACAGAACAGGATTGGCTGTTGATGGCTGATAACCACAAAAAGTTCAGCTGTAGCTAACTTTTCTTGGCTGACAAACTTGTTGACCATCCACACATCGTCCGGGTTTCCAGAAGAATGGACTTCTGGTGACTCGTTGGTCTTGTGGCTCGCAGTCTGAACACATGGTCAGACAGCTACTTACACACATGTGCCCACACACACACACATGCACACACAAGGTGAAACACTTGGGTCTAGCTACGGATATTTTAATATATTCTGTTGGTCTGTCCAGCCAGCAGTCTCAGCCCACTGATCTAGCTCATCTGGTCCCCTGCCTCCAACAGACAAGTCCCCTGCCCTCAGTGAGGCCTGCTTGGCAGACACATATCTTAACATCCATCCCTTACAAGTGAATGCGTGCCTCCAGGGTACATGCAGGGTGCAGAAACAGACTTCTGACTCGGAGAAGGTAGGGTGGGGCAGTGGACTCAGGTGCATTAGCTACTGAATCATAGTCAAGATGGGAATAGAACTACTGGACCTTGTGTTTGGATGGTGATAGTTTTGGCTGGTGTTGAGCTCGACCGACTCTATACCTACTGTATACACGTTGGGGCGGGACATAATGCAGTGAGGGATCTATGAGGGGCTATGCTTTGGAACTGGTTTGCTGCACCCCCACCTAGCAGACAGTGCCACCCAAGGACACGCTGGGCCGTCATCCCATTGTGATTTATGACAGGATTTGCTTCCAACAACTGCTTTCTCAGCATTTCCCAGCCTGGACCATGTACCTATTGATTTGCACTCATATTAGTCTCTGGTCAATAGGCTTCTGTACTGTAACAGGGCTCTCATGACCGAGGGGTTTGACCACTGTCTAGCCCCCACGCCACAGAGGTCCCTCTGCATCAAGTTTCCAAAGTAAATGAGCCCATGTGTTCTATTGGATTTGTTTATTGTCATTGTGCATGGTGATCTGCACTGGTATGTGTCCGTCAGCACGCGGTAACGCTATGCCTCTTATTGATTTCAAATTGTGGTTCATTTTGTAAGTCTGATTCATTCGTCATCGTGCTCGTTCTTGTCAAAGCACATTAAAGTAAAAAGACAACTTCTTTACAACCTTTAAAACTGGGAACTTTCTAAAACATGTCATCCAAGTACCCTTTTCTCTAGAAAATAGGTGAATGTCGGGCAGATTGCTACAGTAAGTGCAGATTGTTGCCACCAGCACATTATGTCCTTTACTGGTATTTCTCACTCGTCCTACGGTATAAATATCACTTTGTCATACATGCTGTAGATCTAGTGTCACAGTATAATGTCACTGTCATGTATCAAATCGTAAACGACAGTGTCAGAGCTCTAGCCGTATGAGATCAATGTAAATGCATTTTTGAGGTTTATAGAATGTGATGCCTTTCAATTTGGCAAAAAAAAAGGCCTATATGTGCTCAGAAATAGCTGAGCGGTGACGTCTGCTTTGTACAGTCTGTAACCCCCACAAGTCTAGGAGTGAATCACGGCGGAGCTTTCTTTTCTCTGTCTCCCCCTCCGCTTTCCAACTGTCTAGGTGAAGAATAAAAATACAAAAGTTGCGTGGACCACCCACTCTCTTTTTTAAGAGAGAAAAGGCATTGGTTTGTGTGAGAAATCATCATAAATTATACATATCTGTTTAGAATTAAGATGACGAGTATAAGTGAATTTTGATTTTGAAGTTTCTATATATTGTCAAGGTGACCTGACCCACTCAATGGCACTTCTTTGGCTGGATGAGAAGCTTATGATCTTTTAAGAAGACGGTATCTTTAGCTGTCATCGTCTGAATGTAACATCGGTGTCTATGGCTGACACCGGTGGCCTGACCTGACACTGGTGTTAAGGTGTGCTGGTGTGACAGGGTTGAATCTAACCGGTGCTGTCAGGTCGGCACGGTCCCTGTGGTGCTTGTAATCGGGACCGGCTGACAGAATGTTGTGAATCGCAAAGGTTTTAGTCGTCTTCTCTCACTGCCCTTCACGTGACCTCCAAGTCTCACCGCGGAAATAACCGCAAAGCATCGCTCCCTCCTTCCCTTATTCTCTCTCTCTCTCTCGCTTCATCTCCTACGCGACCACATGCTGATTTTCTATCTCCCTCCTCTCATTCACATTCTCAGGGATGTGATTTTTCACTTGTTTCAGGATTTCAGGCTTTCTTCGACATACTGGTTGTTCTGTTCTGTTCTAATGGGAGATAACTGGTTTCTTGATTTTTTTTTTTTTGCTCCTGGTCACACTGCTGATTCTCTGCAGCAGCTCATTATTTTTGTCTAGCTAGGTAATTTACCGCTCTTTCTCAGTGGGCTCTGTTCCCTCCCTGTTTGAATATTTCATATATTTTCTTATCCTATATTTTTGTTTCCCTCTCTTCTTCCAAAGTGCCCCGCCCAAAGATATGGAGGTTTATGTGGCCCGAGGTTACGTGTATTTTCTACATGTATTTCTACTGGCATATATGCTCTGTGCACAATGTACAGTGTTTATCTGCGTGTGTGGATCTGTGGCAGGTGTGTGTATGGGGGGTGGGGTGGGGGGTCTGTGTGTGTGTGTGTGGGGGGGGGTGTTAGCTGTGTGATGCCAGCTCCAGGCTAAACCAAGCTTGCCTGCTGTTCCTCAAAAGCTACGCAAGTCCATAAAAGTGAGAAAATCAGCTGAAACAAGAGGCACTTGAGCTGCCTTATGTCCTGCCATAATCACCATGATATATTAAGTATGATCGGTTATGCTAATGAAGTAATTAATTAAGCTGATTAATGCGTTAATTTAGCAAAGATTCCTCTGTCAACATACTTGTTTTCATACACGGGCAGTATTAATATGAACGCTGTATCTTAAAGTATTAAGGAGACATAGTAGTTTCAAGAAAATTGTTTTTCCTCTTTAATATGCAAATTCATGCAGCAAGGCGCTCCCGCATTAAGTATGTGCCTATATGACATAATATCCAGCATACCATATTTACCATGGTGGCGGGACATAAAGTTTGAAGGTTTATTTGTTGTGCATTAATGATGGAGGTGAATGTCGTTGATGCATGTGGACATGACCCATTGTTTTAATGGTGCGACAATAGTTGCTTATGCCACATAGATAAGTAAAATAAATTGGGCAATTTCTGCATGCCCACATAGTCGAGTGGCTCCGGATTGAATCCTCCCAAGAACTTTATCTCCTGTGCCTCCCCTACTCTGTCTCCCTCTCTGCTTCCCCACCGTCTGACTACATGAAAAGGCTCATGGCGAGTGGACATCCTGCTCCACTTTAAAAAAAAAAAAAAGGCATTTTCTGCCGGTGTTTTAACCTTTAGCTAAAACCCCAGCAGATGCACGGTCTTTACAGGGCAGTGGTTTGTGCTGGCAGCTTTATATTAAAAAGATGCATCCCAGTGTACAAATTTGATGGATTATAATGACAAGACAGATTAGGGAAGAGCGGCTTTGCTTGCCAGTCTGATCAATAGTTTTCAGTATTGTTTGGTGTGATATTGTTGCTTGATATTGTGTTAACTGGTCTAGTGTTGTATGGTATGGCAGAGTAAAATTATGCTATTGTGACATCCCTATTCCCTATATATGTATGGTATAGCAGGTGAGTGAAGGGACAGAGACTGTTGTGTTTGAAAGGCAAACAGGCGACAAGCTGTGGGCACCTGATGGCCATGGACCGTGTAAATCATTGGTTATGACCTTACTAAAACCTGGATGCTCTGTCTCTGTCTGCAAGGGCCTTGACACACACACACACACACACATACACATACAGAGCTCGGAAAGACAGAGAGGTTCCCAAGGTACCAGACCTTGAGGAATAGCCTGTCACTGTGTGTGTGTGAGTGTGTATGAGTGTATGTGCATGAGTGTATGTGCTGTGAGTTGTGTGCGTGTGTGTCAAGGCTCCTGCAGACAGAGACAGAGCTGTATACAGTATGTGATTTGAGCTGTACAGCCTACCTATGCGTGTGTCCTTGTTTGTGCGTCTATTTTTATGTGTAGTTCAACAAGGCCTTAACATCTAGGAAAACGTGCATCCAGGTGAACCATCTGTTGTGGCAGACAGACACATGTTTTCCAATAGTTCATCCTATTGCTTCAAATGTGTTGGAGCTTAACTCGCAGACGTAGTTTCACACAATTTAAGTCTGACTGCTATTTCATGCTATTTTACCTTCTTTGCTAAAGGCTAATTTCTACATACTCAGCTAAACCAACTCCAGCTGGTGAATATTAGCGTCTCTATGTCAGCTGTAGATAACAAGCCTGGACTGCCAATATGGCTATGTACTAATGTTGCTTATAGGCATAAAATGGAGTTTTGCTGCTCATGTACTATATGCTATAGCTGCTGCTGCCTTAACTGCAGTGCATACCTAAGAGCAGAGGCTAGGAATGCTCTCCTTGCAGAACCTACTCGCTGTTGTACAATGAATGTTGCCTGTTGTTTACATTTGCGTGCTGGCCTAACAAAGCACTTACGACATTTACCTTAAGATAATATTTGCCACAGTTATTTGTTTAGTTTGTGGCAGAAATGTTTCTCAGTGGGGTGGAACGGCTTCTGAAACCGCATTTAGACAATGTGAATTTAAAATTCTCCTTTGATAGCACCCCCTGCGTCTTCACTTGTAGGGGAAACACTGATTCGCAGTTTGAGGTGGTTTTAACGCGGGGCTTTTAGGAGCAATCTTTGATGTGTCAGTGAACAAGCTGCTGCATCTCTTAATGCTTCAAGCTAAAAAACATTTCACTACAGTGCACGCTGAGGACGAAGTATACGTGCTGCACTGAATCCTTGAAGGATCGGTTTTACTGTAAATACAGCTGAACTCAGTTTGATCACTGCCCCGCTCCAGGATCTGCCAGTCATGTTGTCTCGCTCGATTGACAGCCCATCACCGGTCTGCTGTGTTTCTGTAATGTCTCTTCTTGCTGACAGTGGCACCACAAAAGAATGAAACTCAAGAGAAAGTCTCTCAATATCTGCTCGTTGACTAACAAGCCTTTTTGCTGTCAGCCTAAATATATGGCATTTAAAAATGGACTTTGCAAGTGTCCTAGACTAATTTTAGCGTGACTGAGATTGTGATTCTTTGGCTCAGACTTTGCCTATCAAATAAGAGGCATGTACATCTTTATGTTTGCCTTCCTCGGCCCTGCTGGTAGCTGTGATATTTATCCCCCTGTTGCTCTTCTCTGGGCTGCCCTTTAGTATGGCGTCATGCTGAGTGCCTGCAGGGAAGACGCACATGTGTGGTATGACGCGATGACTCAGGCTTTAATGCCCTGCCACATGGCTGTCATGAAAACAGCCCTTCCCCCCCTTCAGTTCATGGCCCGTCGGTGTGGACGACTGTGTGTGACATACGCCTATATTTGTAAGCGCATACGAGTGTGTTTATGTCCTGTGTGTGTGTGTGTGTGTGTAACGTGACTGCCACGGGGCTGTTTGTGCTTTTCCGTCTGATTGAAGCAGAATGTGGATTATGTTGTGATGTCAAATGTGGGAATGGGGGAGGGGCAAAAGGGATGAGACAGACAAGTCAGGACTTGAGGGGATGTATGCAGAGGAGGCGCGAGGGAGGGTGGGAGAGACAGGGGTGGGGGGCGGGGTGGGAGGGTGCACTTGTGTTTGTCTAGAAGCAAGGCGCTATGGAACATGGTGTCTGTTTGCCTTAGCATCATCTAGTGAGTGGGAGCCGGCAAACTCAGCAGGAGGGATGTACACTGTGATTTTTTACAACAGAGACTTCTGGAATAGCGTCAACATGGTGCAAAGCTGCAAAGATACAAATACTTAAAAGTGCTGCGGATGTGTCCTTGGTTTGTCATTCACTGCAACACAGCCTGGTCCTGAATCCCCGCACACCCTGAGGAGGCAGGAGGAGAAGCAACAGGAAGAGTTGAGGGACGAAAATCACGGCAGATTGAAGAAGTTCCGTCTAAGTTTAGAAGAGTGAAGAGGAGGAATGGAAATTAGAGAGAGATAAAGTGTAGGAGTGTCTGCATATGGAGTGGAGCCAGAGTGGTCACAGCCAGTCAGCTCTGTGACTCAGAGCCCTGGTGTTGTGTGGGCGGGGTTTTCAGAGATTGGCAGGGTAACGATTGGCTCCTGACACAACTGTAGTCAGACCGCTGTCCAAACAGGAGCCGCCGCACACTGGTTCTTTGCCCACTCTTATGTGCAGGATGGAGTGTCAGACCCCATAGGAGGCGGGAGACACCCACCATCTCTTACCCAGCTCACAGTGCACTGCAGTGGGCCAGTGAAGCTCCCCCCCCCCCCCCCCCATCTCCATCACACCACTTTATATAGAGCACTCTTTCTTTATATATAACATCACGTCTTGCTGCTCAGTACTTCAATTCATGCTGTTGAAAACAAGGACAGCTCATAGACCCTGCAAAGGAAAGGATAACCTTGCAGTCTGTGCATTACCGCTTCCATTTCAGTGATGAAGCAGCTAATTTGTTTGATAAGCCAGGAGCCCTTGCCATCTCCCAGACACCAGCAGGAGTGAATGATGAACAGGCAGAGCGAGAGGTCTCAGCTAGCCGCGCCACCGTGCCCCCATTAAGCCTCGATTGGGGTCTATTGGCCCGATTTCTCTTCCTGTCTGGTGCTTGGCAACGCTTTTGCTTTCACATTAGACGCGGGTGTCGATGATTGCTGATAACACGATGAGGGCGGACAACGGCAAACGCATTAACCCTCGCTGGCACTGCCGCAGACCTGACAATGTTAGCATCCAGAGAGATAACACATGCTGTTAACCCTTTCACTGTCAGCTAGGTGACAGAATAAAAAGGACACTCAAGGACACTCACTCTTTGTTATGAGCTGTGCTTGGTATGTTGTTATGATATCCTCTGAAGTAATTGCTCATACATTTTATGGGAACAATATTTTGGACATGGCCTAACACTCTAGCTGAAATGAAACCGTGGAAACAATGGCACATTCCCTCTTGCTCTCGGTAGGCAGTCCTCAGTGTAACGATCAGCAGCTGGACCCTGGTGCTCATTTTTAGAAACTGTTGCTGCAGTGCCATGCATTTTTAATGGCTAAGGCCATTGTAGCAGGCTGTGTGCTGTGTGTGCGCATTTACGTGTGTGTGTGTGTACATGGGTGTTGCACATAGGTATTCACAAATGTATACTGTGTGTTCTGTTGCCATCTCCACTTCAATAAACAGGCCTAACCACACCTCCTATACTGCCATGTCACTCCCTTAGCTGCTCATGCATCCCAGTCTGGACGCAACTACTAGCTTTACATATGTTCAGTGCACTGAACTGAAGACATTTTTCATGCAAATCCAATAAGAACTAAACATAAAAGTTACACCTTCAAATGCTATTATTTCCTTTGTATTCTTTATGCAATATAGGAGATTGCAGAGCAAAATGGACCTGCATTTAGAATTACAGAAGGATCAACATGCACACACACACACACACACAACACGGCTTTTAAGTTTTATCAGTTAAGATGGAGTTGTGTGTGTGCGTGCTTGTTTGTGTATGCATGATTGTGCATGTGTTTATGTGTGTGTGGAAGTGGCTGTACACCGTTTTGTTTGCTAACAGTGATTTCGACGCTAATGTGATGTGAAGGCTTTGGGCTTCAGACACACTCCCTGAATCATGTTGAATAAGACCTGTGGGGTTCAGATTCCCAAAGGTGTCTCTGTTACTGCGCCGCACGCTTCCTCTGCAGATCTGCAAAGTCTGGATTCATAAGGAAAATTAACTTGATCGCTTCTGTAGCTTGAATACTTTGAGAATTGTGCAAAAAAGTATGGGAAATATAGCCCCATTGTGATATGGACAAACATATGAACAAACATTTTACATGGTTGTAGACCCACTGTCATTTCACATTTTGTGGTACATTTTGTGTTGTATTAGATAAACATTTTCACGAGTAGTAATAGTAACATCGACAGCATATACGTAGTTGACATCATAGTGAGTGCAGACCAAAATCTTTACATCCAGTCAGGAAGTTGGGATAAACTCTGTAATTTTGACATGGAAAATGCACAGAAATGATGCACTAGAAAGAGTGGAGGGTTATTCATTGGCTTTGTGCAGCACTTTGATCAACTCCAGCTGTTTTTAAATGTGCATTATAAATAAATTTGACTTGACTTGACTTGACTTGACTTGACTTGACTTGTCCTCCCTGTGACCCGCGCTCTTAGGGCAGAGATGGCCAAATAGAACTAGTACAGTGGAAATGTCTACAGCACTAATGGAGAATTCTGGGATTGATAATGTCAGAGAGGGGAGGAGGCAGATAGATGAGCAGATAAATGTGTATACCCACACAAACAGACAGACACACACACACAGCCATAATCTGTTGCCAGCCAGCCAATGCAGTGCCAGGCCCTGGTTTCAAAGGGCGGTACCAGTAAGGTGCCAGCACAGTAGGAGCCTTTTTTTTGCCAGCTGTGCTGTAACACCGACACTAGGCTGACACCTCCGAAACTGGGGTGTAGCTGTATGTGTGTGTGTGTATGCATGTGTGTGTGTTAAATATCAACCGTCATGGTAAGGTTACCTAGCAGGCATCCTGGAGTGAGGGAGGAGGAAAGAGAGAGAGAGAGAGCAGACAGAGAAGAGATAGAGATAAAGATGACAGAGATGGTTTGGGAGAGAGAGAGAGGGGATTAGCAACGGAGGAAGCAAGGCTCTCTTTCTGTCTTTCTCTCTCATCTAGGCACCACAGGCACTGTGCTCGACATACAGTAGCAGGACAGAATAAGTCTCGGCTTACATGCCCTCAACATGGCACAACGCACTTGTATACAGACATACACACACTCTCACACACACATACACGCACGAATAGGACCAATCCTCTTGACTTATGTAACTGCCTTTGATGCACTATGCACTCACTCAAGACCCCACCCCCTGAAGGCCTCGTTTATGGTGTGTGATGCGTTTAATGTGTGTGTTTCTGTCTCTTTCTTATTCTCTTTCTCTCTCTCTCTCTCTCTCTCTGTCTCTCTCTCTCTCTCTCTGTCTCTCTCTCTCTCTCTCTGTCTCTCTCTTTCTCTACCTATGGTACATAAATACGCTAAATTGAAGATGCAAACAAACAAATACACATACACACACACAGGCCATGGACACACACAGTTTTATATCACACAGATGGACGTGTGAGTCATGAAAGCATTGTTGTTTAATTAAGCGCATGGTGTGTTTGTCTGTGTGAGTGCCTGTTCTTTTTATTAATCCCGTCATTCAGAGAGAATGCCTTCCTCTCTGGAGTCCTGAATTACTTAATCCAATCTAATGCATCACCTGCATTAATCCACAGCCACTCTGTTTCTCTGGCATCCAGCGCTCGTCTGTTCCCCTGTGGTGCTCAGCCCACTTTGTCTGTGTGTGTGTGTGTGTGTGTGTGTGTGTGTGTTACCAGTGATCCATTAAAGTAATTTCCATCATTATAACACAATAAATGTTCCCAGTTCTACAGACTAGTATATAATATAGCATAGGTGGATATATGTAATAATGGGATACTTTGTTGATCCCTGTAGGGAAATTATCTTCTCACTTGCCTTCCTCCACATGGAGAACCAGGGTAAGTATTAACATTCCTGTACACTTATTAGCGGTCTTATTTTTTCACCATGCAATGACATGCAATGTTTTTTTTATCGTATCTACTTTACTAAACACTTCATGTCCCTTAACAACATATTTTCTGCTGTCCTTTTTCTTATATGGCCCATTTATACTTTCAGGACTTTCTTTAGCCATGTTCAATGGGAAATAGGTTGGTTTTGTTTCTTTATTTTGGTTTTTATATTGGTCTTAAATTCAATTCCGGGAAGCATTTAAAAAGGTCTAAAAAGTCTCAAATGTGTTTTTCTGAAGCCTGCAGATACCCTGAGGTCAGAGGTCAGGCTCAGCTACATAACATCATCCATGGAGCCGGTAGGGATTCAGTGTCTTGCTCAAGGACACTTCAGCGGTATGGATGCTTGTCAACACAGGGGCTTGAACCCTGGTCGTCCAGTTGAAGGACGTTCTCCCTACTCTCTTTGCCAGAGATCAGTGTCAGAGATCAGGGCAGAGGGGAGATGCTTCACAAAGCGCAACACACAGCAGTCTTCCAGTGTGTGTGTGTGTGTGCATGTGTGTGTGCGGATGCGCTAGTTCACGGCCGACTTCACGTTAAGCAGTGGAGATACTTGGCCTTCTGTCTCACATTAATCAAAGAGCACAGGACACTGCTCCGATTAATATTTTATATGCTGCATGACGTTTTTGGCAGGACGCCCTCCTTCAGCTTGCTATTGGCAAAGTGACAACCATACAGTGTACCAACAGTGGGTCTAATTAGTGCAAAAGCAGACACAACAGAATTCCTGCCAGCAGGGAGTGCTGTATAGATAACTTCATCCATCAGTCTCAATCCATCCTCAAATAACCGGGCGGTAGGTCTGCACAATAATCAGATGACAGTGAATATGAAAGCTTATGCCATGTCATCTTGTACATCTCAGTATTCATGTGGAAATGGAAATTCATTTAGGTCATTAAGAATATATATGAGCATAAATAGTCAATCCAATACCTTTCTACTTGAAGTAATAGTATCTGTGTCTTCCTTTAGGTGAGTCTGTCTCACATCACCTTTCATTTGACCTTTCTGAGTATACTCATGATTCATCTGTGTGTGTGTGTGTGTGTGTGTGTGTGTGTGTGTGTGTGAGTGTGTGTGTGAATGATGTGGACGGCACATAATCAGACTAATTCTGCTTTGTCCAGTTCTGAGAGAGAGAGCCAGACAGAGAAAAGCTCTCTCTTATTCTCACTCATACCATTTCTGTAAAAAGATTTCTTTTTTTGCAGATGAACACACACACGCACACACACACCCCAGTTTCTGAGGTGTTAGCCTAGAGTCAGTGAAGTGTTACTGCGTGGCTGGCAATAAACTGACTCCTGCTGTGCTGGCACCTTACCGGTACCTGTCCTTGAAACCAGGGCCTGGCGCTGCATTGGCTGGCACATTAAAACAGATTATGGGCCAACAGTCGCTAATCTCCCATGGTGCCACCTTTGAAAAGATTTGTTTGATATCAATGCCAGAGGGTGCGTGTGCGCGTTTGTCTCGGAAAAAAGGAGGGAGGCGGGAACAAGAGGGCAGAGCCTTGCTGTCAGCTCACTGCGCACACATACACACACACAGATATACGGTGCAATTTGATCATTTTTGAGATAGTGAAGGGTTTATGGTGTGTGTGTCATCCCCATCATCGCCCAGAGCTCGTTGGTGGTGTGGTAACTACGTCATGATGTCCTGAACATCAGTCGTGTTTGTTTCCACCACTGTAAATGATGTAACATTTGGTTTAATTTAATTGTGATTTACTTTACAGGCTCCACTTTCTAACTATCTGCCAATATACAGTACCTGCCACTATTGTAATTAGATTAGCAGAAGTCTTTGACGATACGAAGCTCCTCAGTCAGGACGCCTTCCCTCGCCTCTGAAACCTGCATTAAAACAAAGACACATGTATTCACAGCGGGAATGTGTTAAAGGTTAATTTGGCATTAACTTACGTTCTAATAAAACATTTTCCTCCCTTCCACTTTGAGAGGGTAATACATAAAGCCATCTAAATGCATATGCTGGCTCCCGTTTGCCACATCCATTATTCATAGACAGGAAGAAATCCAGTCACAGACTTTTAGTCCTGCAGTCGCTTGTGTCTTCCTCTTCCTCTCTCACTCTCCCTCTCTTCTCTGTGTATAGCCAAACTGTGTTTCTCCTTAAATTATGTTCCCCCTTGTCATTTTAAATGTCCACTTGGGTTTTGTCTGTGAAACCGTACTTCTCACCCCCCTCCTCTTAGTCTTACTGTCTTCTGTTCCTCTCAGTCTTTAAATCTCTCAGTTGTGTAACAGAGAAATGGATCGTAATTTGGTGGAGGATGAAAGCCTAGCTAGTCAAAGAAAATTATGACATGTATATTTTATATGTATACTACCAGCATTTCATCTGGATCTGTCCTTTAAATGCCCCCCACCACCACCTCCGCACGTTCCCTCTCAACAGTATCCAATAACTAGTACGCATCATTGTAGAACATTGTGTTTACATAGTAAAATTGATCCGATGTCAAGCAGAGTTTTGTACATGCTCCTCTCCCTGGCCGTCTTGGCATGAGATACCACATTGTTTGGACTATCTGATAGCCTGTTTATGGATTGATCGCTCTTTCTTTTTTTTTTTTTCGAGTGAGCACGTTCAGTATGCGCAATCCAACGGCAACAGCGGAGCGAGTGTGCGAGGCGAGAGAGAGGATTGAGCTGTGTGTGCACAGGAATTACTGCGAGTACGTTTGAAGACCCGGTGGCGAAGTTTGTTGAAGTGTGTATGGTTCATGTTCCCTCTGCATAGCCCACGGATTTCCCTTGCCAAATAGGAAATTAAAAATGTATGTATGGACGCAGAGTCTTCCCTTCTAAAGCGGAAGAATAAACTTACAAACGCTTGAAATTAACATTATGGAGCCTGGCGATGTTGAGATCCACATAGGTGTTGGTGATTTTTGTTGCTGCTCAGGAGGTTTATGATAGCGTAGTAGTCTTGTGCTGCATAGTGTGGAGTGGAGTGTATAGTTGAGCATAGAGTGCAGTATTGTCAGTTTTGGGTGAGATATTTTGAAAATGTAATTTGTCCCAGATTAGTGATTCCTGCTTAAATTTGTAACCAGTAACGTCATTCCCTAATCTTCTCACAGTACTATAATGTGCTTACTTTCAGTTATTTTTGGAGTACTTTGACTCTAAAATTGAGTTCAACACTCCCCTTCCTTCCTTCCTTCCTTCCTTCCTTCCTTCCCTCTCTTCCTTCCTTCCTTCCTTCCTTCCTTCCTTCCATTTAACATCCAAGCAAGGTTTCAGCATGAGCGCACACCCTAGATGATAGCACAAGAAATATTCACATCAGATCCTGGATATTTGCAGATGTCTTATCGACTGACTTTTCTGTGACTTCCCAGCTTATTTCATGATAGATGATAAAAGTTGGGAAGTAGAGAACAGGGGAATAACAGGCAAGAGAGTCCTGGTGGGATTCAATCGGAGGCCAGCAGGCAAACACGTGACTCGACTATCCCATGGCACATGATAGATAATCCCTGTTCACATTTTTGCTTTCCAGCTTTCTGCCCCACTCGGTCACAATGTTACTTACACACACACACACACACACACAGCTTCACTGCAGTCTGGAACAGCCTCAGCTCTCCGACATTGTACGAGTCACCAGGTATTGTAGCCTAAGTTTGAAACTACAGCGAAGTTAGAAAATCACCAAGGGCAGATTTGATGTAGACTGCAGAGTGGGCTGAGAGGTTCGGCTTGCTTCAGAGTTCATGCTGTAATTGGCCTAGTGGGGTTCAGAGCACTGTTGTACCACTGGACCGAGCTAGTGTCCTTGTACTCCGCCACGCGCCAGGACCCGACTCATGTTTAATACATACTCACCTTGTCCCCGGGTGATTGTGTGCTTAGCATGATATGCACGTAGCGTTGAGCAATACGCACAAAACCGGCGTTAATTGTGCACATTATGTCCTTTGCCCAAACCCAAACAGAAGATTTACAGCAATTTTCAGTTAACCCATTACACTCTGTCTGCTCTAGACTAGTTTCCTGTGAAAACGGGATAGTGCCAGTGTTGATAAATGATACTTGCTAAAACCTTCTCTCAATGATTACTTCATGTCTTCAGAATCAGTTCAGAATAGGCAACAAAAATACTTAAGTCACTTTTTAAAAAAAAATTGGAGCCACTCGTCATTTCTGGAGATATTGTTGTGCCTCAGAACTCTGTCTTTTACGGTCAAATCAGACTTTTAAACAATGTGGCTACATATTAATGTCTTTCTCTTTTCTATTCCTATGGTAACTCTACCTCTGTTCATTAATTTCCCTCTCTTCGCTTCTGTGTCATTCTCTTTCTCTTCCCTCCCTCTATCCCTTTCTGCCCCCCCCCCCCCCTTCATCTTCTCTCATACGCGTTCATTCTCTTCCTTTATGCTCTGCACGCTTTTGCTGAAGGGCTTTGGCCACGAGCTATTCTGCTGATTCGCCTTTTTTCCCCCAATAGTTTACCCGCTGCCCCCCTCCCTCTTTCCTCACATCCCACCCTGCCTCCTTCCCTCCACCCACCCTCCTTCCTTCTATCCTTTCTTCGATCCCAACAGCCGTCGCCATCCGAACTTCCAAACCTCCATCCCTCCTTTCCTTTTGTTCCTTCTCCCTCCCTCCCTCCCTCCCTCCCTCCTTCTCTCCCGTCTC
The DNA here is from genome assembly GCF_046629955.1 of Centroberyx affinis. NCBI lineage: Eukaryota > Metazoa > Chordata > Actinopteri > Beryciformes > Berycidae > Centroberyx > Centroberyx affinis. Next base: position 88,415 of record NW_027279987.1, read on the forward strand.
TTTTCAGTTATTTGCCTCGGAGTGGCCGTACAGTAGCTGAGTGCTGAGTAGTGCTGCTAAAATTAGCTGATAGCCGGGGTTATTAACACCATACTACTGGGCAGGTCTGGCCATGCTCCAGGAACCAGCAGCCCACATTATCCCTGCAGCACGGAGGTTACAATTTTTACTGCGCATCAACACTACGCCTGCATCTCCCTCGCTGGCTCAGACCCAGACCAGCTTGCACACTACATCTCTTAATAGGGTTTGGATTCTACAGTAATTGGCCATATAGTGTTTTGTCTCAGTATTTTGCTTCTCTGTAATCCTCCCAGATCAGAGAGAGAGACTTAATAAGATGACGATCTCAAGATGATGATAGGGGCTGCTTTAATTTTGCCTAATAATCCATTTTTCTTGTGTGCAGCCTTAGTTATATCTTTGATTTTTCTGCAATGCACAACTCCAAATAAGTATTCGAGTCACCATTTATCTGTGGTTTAACTGTTCTTGTCTGTGGTCTGTGGTTTAACTGATTTAATAACACTGTACCGTGTTATTAAGATCATATCCTGTCATTGCAAATATATATGTCTTAGGGATGGGACAATATGCTTATCTCACGATACGATTCAACACACGATATGGGATTCACGATTTGATACGATGTAATAAATAGAAGTTCAGTGACAGGAAAGTATGACTGTGCAGAATTATGTTTATTTCTGAGCCACAAATATTTCTAGCAGTGGCATTGGCTCGCTAGAATGTAAACAGCAATTTTAAAATGTCATGGTTAAGTGTAGATAATATAATTTGGATGGAGAGCTTGTGAAACTGTGATGGGCAAGCCGTCGCATTGGTGATTACAGCAGAATAAAATGGCTCTAATATCCCAAGTCATTTTTCTGCCCCACGAGACGTATTGTCACATTTTTGTATTGCAATATATTGAAGTTCGATATATCGTCCCATCCCTAGTTTGTCTCCATTAGGATTCACAGACTCTATAGACAGGTGGATAGTGCCAGAACAATCATCAGTTCACAGATCAGCCCTCCCCTTGCTAGAAAAGTCTTGGAACACACCTAATTTTTTAGGTGATTCTGGATTACTGCAATGTTGAACTGTGCACTTCAGCAAATGGCCATTGTCAAGAATGTCATCTAGATGAATCTTAGGGACGGGGGCTATAATAGATGTAGGGGCTGTAATATGTGTGTGTGTGTGAGTCTGTATGTGTATCGTAATGCCTTTCAAGGTGAGTGTGGAAGCTGAGGCAGCGACAAATACTCAGCGGCACCATCGCAGTTTAATTGTTTGCCTGCATAATAAATCAAATGTGTCGTGGGAGATTATTTATACAAGGACTGTGTTAAACAAATGAATCACCGGTTTGCTCTACTCCAGGTTTTGCTTGGTGTGTGCATTTGTGTGTGGGGGTCCATGGATTGTGTGTGTGTGTTTACACATTTGCTTGCATTTCTGTAAGATTGCATGGCAATATGCGTGTGTCTGTTCTGCATGTGTGACTTTGATATTAATGAGGGAAAGTGTGTCTCATAGGTTCCCCCCCTCCTCTCTCTTTCCTTGATATATTTGGTGCTGCCTGAACGCTCTGGCAGGGGGCGTGGAAAGAAAAACAAATTAACATAAACAACACATAGCACCTTAGAGCTACTACAGTATGTGTAGATGTGTAAAGCTCAGAGGGTGAGGACCTGTGTCCAGAGAGCAGCTTGTTTTGTTTTTAGCTGGCAGTGTTCAACAGCTCCTTGGTGGGATGCTAGTCATTGTTCCTGCTGTTGCTATGCGACAGCTGAAAACCTGTTTAAAGCACATTTTCGCTAAAGTTGAGAAGCTTTCAAATTTCACTGACCAGTGTGCTGCTCAGCACAAAAACGCTCAGCCCTCTCTGTCCACAGCATGTTTTTTTTTCATCTCAAACAAGAAGAAAACAATGTCAGCATTGTAAAGAGAGGTCCCTGGTGGACATGCTACCATGCCTAGAGACCCAGAAACCGTATAGACAAGAGTGTCGATGTAAAGTGGTGACTCTCCCAAAAATATCCCCAAATTTATATTTTTTGTGGCAGATCCTGTAAGTAAGGTAACAAACTCTGCTTATTCAGTCATAGAGGAAACAGTGGTTTATGCATTTTTATATTTTTTACATTTACATTTTGGGCATTAGTTGACACTTCCAGAGTATCCAGAGGAACATGCAAGTGAGTGCAAGAGCTGATTCTGCCTAAATTTTTAAATTGGTAACATTACAAGCAAGCAATGCTAAGAATGGCAAGGGTCAAAGCCACAGCACCCAGTCAAAAGACGTAACAACTGTGTGTGTCCTCAGAATGATCATATCTGATAGGGAGAACCAAGGAAAAAATAAGAACCAAGGTAAAAGACAGGAGCATGATCCGTGCACACTGAGGAGAAAGACAGGAGAAGGGGGGAAGCGTCTCTTGAAGAGATTTTCAGGTTATGCCAGAAGATAGCCCCAGTCTGCTGTCCCGACTGGGGCGGGACAGTCATTCCACTGCTGGGGAGCCAGGAGGGAGACCTGGGTTGAGTCGAGGAAGGTATAGACCGGGCCGGACGTTGGCCCGGAGCGACGGGGATGCGGCTCCCTCAGCAGCCTCGTGCGCTCGGCTTTAAATTTGATATAAGCAGCCAGAGGGAGTGCGGGAGGAGGGTGACAGGAGGTGGGCTGCAGCATTCTGGATGAGTAGTAGATATCAGGAGCTGACTAACGCTTGGACAAGAATCTGGGCAGAGTCCCTAGTGAGGTTTGTTTAGGCTTATGGAGTATTGGATGTTGTTGGTTTGGTTTATTGCTGCGAAGGCATTGTCATGACAGGCAGTGAAAAGGCTTGGGTTTTTTTTTTTTACATGCAGCTATTTCTGTCTTTCTCATTTTTTGGTCAATCCTTTCCTCCGCTCCCTCCCTCAATATCTTTGCCATCTCTTCCTCTAGCTTTTTCTTATCTCGGTTCATCCCTCACCGCTCTTTCCTCTTTTTCTCTCCCCACCCCGTCGCTATCTGTCGTTTCTTTCGCCGGTCTTTTCGCTCGGCTCAACCGTGTTTCTCTCCCCTCATTATCCGCCGTTCGTTCTCTCCGCTTCCCTCTCTCTCTCTCTCTCTCTCCGTCCCCCGTCTCTGGGTCCGGTGCGGAGCAGGGCTGAGTCCCGTGGCCCCGCCCCCCTCCCTGGCAGGGTGATGTATGACTGGCTGGGTTTGACGTCACTCCAGGCCCAATGTCATAGCGGCTCAATGCTCGCAGGCTCGCTCTTTCTGGTGCCTTCTCTCCGTGCCTCTCCCTTATTCCTCCGCTTCTTTATCCTCCGTTAATCATATCTCTGTCTCTCTCTCTTTCTCTCTTCTCTTTCAGTATCTCTCCCCTCCTTTACGGTATCTGTGCCCGACTCCTCCGTTTCACTGTTTCTCCCTCTCCCTGTCCGTTTCTATTCCTTGTCTATCATTCCTCATCTCTCTCCGGTTCTTGTTAACGCTCATCTTAGCCCTCTCATCTCGTTTCCTCCCTCTGTCTTGCTCTGTTAGTTTCTGGAGCTTTCTGCTCTCGTCTAGATCTGCTCTCTCTCATCGTCCTCTTTATATTTTTTTCCTCTTTGTTACACACATTTATACACACACAGTCCTCACGGGCACGACATGTATGAGGCAAGTGGTCAAGCAGCGAGCCGATGCTCCTCTCATGTGAAATACAGTTTTATTCTTACCAGTGTTCAATTACACTGACAAACACCAATTCTATTCCGGGATAACAGGGTTTCGCAAACGTCCCGTCCTGTACCAAGGCAAGTCCCCCTCTGACAACTTCACTTTGCCTGCCGCCCAGTGACTCACCTTTTGTTTGTCATGAACGTCGCCCGTGGCTTTGGAAAAAAATAAATAAACGAGAAGCAATATAAAAGCGAATATCACTCAACTTTGAGTCCCGAAATAGCTCCGGAAAGTTTCATCGGACTTGACAAGACGTGGAGATGACCCACTTTCCGCTCTCTCTTCCTGTCTTTCTCTCTCTTCCTGTCTCCCCGCCTCACTGCTGTCTCTGCCTGCGGTCAGTCTGTCCACTTTTAGCGCTGCGCTGTGTGGGAGAGGGGCAGAGGCCGAGACGGAGGCCTCGCTCGGTTAAAACGAGATGAGGAATGCTCTTGTCAGCAATTGTGACACATCTCCTACTGAGCCCGTCCCATGTGGACGGGGTTGCGGCACTTTGGGTCATGTTTGTTAAAATGCTGTAAAAGATAGCGACTACGGCAACTGAGATGTCTAGGAACTTTTCTTTTTAGGAGATGTATGTCGTTTCAGGAATCAGGAATGGCCACATACAGCATGTTCAGATAGCCTAGAACATTTTTTAAAGTGGTAATCCACAAGACTGACATTTTTTTTTGGCGACATCTTTGTTGCTAAGTGTTCGTTGCTGTGGTGTTTCTGCGCTGCACTTCCCAGAGATCACCTGTCAGTCAAACAGTGTGTCCAGTACTATTGCTGCTCATGCTAACTACCCAGTTCTTCTTCTATTTATTCCAAGAGAATTTTCCCTGGTGTTGTGCCAAAATTTGTATCCCCTAAGGAAATTATTGTGGGTGAAATGCGCTTAATAAATGTCATGTAGCCTTGCAACTTTCTTGTAGGATCAATGGACGCTTCTGGTCTGAGTTAAATGCGTGATCTTGTTCATTATGAGGCTACTAGGTCTGTTACTTTCGGTAGTCTACTTTCATTCTTTGTAATCCTGTGAAATGTTTTGTAAATGTTGTTTTATTGTTTCAAAAACCAGTGATATGAAAACAGTCCAAAAAATTCAAATGATGTTATTTTCTTCCATGGTGTGAAATCGAGGCAAAGGAAATATGTATTTTAGAGGAAACAAATTTTGACACTGGAAAACAGCTACCCGACACCGGGTGTTTAGAACAGGAAATGTAAAAACTTTCATGAACTGGGCTGATGAATTACTATTGTGTTATGTGATATCAGCTGATTGTGTCAATCAGCGATAGACAGTAGCAGAACGGACATGTATTTATATGAAAATGTCACAGATTACATTAAAGAAAAGATGGAAGTCCACTTTCCTACTAAATTAGTTCTGGTGGAACTCGGCCCACTTCTTTGCAGAGCACTTTTTGCTTTTCTCCCATTGGATTGAATGTCTTGTTTAGACAATGTGGCCAGCTGCATTTTTATGATAATTGTTTGGGCAATATTCACTTGAAGGACGTGCGCAGTAGCTAGTGTTTCCCTCTTTGATGGTTTGAATTTATTTAGCAGGAAACCAATTTTTTTTATGATGCCGTCTGTGTGTATGTGTGCTTTATGATAATGTGCTTTTGGGATGGCTGCCTCTTTAGAGAGAAAGCAAAGCGAGCCCTTTAAAAAGCACAACCTTAAATCCTTTCCTCTTTCTTTCTCAGGCCCTGGAAGATTTGGTTGCCAGGCAACCTTAGGAAAGAGTTTTCAATTAAGTCACTTCGGGTTACATGTACTGTACTGTTCCTGGGACCAAACCACCCTGCCTAACACTACACAGGAGGTCTCCACCTTTCTTTCTGTGTGTGTGTGTGTGTGTGTGTGTGTGTGTGTAGGTGTATATGAATGATCAAGGTAAAGCCCTGGAGTATCCAGATTCTGCATCACTTTGTATGTAGCTGTACGGCTCAAACTGTGATTTAGCTGGATAGTTCTGCAGGCTATGTAGGTGGCCGCATGTGCGAACACACACGCACACACACACACACACTAATGATGAGCAATAGCATCGTCCCCAGGGTGTTACACCTCTATGCGCGCCCCTATGAAAAACTGCCACCCCCCCCACCCCAGTCTTGAGAATCATGGGCAGAATGAATGGATATAATCAGTAAGCTCACCCATTCACTCACGCTCAGGAGAGGAAGCTCGTTATTCTCTGGCTGTCCCATGCCCGTTCCCTCTTTCTCTCTTTTTCAGCCTCCATCCTTCCGCCCCTCTCGGCCTGTTTTCTCTCTCCTCTGCATCTTTTATCGGAGTTGTCTATCTCTGTATAACTGCATCCCCCCCTCCCTGCTGTTATTTTCTCATCTGCTCTCATAATATCCATCTCTTCTCTGCTGATTCATTTTCTATATATTTGAATCTCTAAAACTCTCTCTCTCTCTCTCTCTCTCTCTCTCTCCCTCCCTCCCTCCCTCCCTCCCTCTCAGCGTGTGGCCTGTTATAGTTTTATTCCTTCTCTGCAGCATTGCCGCTGTTCCACTGTTTTTGTTTGTTTTGATACCATATATTTATTCATCTCAAACGCTCAGGATTTCTCCCCTATCTCTGCTGTCAGGGTACAAATCCTTCCTCTCCAATACACACCACCTTTTCTGCATAACTGAAATCATCTTGACAGCTTAGGTCCAGTATGTTTCCAAATTAATATGAATTCCTGAAATATGTATCTGCTATTGCTTATAGCATGTTTGGTACTGGGTTGTAAAGAGCCTTTATTCTTGGAGCATGTGCTCTCCAAAATAAATTTGCGCTCCCAAGCAAATTAAAAACGGAGCACATGTATAACTTGAAATTTAAAGTACATATGAGCATTTTTAACAGATCATGCTTAATCATGCTGAATATTCCCTTCGGAATACTACATTTTTGCAATCTAGCAGCATGTGCTCCCTTGGAAAAAGCGAGCTTCATGGTATGTAATTGCAGGACGTGTCATGAGATGGTGAATAATTACAAACGTTCTTATTTTCAAGAAAGGAATACATTTTTCAGGCCTGGAGGGAGTGTAAAGGGGCAGAGGCATGCAATATTGAGACCTTTCTTGGTTGTAGGCGATGGATGCGGTCAAGCTCTGCTGGCAGACCATAGAAAGGTCACTGTGTATAGTTCATTTTCCCTCCCACCGGGGAACTGATGTCATGATCTTTGAGTCAGGTGTATCGAGGAGCAAATGACCTTCATGCCCTGAGGCTGGTAAAAAAAGCACCCTGAAAAACAGTACATACACCTCATATACATATGTATACATGCCTGTCTGCACTGATACCCCTGCACACACTGACACACCAAAACTAGAATTTATGTTGCATGCTGTCTTTCTGTAGCGATACATCCTTTTGGTGGTACGTTCCTTGACAGAGAGCCTATCAGGTTCGGTCGCCCAGGTGTGGAGTGTTACTGTCAGCACGAGAGCGGAGCGGCCGTCATCCAGCTACAGTTCCTCATCAACGAGGTAGGTCACCGTGGCAACACCTCGACACGGAAAAAATGAAAGAAAGAGTGGAGTCAGCACACTGCTATAATACTCCTGTAAGGTGTTTATAGTCACCGCTAAGACAATGTATGGATGATTGTACTGGTGACATCAAATACTTCACCTCCCTTATCTCCTCACCTCCTTTCCTCTCTCTCCATTTCTAAATTTGGATGCTACGACGGTTAGACTCAGTCATATAAACCGAACTCATGGGTTTAAATTCACCTGAGAGATTTCAATCCGCCCATCCACCTCTGAAGACATCACACGCTGCATGGGAACTTTGTATAGCTTACAGTTGTTTCCATCCTTCCTTTTTTGAAATCCAGTCCTAAAGTCACAGATGTATCAAACCATAACTAATTTGAGCCTCAGTAAGCTATTGCTCATCTAGAATAGGCCGGCCTGTCCGTATTCAGTCATGCTAAACAGGGCAGTAAACTAACTTCTAACTGGCTGGTTGGTTTAAAAATTCACCTGCCACTGACTAATTTACAAACCAAATTGTTTTTAGATAAATAATAATAGTTGGTTGCCTGTCAAACTAACAGGGAGAATAGACAAATGTATCAGCCACAGTGAAAATGTGTTGATTTGTGTTGATTTCCAAGCCTGATTGGAAGCATGCTGTATAGAATAGCTGCAGTGCTATAGCTGCCACAGCAGATTTCAAGCTGTGAAATGTCCCCCTCCCATCTGATCCTGTATGGAAAAAACAAACTATAATTGAATGTGATTTGCGTCACAGTATGCAAAATGCAGTATGTCATGCTTAGCTTTGTGTGTGTGTGTGTGTGTGTGTGTGTGCGTCTGTTGGTGTGCGTCTGTGTGACTGTGACTCAGCAGCTCAAATAAACCCTTTGGGAGATGGAAGAGATTTTTACCGCCTCCTACACACACAGATACACACATATACATCTTCTGAATCATCATCGTTATCTGGGAAGAGAGCTGTCTGCTTTAAAATCAGTTTCCAGAGAATTTAGCTTGTGTATTTGGCTTGTGTACTGTATATGCTCATACAGAATATGTGCAGTCTGTGGGTATGTGTGTACGGATGCCAGTGTGTATTTCAGTGATGATACCTGTGTCTTGTTTGAAGAAAGGCACTTTTTCCTGTACCTTAAAGAGAACTAAACACCAAACCCAAATCTGTGTAAAGCCTGACATCTAAAGGTATAAAGCATGCTACTGAAATGGCCATCTGCTATTGGCTGATCTTTGGTGCCAGGTGATGTCACCTTCTATAGAGTACAACAGGTGGTGACATCACCTGGCACCAAAGATCAACCAATAGCAGATTGCAATTTCAGTAGCATGCTGAAGAGTTTGGTCTTAAGTCTCCATGAAATTAACTCTGCTGCACTAGTAGGCATAAATGTAACCAAATCTAAAATCTAACCAATAAAACCATCAGATTTTTTAACAATCCTGCCCCGCACTCCTCCCATCAAATGAAATCGATGCCTTTCTCTCCTTTATTCCATTGGTTTAGACTTTTGAATGCTTCATCGCTGCATTATGTCCCGCCCCAACATCCTGTTTCAACAGCAAATGTATCAAATCCAGGAAGTAAAGATGGCATTTCATGGGGTCTTTAACCTTGGAATATTATCTGTTATGTGCCTTCTTGTTTGACAGGGAGCGCTGGTGAGCGCTCTGGCTGATGACAGCGTCCACCTGTGGAACCTGAGGCAAAAGAGACCCGCCATCCTCCACTCCCTCAAGTTCAACAGAGAGAGGTAAGTGGCAAACATACAACAAGACCAGTGAGGGCATAGACTGTCGGCTAAGTCAGTGTCTCCACTCCAACCCCCCCACCACTCCCCCCCTACACACACACACACACACATACACTCTCTCTTTCCCTGTTTTTCTCTCTCTCCTCAACGACCTCCTCACACTCACAGTGGTGCAACACGAACTGTGGTTTTTCTGAGCAGGAGCAATATTACAGTTTGCTGCCTGCATGAACTGTTAGTTTTCACCGACTGTCGTTCCGTATGCAAACAGACGGCATTTCATTTGGCAAATGTGTGCGTGTGCCCGCCTGTGAGCCTGTGCACAGGGCAAAGGAGGTGACAGCCTGGTTGCTCTCAGTCCTTCCTTCCATGCACCTTCCTTCTCTCCTCCTCCTCTCATTCACTCTCTCTCTTGGTCTCTAACCAAAAACACATTATTTGGGTCACTTGCCCTCCTTTGATGCGGTGCCATCACTGGGGCACAGGTGCGAACCTACCCAAACACCTGAATGTCACACACCAGCCGGCTGTGACATACACACACAGACACAACAACCCACACAACCAAATGCAAACACACACAAGTGCACGCACACACATGCATACCTGCACACACACACATAACACATACACAGACACACAAACCCACTTTGAGATGGTAGATGGCGTGTGAAATTAAAACTTTTGAGATTCTGATTCAGTGGATGATGTTATCAAGGATGCAAATACCTTTTCCTTCATGAAATCAAGCGTATTCTGTGATAAGGCTGAAATCCAGAGAAGTCTAGACAGACGGTGTTCTTAAGGCTGGGGAATGTGCCCAACTCTTTGAAAACCGCCCTCAAGTGTTTCGTTCAATATCAGATTCAATTGTAGCGTTTATGTTTCATTAGTAAAATGAAAGTTGTCTAGTTTCCCGAACACAAGATGAGCGAATTGCAGAATCACCTCACCTCAAGGAAGGTGGTGTCCACTGTCTCCTCCAATCAGAGATGCAGGGATTACCTATCAGAGCCAATCATATCGTTGGCTGGGTGATCTGTCACTGTGAAAAGTGGGAAGGGGTTAACCGTCAGAGCCAATGATTTGAGACGGCGCTGATGTGATGGGCAGGTGGCCGGCAGCGGCTTTTAGGGCGGGTTGTGTTCTCGCGGAGGCGCTTGACCGCCTGTGACATTTAGCGAGCGCCGCCGTCCAACGCAAACCTCCCCGAGACATGGCAGCGGAGAGGAGCGGAGCTTCTGCGTCTCGAGAAACATCAGGACGGGAAGGAGACGCCGCAAAGTCACTCGAGACGTCGGGGGAAGGGGGGAGAGGGAGGAGAGAGTAAAACAAAAGGAACGGGAGCAAAGGGAGGAAGAGGCTGATGTGCAGGAAGAGTTCGGAATTTGAGGATGAGAAGGAAAAAGGGAAGGAGACAGAGGAACGGGTAACAAGAGCAGGAGGAGGGCATGAGAAGTAGATTAAGGAGGGCGCATCCCACTCATCACTCCCCTCTTAAAGCCCATTGAAGATTCAAGAGGGGGAATGCCGGGTTTCAGTCTTCACCCATACATAATATATATAGAATAGATGTTCAGTAGAGAAGAAAATGCAAATACTTAAGCCTCATGAGCCAGACAGTCTTGCTAACTGATCACAGCATTAGACATCAGTCTGGCTGCCCTGCCCCCCTTCACCTGAGGGCTTTGCTGTCTCGCATAATACCAATCACTCTGCTGTATGTATGCACATGAAAGCTGGAAATCACTCCACAAAAAAGTTAATATATTTAAATAAACTTTTAAAATATACTTCATGCGCTGAGACGTTTAGCCAAAGGTGACCAGCTTGCACCTCTTGACTTGCTCGTAGCAGATCGCTCAACTCTTCATGTTATGTCTTCCAATTCTGCTATAACAGATGCTATGGCTGTGCTGATTCAACTTAACAAGGAAAAAACAGCACTCACGAACTCACTTTTCAGTCTCTACTTGTCTATTCAAGCAGCATCAAGTCATATGAAAGACAGTGCTGTCTTTATTTTAAATTGTATCTTTCTGAACCTGGCACCCTATTAGTTTCAAGTGTTTGCCGTTCAAATTTCACTTTGTATTTACTAATACAACTAACACTGCAGTGCTCCATAGCTGTCAATATCATAGCTGCCCCCACGGGCCAGCCTCCAATGCTGATAGGACCGTCAGTGTCTTATTTCTACTCTCCAATCAGAGTAGCCAGAAATGTCGTCAAGTTCCTTTATTTATACAGCCCTTTATCACAAGCATGTCTCCAAGGACTTTACAGAGAATGAGCCTAACTAGATCTAACTGATCAACAGTCAGTTGTAGAACAGAATGAAGCAGAAGCAAACACAAGGAAGCAGAACAAAGCACAAGACACACAATAGCACATTTTAGCAAGACGTAACAGCCTACGTATCCTACATGGCTTAACCTACCCAGCAACATCAACCTTAGACCCTTGAAGCACACAAGGAAAAACCTCCAAGAAAACCTTATTAGAAAAAAAATGGAAGAAACCTTGGGTGGGCCAAGTCAGAGGGATCCCCCACCGGGACGGCTGAGCGTGCAGTAGGTGCCAGTGGAACGGACAGTAACATGGACAGTGACATAAGGAAAACAGAGAGGCAAAAGATTTTTAACTGTGGGACTCTGGGTAATTAAGCAGTCCCCAAAATGTAAAGTATCTTGCGCCATCAGCTCCTAAGATCTTCTCTGGCTCAAAAGGCCATAATACCTCTCATCTTCTTCCTTATTTAGTTTTATAAGGGGCAGGCACTCCTTTGTTACCTGGATCGTGGCATTGTAATATAGCTGACAGATGTGAAACAACATGACAGGGGTTAAATGTCAATGTGCTTATTAGCGGATCACGGTTCACAGTGCCGTCGTCTGAAGTTAAGAAAGGTTATAGAGGGGAAGCCGAGGAACAAAGTAGAGGACTCTTTAGGACAGACACACTGCAGGATTGAATCAGACAGATCTGTAACATCTATAAAAGTCTTTGGTCACCCACTGCCACTCTCTATCCCTCCTCATTCCCTCCACCTTCCCTTGTCCCTTTTTCCCTCTCTGGCTGTTTTTTAAAGCTTGGCTTCCACTTGTCAGGCCGGTGAGGACAAGGCAGCCATTTCCTCTGTCACCAACAGGACAGTTATCCTAAACGGACCGCAACAGAATGAATAAAAACAGCCAGTGACAAGCCAAATCAAACCCTCAGATTTTAAACTATATGCCATCAGAAAAAGCTGAAAAGATTGCTTGAGAGGGTGGATTTCTGTGTCGATATCACAGAAAATTTCCTCGGCACTGTATTTCACACATGAGAGTACTGCAAATAAATGGGGTCAAAGGAAAAGCACTGAGACAATGTTCAAGATAAAATTGCAAGGACATACTGGCATATAGATATGATTTTGTTATGTTGCTATGTTAACATGTTTATGGTGTTTGTATGTCTTGATTATGATGAGGAAGGCTGGGATGTATGTTGTATGTGATATTTCTAAGGGAAGCACTTTCATTAGATTTTGTTATCTGTCAAATTCCCTGGCAGGTCATGTGTGTGCTGTCAATTTCTTTTTGTTAATGTGCCAACCTGTGAGATCCTGTTTTGTTGTCCTGTAGTTAGCTCATGCCAGCTGCCCAGTTCTTCTTCTGTTTATTCCAAACTAACTGCTGTAGCTGCTGGCCGAACTGTAAGATGCATCACTTCCTCTGTGCCAGAGGATTTTTCACAGGAAACACCTACCAGACACCAGGTGTTCAGAAGAGCAAATGGAAAAGCTTTCATGAATCGGGTGCAGGTAGAATCACAGTTGTGTAAATCAGCGATACGGAGTCGCAAAACGGACATTTACTTATATGAAAATGTCACAGTAGTTGATCATATACATTATGGTGAAAACATAGTGCTACGATCCTGGATCAGTGGGCGGTGGTTTGATCTTACTAGTATTCATCGATACATTGGTACTGGGTACTTGCAGGGAACTGCTCTCTAGCAGTACAAAGCTAACAGTTCTTTCCATTTTACAGTCTATTGACAGAGGGTACACCCAAATATGTGAAAGATGCCATGGCTATCATGTTAGCATGTCATAACACAAAATTTGGATGGGGATCTGCGAGTAACAGGCGAGTGTCTTCTGTCTTTTGTTTTTGTTCTTACCAGTTATATTTTCTACTTAGCCCCACCTCTCCATGTGTAGGCTGCTGGACATTTAGTTCTGGTATGTGGGCCACATTCCAACAATCCAAACAGATCCTTCCTTGTCTCCTGTCCTTCCTTCCACTGACCACAATGGGATTTGATGGGTGAAAGCAGTGTTGCAGAAAGCCCTCCAGCTTCCGCATCCATTCACATCAGATCATTGGTGCTGGGGGAGAGGAGAGGAGGGAGGAGAGGAGGAGTTGAGACAGACTGGGCTCCAGCCAGAGAGCAGTGAGTCAGTCTGTGGGTTGGAGTGGAGGGATGGAGGGAGTGGAAGAGAAATCCTGCCTAGTCATTCTGGCGTAGGATGCTCTCGCCGCCTCCTAGCCACAGAGGAAGGCACTGCAGATGTGGATGTTATCGTCAACGCAGGGTGATATGATGGGAGATAATGAGAGGGGGGAGGCAGAGTCAACCCCCCCCCCTCACACACACACACACACACACACACACACACACACACACACACACACATGCACAGTTCCACGCAAAAAGGAAGACCTCCTCTCTCCTTTTCCTCTTGCTCATTTTGGCAACATTTTTGTCAGAACATTTTTATCAGAACAAGCCATGAACCCACCCACTGATCGTGCTTTGGATATGTTTAAGTTTGGCCAGTTATGCTCACAAAAATCTCCTCATAACTCTGTGGTGAAAGCTGATCAGACAAGCCACTCAATATTGGTATATTGGTTTTTAAATCCAGCCAGTATCTTAGGTTTGACCCCAGCAACAGTCACGTGTATTCTTGAGCAAGACACTGAACCCCTACAGTATCTGCTCACTACTTTGTCACTCTGGATAAAGCATCAGCTAAATGACTAAAAAATGTTTAATGATTGAGTTGATGATGCACACTAGAAATGGCTCCCATGGCGTTTATTGATACCATCACGTGACGTTTCAAGTTGCTCTTCTTCAGAAGAGTCAATTAATTTAGCGCAGTTGGCCTGCATTGTTTTAATAATGATCTAGGCACAGACATAGATTGATTATTGCAGGTGCTGTGTGTGTGTGTGTGTGTCTGTGAGAGAGAGTGGGTGTAACAGAGAAAGAGTGTTATTTGTGTGTGTGTGTGTGTGTGTGTGTGTGTGTGTGTCCACACACCTTTAATGGAGAGTGTTTGTGCGTATACAGTCTGTTATCAGTTTAGATTCCTCTTAATTTAAACCCTGTGGGTAGATGGGGGTCTCTGGCCTCTCTGATTAGTAGACTCTCTTTGTCTCTCTCTCTCTCTCTCTCTCTCTCTCTCTCTCTCTCTCTCTCTCTATCTATCTATCTATCCCTCTGTCCAGTCTGGAGCCTTGCCAAATGTATATGTCATTGACTTCAATTCGATTTGTGCTCTCTCTCATTTTCCCACACACTTTGTTTTTGTCATCTTTTAATGTCATGACACATAAAAATAGTTTGCGGCAACAGTGATGAGCAATTTTTCCAACATCTATAACCAACAGTTGATGATTCTTTTGTTGCTTATTCCCCCCAAGTTATCTGCAATGATTTTGTCCCAGTTACCAATTCCCACCAATGCTGCAGGCAATATTTGCAATCTCCATTGCATAAGATTCCTATGTGTCATGACCTTAGAAGAGAATACTGGCCAGATGAGGATATGTTGCATATGAGCACAAGATGAAAATATTTGATTAGTATATATGACAAGCATATTTTTAGAAATGATCAACCCTCATACTAATTATTTGTGTCAGCATGTTCTAGTTCACACACCCCCATTATGCTGTAAATCCTATTTTTTCATCTTCATACATGACTTATTTACATATTCTTGAAATGTTGAAATTGCCAGTTGCGTTATATTTAATACCCACCATTTGCTATATTCTTATATATAGATATATATTATATTTGTCTTTGTTTTATCCTATTTTACTGCTGCAATGACCCAGTTTCGCTGCGGGGATTCATGACAGCTTGACCTTATATTTTCTTACCACAGTCTTGTCCTGTTGACCACTGAGCAGCTCCACTGGGGCAGTTAGAGGTCAGTGCCGTGCTCAAGGGCGTTTTGACGGAAGTTGTTGAGGAAAGGGGAAGCATCTCTCAAATCATTTCTCCAAACCAGATTTTCCCTGGCAGATCAGATCAAGGGATTCAAACTGGTGACCTTCTGCTGGCAAGCCAGTTCCTCCAACCTTCAGGCTGCGACTACTCCATTTGTTTTGACGATCCTCTTTGATGGGAACACGACATAAGACCTGCATTCTTGTAAATTGCTATACAAACAAATTAGACTCCGATTATGTTACATTCGCCAGTGAGCGAACCTGCAGACGCGTGACAAATGATGATTTCCTTAAGTATTCCCTCTCCCCCTTTTATTTCAAATGAGCCATGGTTTCATATCCCTAGCCTACAGTGCGGTTAGGCAGAGTTGTGTGTGTGTGTGTGGGGGGGGGGGCTGTCATAGCAGAGGCAATGTGTTTGGCCCTGAGCCTGCAAGCTGGCAGCTGCCTCTGTGTGTCGTGACCACTTGAAGTTGGAGACTTCACCAGGAGACACGTGCACGCAAGCCAAGTGCGAACACAATGACACACACACAAATACACACACAGAAACGCTCACGCAAACAATCGGGTGCATATATGCATGGGCACAGACACACACGAAGAAATACACAGAGGAAAACACACACACACACACACGCACACACTTGCAAACTGCAGACAAATTTGTGTAATTATGCTCCTGACACTGCCTCTCCACTTGGCCCTCTCATGCTGCCTCTCAGAACACTTGATCAGTTAGCTTGTGTATGCACACACACACACACACACACACACACACACACACACACACACACACACACACACACAGATATATTTACATGCAACATACATTTATATGCATATGTAATTACATACAAATCAAGTTCTAACAAGTGTGCACACATCCAAACACAAACAGACAGGGACACATGGACATGCATACACAAACACTCACATACACACACACACACACACACACACACAATGTGTATTTGCATATTGTTGCTGTCGGGTAAAAACCTCATAACCCCAATTTTAGTCGTTTTCATGGTTTTTTGTTTCTTTTTTGGGGATTTTGCCTTTATTTGATAGTAGAAAAAAGAAAAAGCCACCAGGACACTCATTATTTTCATGTTTTAGCTTCAATTGGAGGATCACAAGGTCCTCAATTGGATGAGGAAATTCTATAACTCATGGCTTTATGAAACAAAAAAATGCTTGGTGGTCAAGCTAAAAACAAGGCTGTTTTTCTCAGTTCCTGAAAGTTGACATGTTGGAGATACAAGACAACAGCGATATACAAATTGGTGAGCCCGAAAACCAACACGGACCGCAACAGAATGAATAAAAACAGCCAGTGACAAGCCAAATCAAACCCTCAGATTTTAAACTATATGCCACCCTCTAACCCTCATATGGATAGACAAGGCACATCTGTTGGTGCAGATGGAACTATGGAAAAGCACATTGAATCCATGACATTTCTCATAATGGTGCCACTAGCCACCGGTTGTCATGAAAAGCCATGTTGTCAACTTCCCTGGTTAAATGAGTTACAAATTTACAAATGTTTGTGTCTATATATACAGTATATGATTATGTGCAACTCAAGTGTCCATGTATGAGTAAGCCAGTTCATGTACCTATGTATATTAATATATTAGTGTACAAGTGTTCTTCTGTGTATTTGTGTGTTTGTGTTTGTCTGTGTGTGCATTTGGGCTATGTGGATGAGATTCATGTCAAGTAGCCTGATGCCTCTCCTCAAGCCTATGAATATATTCATGTGGTACTGCAGAGCATTGGGGCAGAGAAGCAAGTGTGTGTGTGTGTGTGTGTGTGCTGTGTGTGTATGTGTGTGTGTGACAGTAGGAGCTGCTACTCTCAATACTGCCCTGCAGCAACAGTGTGAGATAGACTCACAGAGAGAGAGAGAGGGAGATACACACACAGAAACAGAAATTTAGGGCGAGTGTGTGAGATGAGTTTTGAGAATGGAGAGAGGGAGTGAAGGAAGGTGATAGGCTTTCTGAGCATGAAGAGAGGCTGGAAATACACTGAAAGCTGCTGTGAGGATATCTTTGCACAGGTGTTTGTTTGCCTTCATGTATCAAGTGTGTATATATGTGTATCCAATCCCACACACCCAGATAATGTTGTTTACTTCAGAAAAAGTTCTTAAAATTCTTAATATATAAACTTTATCTTAATTTAGTAGTTCCTTGACATTCATCTACCATGTTCATGTTGGTTCTTTCTCATTCATTGCTATGTTAGTACTGAAATCCTGTTATAAGCGTATCCCTTTTACCGAAAGTTAAGGAAAATACTCCAGTGCGTCTTTTCCGTCATAAATAATGAGACAAAAAAGACTGCTGTAAAACAAAATGGATACAGCCTTATTTCTCCTCCCTCTCCCTTTCCAAGCTGCTCCATCCCCTCTGTCCTCCAGTTTGTGTGGGTGAGGGCCTTGGGCGGGGTTTCCCAGTCGACGAAACAGGGGTTGTGTTTTATAGACGTGGTCCACAGGGGTAGCTCTAACCACCGTGCTGATTCAAAAGGATCACTAGCCGGAGCTGGGCGACCTTGAAATAGCAGCGAGGCAGATTACCAAGGTTGCACATTATTATTCCTCAGATGGACCGCAGGACGGATCGGAGGATGGATGAAAGAACGGAATGATGAAAAAAGGATGAGAAGATGAATAGACAGACACAGCGAAAGAGGGAAGGGTGTATAACCTCTCATTAAGCCTCGGTCTGATGGATGGATGAAAGGACGAATAAAAAGATGGAGGGATGATGAAAACAGGAGAATTATGGGAGGCTTCTGGCCCTCCTTCAAGCGAAGGTCCGGAGAGAAGGGGCTGCTTGAGAGATTGAAACATCTCTTTGGTTCGCCACTCTCATCTCCACTGCTTCAACTTTATGGAGTGGTTAGATAATCCTCTCAAAGTTTTGCATAATTTGTCTCATCATAATAGGGAGTCAAGAGTGACTTTGGAGACGCTTCTCCTGTATCTACGCTGTCTGTCCCTCCTCTCCCCCCCTCTTCTCTAACCCTTGTCTCCTCTCCTCTCTCTCTCTCCAGGATAACCTTCTGCCACCTGCCCTTCCAGAGCAAGTGGTTGTACATCGGCACAGAACGAGGGAACATCCACATCGTCAACGTGGAGTCCTTTACGCTCTCAGGCTACGTCATCATGTGGAACAAAGCCATCGAACTGTGAGTGTCGCCGCCCACCTGTCGCCCTCCGATGTTGACTCCCCCTCTAAATGTCCTAGTGCTTTGCATTTGTTCTCTTCTTCTTTAAATACCGTACAATTTAGCATACAGGTGTATAGGTTTTGTGCTGTATGGAAGGGGTCCTTATCCAAAGTGAGTCGCTGATTCTTAGATCAATATTTGAACTCTAGGCGAATCAAACTCATAACCCCAGCACTGCAACACCGAACACAAGGTCTGTTGAGTCACCTTGCAGCACTTAAATGAGATGAGAGATGTTGTGTAATCAGCATTACCTTTCAAAAGGTCAGTGCAGCTTAAATGTAATGAGATAAGAAAGGATCATTAGTCAGTCTATCATTTCTAGGCGCAGTATCAGACTCCAGGTAGTGAGGGACCTGTCTCTCGACTGTTGCAATGGATCCGTCAGGTTGACGGGCTCCATTTTGGTTCCCCGCTGTAGCGGCTTAAATTATTCACTGGAGCGTTTTGCTGCACGCTTTCCCCCCCGCTTCCCCTCCCGTGCATGTGTGTGTGGGTGTGCGGAGAGAAAGACAGAGAGGGAGGGGGTGGAACAGGTGTCTGCCGAGATCAGTGTATGGTACACACAGACGTCTCGTCTCGACAGGGCTGCGGGGAAGAGAAGGGGAGCGAGAGGAAAGACAAGCTTGGAGGGAGGGAGGGGAGGGGAAGGGGGGGAGCGATTGTAAGGATGACGGAGGAGAGACGGGAGCGGAATGGATGAGACAAGGCTTTTGCCTGGGGAAAAGGACATGCATAGAGGAGAAGTGATGGAGGAGAGGAGCGGAGTGGTGAGAGGGAGTAAATGCAGGTAACAGAGGAGAAGCCAAAGGCGGTCTAGAAGAAAGGAGTCATGCAGAGAAGGGAGGTAGATGGAAAAGGTTTCCAATTAAAGAAAAAGGGCAGGGGAGGTAAAGTAAGGAGTGATAATGATGAGATAGAGGGGTGGATGGAGATGACGAGATAGAGAGAGGTAGATACTGGGGTGCTTTTTGACTAATGGACACACAGTAATTTCCACTTTTCTCTGCTTGACTGTTTTTTCCATCTTCACCCCTCTTCTTCCTTCTGCCAACCTCTACCTTTCACTCCTCTTCAGTTGTGCCACTTCGCCTTAATTTCTCCTCTTGCCCTCACTCATAAATACTTCTCTCCACTCATTATTTCAATCTCTCCATACCTCCATTCCCAAGGTTTCCAACGGTCATAGAAAACATGGAAAAGTTGTACTTTACAGTTTTATGTAGAAACAGATAATTGATTGAAAAAACACTGAACTTCAAGCTTGGTTGCAAGCTAGCAGGAAGGAATATTAACCTGATACAACTACATTTTCTGGATTAAAAAGTCTGATCTGGGTTTGTGAGCTTGGAATTATAAAGTTGGGTAGAGATCTGAGATACTGAGCATTTTTTTTTTCATCTCTTTAAATTTTTGACTTTGTAAGTATCCCTATGGTATTCTGAATGCAAAATATCAAAATCCTAGGACAGCTACAAGTCAGTGGGAGAGCTCAAACCCCGCCAACGCAGAACAATTCTCCAACTTGCTGTTACACCCAAAGACAACATTCCTTTCACTTAAATCTTAAGTTAATTTGATTTGTTGACCCTGCAAACATATTTGGATACCCTGTATTCACAATAATGGCAGTGTACAAACAGGAAATTGCACTTTAAAAACAGATTTCCCTTTCCTTTAAAAGCTCATTTCATCATAACATACGTTTTGAGTATTGAAATACTGAAACAATTTCTAACTATTTATTCACTGGTATACTGACCAGCACATATGTTTTAGTACTCCTAGTCTCCTAGTACTCTACTTTTATTAAAAAACAAAGAAAGAAATCAAAAAATAAAAAAGAAGACCTGCAATAATCAAATCAGGCATTCAACAATGAGAAAGGTAATATTTGATCACTGGCAAAGACAAATATTGGTCACTGAACTCTTGCTAAATATCATGGAATATTCGTGGAAAACTCGTTGAGGTTGGGTAGCAAAAATGTAGAGGAATCTTGACTCTCTCCTAAACAATATTCAACAACATCCATCTTTTTTCTGCTCTTTCTTCCTCTCATTTCCATTTCCTTTACCCACTCAAAGATACTCTACTCATTATACTCTTTTACAACCCCCCCATCCTTTCTCTTCCTCCCATTGTGCCACAAACTTGCTTTGATATGTTGTTGTTTCCATCCCTCTCCACATTGTAGATCTGCAAGATGAGTTTTGGGGGAAATTAGTTTCCATATCTATTGGTTCAGGCCTCTAAACAGTCACACACTAATTCTGTAGGAAATTGCGTCTTAAAGGTGGCAGCTGTGCCAGGAATCGATTCTCAAATTTGTTACAGATGCTCTCAGTTTGCATATCTGTGAGTGTGTGTGTGAGTGGGCGTGTGTTTGTGGTTTTCTTTGATGCAGATCAGAGAGGTGTGAGGTCTCTCGTTCCCTTGTTCTCTCTCTCCCTCTGTCTCTCTGCCAGCTGTGGGGACGGTAGGGATGCTTTCCAGATAGCTTCCCTATTGCCCATTGTCCTCTTTTGATGCTGTCATCAGACAGAGACCTGGGTTGCTCAGAGAACGCTCACAATAGGACTCAGTATTTCACAGCACTTCGGACATGTGCACGTATGTGGATGCACACACACACACAGACACACACACACACACACACACACACACACACACACACACACACACACACATGCACACACATCCATGCATGCGCACAAACTGTAGCATTATCATAGTACATTATATTGCAGTGGAGAACACCATCTTGTAGAGTGGAACCAGAGGAGCACTCAGAACTCTACAGAGCCTGGTTCACTTGAATTACTTTCACAGTCTTACTACAGACACATGCACTCGCACACATTCACAACCCCCAGCTTCCCCTTTACCACATATAATGATATAATATAATACAATATTATAAATTAAAGCTGTTCCCTACTCTTCTGTTCTATTCTGTAATACTTAGACCTAAATCAAATGGCATTTGAATACTTTCCATGGTTTGTTTTAGCCTACCCATGGGGTTTGCCACGGAAACAATACAATGAAAGTTTCCAGAAAGTTAAGGCAAATACTGGGAAGTATTTAAAAGTCAATTTGGTATATTTTTTTCTGATTGACGAGGTTGTCAGACAGCCTACCAAATTTGCCCTGATGAGATAAACTCTTCCCATTCTATTCTATTCTATTCTATTCTGTTCTATTCTATTCTATTCTATTCTATGCTGTTGTGATTGCCGTGATGAGGTTAGGTTGTGGTGTGTACTGTGGTCAACACCCCTGGGGCCCTGCTATTTGGAGACAAGCTGCAGTAGTTGTGCCAATGGCCCCGGGCCTGGCCCAGTGCGCTGTGTGTTTGTATGACTCACACCTCTGTTCCCGAGCTACTGTACTGGAAAGACCAATACACACACACACACACACACACACACACACACACAACCTACATAACCTACTGCACGGCACTACAGTACAGTCAGTGCTATAGGCAATAAAGCCAGGTCATGTGTGGATCCACGAATTGTTCACATGATGGATAATGTGTCTGCATGTGTGCACTATATGTACGAACACATGTGATTGTGTGTGTGTGCATGTGTGTGTATTTGCCTGTGTCTATGTGTGTGTGTTGCCGTGTGTGTGTGTGTGTGTGTGTTTGCTAGCTGAATCTAGGTGGTCACTGGGTACAGAGAGCCATGGAGAAGTGGGGCAGGAGTGGTGAAATGTTAACTGCTCACTGTGACACATAGTTCACGTGAAACATATTGGCCTGGGGCTTCTTCTGTTCCCTCCCTCCCTCATTTCCCCCTGCTCTCCTACTCACTACCCTGAAGCTATTTTGAATACTTGGATTTTTTTTTTTGGTGTGTTTTTTCATGCTTCTGTGTATGTTGAGTTCCTGTATACTACCAGTCAAAAGTTTGGACACACCACATTTTTCTTTATTTTTACTATCTTACACATTTTGGAATAATAGTAGAGACATCAATACTATGAAATAACACAAGTGGAATTATGCAGAGACCAAAACACCAAAAGTGTTAAACAAATCAAAACGATCTTATATTTTAGATTATTTAAAGTAGCCACCCTTTGCCTTGATGGAAAACAATTCATACATAGGCATCAACTGCACTATTTATATTTGTCTAAGAAACAAATTTCAAGCATTTAAGCATAAGCCTTTAGATCAAAATATCAAAATGGCTTTAAGATAATGAAAAACATAGTACATTCAAATAGGTGTATCCAAACTTTTGACTGGCAGTGTATGTGTGCATTTTATGACTGCGCATGCATACTCTGTGTCTGTGTGTTGTGTTATGTGTGTGTTTTTCCGTGGGTTTGCATGTGTGTGTTTCTGCATGTGTGTGTGTGCCTGCATAAAACAGCACAGAGGCACAGAGGGTTCTCAGCTGGTACCACTATCCATTAAGGGAGCATCCCAGCCTCCAACAGCCCCAACCTCAAGGCCCTCCACGATCCTTTCAGGGCCGCAGGCTCCAGGTGTCGGCCCAGTACAGTGACCTGTCCTGGGGGAAACAGTCATCCAACACCCCCATGCGTTCACTGAAGTCTGGAGGTTCAGCACAGCTGGGCCAGCAGCTTCATCTGGAATATGATTATTCATGCTGGAATGATCATACGGGTGGGAAATGACAAAGTTACATGAGTCTACAGCCGGCTTTACATAAGCTCATATGCGTTAACACACACACACACACACACACACACACACGCACACACACACACACACACTCACACACGCAGTCTAGTGAGGTGACATGAGGCCACATACTGTATTGGCATGTTGCTAGGGGGGTGTTAAAGCCGTGTTGCCTGGGTGACATTGTCATGGTGACTGGGCCTCCACTGCCTCAGTGTGTTACCCGTGGTGACGCCAGCTGTTCTGAGCTTCACTGTGTATGTGTGTCTCTCTCTGTGAGTGTATGTGCATGTGTGTGTGTGTGTGTGTGTAGTTAAAGAGTGGATCATTCCATGGATATAACCCCACTCATAGGTGTATATTAGGCTGAATGGCTACGTATGTGGATAGGCGTGGATTCTTGTGCTGTTATTCATACTAATGTCATGTCAGAAATACCTTTTGTGGGTTCACATGATGGTGTTCAGCTAGTGTGTGTGTGTGTGTGTGTGTGTGTGTGTGTGTGTGTTTCTCCTTGTCCAAGGTGAAGGCTTACCAGCCAGTTGGGTGTGTCTGCACTCAATGAGATGTCAGTGAAGTGTTACCTTTCCCATAGCTTATATGCTCCCTGTGTCGACTACACAACCTGGGACATTTGCTTTATGGGGTGTGTCTGTGTGTCTGTGTGTGTTTGCGACACATACAGTAATGGTTCATTTTTTTGGGTGGGAGGAATATTTGACATACAAAGAGGGATGTAGAAGTTTATAACAGATGACTGTTTGAACTGAAGTTGCTATGGGGCAGAGATTTTCAATTGTTGTTTACCACAGGGCATT
Source organism: Centroberyx affinis (assembly GCF_046629955.1). Taxonomy (NCBI): domain Eukaryota; kingdom Metazoa; phylum Chordata; class Actinopteri; order Beryciformes; family Berycidae; genus Centroberyx; species Centroberyx affinis. The sequence continues at coordinate 112,382 of NW_027279987.1, forward strand.
TGGTTTGACAGTATGTAGACAATATTTGTGTGTGTGTGTGTGTGTGTTCTCAATACGATAAGACCTTGAATGAGTGGCTGCAAGGCAAGAATCTAATATTCAATACAGTGAGTGGTACCATGAGAATAACACAGTAGCATGCTCACACACACACACACACAGACACACACACACACACAAACTGCACACTAGCGTATTTGTATGCACACGCAAACACTGTCACATACACTGTTGTGCTGATACACACACACACATACACACACATACAATACACATACATACACACCCAAATGTTCTTGTCCCTAAATCTCTTTTTATTCCCTCTGCAAAATGCAAAGTCATTAGCAGCACACAGGCAAAAATGTGTGGTTATAGGAGCGTGTTTAACAAGTTAAGCAGACGTTGTATATGTGTGTGTGTGTGTGTGGGTGGGGGTGGGTGTGTTTGTGTGTGTTTGTGGCAGAGAGAGTATGGATGATTTTGGGAGCCTGTCTGTGCTCTGCCCATCCTGTTGCCATGGTGATCCCTTTCTCCAAACCTGAACGTGTATGTGTGGAGTTTGTGGATATGTTCATGTCAGATTTATTTACAGTACAAAACAGGTTTGTTGCAGTGTTTCACGGGGAAACAATGGACGTTTAAAAACATGAAATGAGAAAATAAACCACATTAATAATTCTAAGTTATGGAGGTATGAAGGTAAATTGTAATTCAGTAGAGTTTTCCATATGAGTTAGGCGTTGTGTCTTAATTGTGCTTACATGCAAGTATGTGTGTGTGTTTGTGTACGTGTGTGTGATGCTGTGGACGGCTGTTAGCTGAGAGACAGGCAGTGAGGGGGGATTAGATAAATCAACAGCTCCAGCTGCAGCAGAGCTTAGGTAATAAGGCTCCAGCACTAACAGGCTAAATATAGAGACAACTGACTGACTGCCTGCCTGCCCACTAACTGCTACCTTCTAATACACACACATTGCTGTAGATGCGTCCCTTCTCTTCTCTGTTCCTTTGCTAATACTCACAGTCATAGATTCACACAAAGACAATGGAAAAATAGCAATAAATATACTAGAAGGGTACGCACTCATCGCCAGCTCATAGAGTCCCATCCAAATCATGTTTTTAGATTTAAACATATACATTTTCACAGTCAACTTTTACATAATTGCCTGTCTCCACTGTCACCATACTGTAAGATTGAATAACTTTGTGCTGCTAAGGGCGCGGTCAGACAGAGATTTTGTATCTGTCAAAAACAGATTTAGCCGATGTGTTCTCTATGGGGCTGATACATTGATGGATGACGGAGAGAACGGAGGGCTGTCCACCTTTTTTACATAGTGTACGTCAAAAGTCATTTGACCTTTTTTTGGACTGCAGTATACGTAATTATCCATTAAATGCTAACTAGGAGCTTGCCTTTTCTCTCGATTTTCAAAATGGCAGAGCAAGTTATTTAACTCGTATACAGCTTCCCAGAGTTGTATGAACTCCAGCCTAGCAATTTACAAAGACAGAAGTGCATATTAGTGCAACGTTTGGTCTTCCAGGTTGGCTGCAGATCAAGATCCATGTTTCTGTGTTTATAGATTGTCTGCCTGCCTTTTTTCCAAGAACCGCCATGCCTCCATTTTACATTCTAATCAGACAAAGAACAGACAGTGATGGATCCATACATACACTTCATTACACTTTCATACGTTTCTGTCTGGCCGTGGCCTAAGAAATGTTCCAACACAAGGTCGATTCTTCGGTCACAACTTCTTCCTCTTCCTCTCCTTGTCAACCATCCTTGCCTTTGCATCCTTGCCTTTGACTGGTACAGGGGTTATGTTTGAGGCTCCAACAGTCACTCTCTTAGGCAGTAACCTTCCCTGGCATCCTTTAGCCCACATCAAACTCTTGCAGCCAGGGTAGAGGGCAGCAGCTTAGGTAAAATACTGTTGCCACTTGGCAAGGGGAGAGGAGCTTTGACACGAGGCAGTCTGGAGGGTAGAGGAGAAACGGGGGGAGAGGGGAGGAGGCGGGCGAGCTTTTTGTGCTGTCTTCCTCGCAGACATGCAAATGCGGACACACAAACACACACACACGCACAGCCGTTGGGGACTGCATGGCTGACAGAGCCATCCATCACATCCTTCAGTGAGCTTATGTCTTTGAACAGCCTTTTAGAGCCTTAGAGTGCTTGGCAGCTCTGTCCTCCCCAGCGGACCTCTTCCACATGTTCAAAGACACCGGCTTCCCGCAGAGCTTTACCTCAACCTTCTTCTTCTTCTCTCTGAGCCATGCATGTGTATGTGGTGTGAGCGAACTCTCATGTGATACTTGTGTACTTCTTTGGCCTTGTTTTGGTTTCCGTGTTGTTGGTTTCCTGGATCGTGAAGGAAATTCCTTTGAGAAAGAAACATACTGTCTCTCTCTGACTCTCTCTCTCTCTCCCTCCCTCTCCCTCTTTCTTTCTCTCTTCCCCCCCCCATCAGGTCCTCCAAGGCCCACCCTGGACCAGTTGTCCACATAAGTGACAACCCCATGGATGAGGGAAAGGTAAGGAGCAGCTATTATCTGCATACACGCGCACTCAAACACACATAGGCCGATCCGATTTAACATCGATGCCTGTGATTGTCTTTCATGTATCAATTACACGCAGCGAGACCGTTTCGAATCCATTTTCCACATCGCTCGCCCTCACACCGGTTTCAAAAGCACCCAGTCCGAGTCTCACACCTCTTTTTAAGACCTCACGCACCGTTCTGTTTGTCTTTAACGACATGCTCCTTTATCCTTCCAAGGATTAGCTTTTAGAAAGGCATAAAAGCTTGGCCTCATTATTCTTTTTTTATTTCATGTTATAATCCAGAGCAATTTCCTGTGATATACAGCGTGAATTACTTTCCAACAGCAGAGTTGAAATGTCTATCGATCTTTCAAAAAGGAGTCACGACTCGGTGGCGCTTTAGTTGTTTGATTCAGAAGGTGCAACTTCCGAATGACAGAATAAAAAATGATTAGTCCCATTTCACCTTAGCGGTGTTTCCATTTTTCAGCACGCTTACCTGGTGTGACTTTGTTAGCTGTCAGCCTTTGATAGTGGCTGTTCTGCTCCCTGGGGCATTATTCACCTCTGACATTCAGGATTTCTGTACAGATACAGATACTTTATCTGTATTTGCAAACAGACAAAGTTACTATATGAAAAACTGATTCCAGAAAAAAAAATGTCCAGCTGATTTAGTTGAAATATAATGGAAATCAGACTGGCTTGGTGGTTGGATGAGTTCTATAAATAAGTCTTCTCGAATTCAAACATTTCAGAATCCAAAAAAGCTGACATTTCAAGTGTTTTGAAAGAAAAAAATAGCCTTTTTAATTATCATCCCTTGTGAACCAAGCTAGGAAGGTTGCCTCCTGAGCTGCTGCAGTCTGTTTACATGTGACTCCCTTTCATGCTGCGTGTGAATGTCAAATGTATTACTCCCCGCCATCGTGGGGTCTATTCTATCTCCCCTCCGCCATCTCTCCCACCTATCTCACCGGCTGCCTGTCGCTCTTTCTCTCCAGCTTATAATTGGATTTGAGTCTGGGATCGTCGTCCTGTGGGATCTGAAATCAAAGAAGGCCGACTATCGCTACACTTACGACGAGGTAAGCAAATCTTCTCCGTTTTCTCTCTTCCCACCTCGTAGCAGCTTTCAGTCATTTCCCCCCTCTTCTGATCTGGAGAATATCATTTAATACGGACAGAGGAATCCGATCGCGTATTCATGAAGCGCTAGCTGTAAATAGACGTGGGCGTGCGTGCATGGTTTTGTGTGCGTGTGCGTGTGTGTTCCCCTATATGTAGTGTTTTCCTATGTGAGATGATGTCAAAGAGAGGGAGCTCTAGAGTATGAGGTAGTTCACTTGACTTGACAGGTCTTATGTGTTAAGCATGTGCTCTGATACGTACATCACACACACACACCCACACACACACACACTCGTCTATGCGTGAGTCTCATTGCTCATCAGTGATTTAAAGCTGCTGTCTGTACGAATAGAGAGTGCTGACTGGTAGGAAACAGAATGGGAGCACTTCCTGTTTCATCTCAGTGGGGTGGAAGATGACAGAATTGTCTTCACAGTGCAGTGGCATCTCAAACTGGGTTGTTTAATGAAGACGAATCTGAGGTTTGGTTTGCCTGCAGGGGAGTTTGACACCGAAAGCAGCCTCTAACTGGATTGTATTGTGCTATCCTGCCGTATGAAAAAAGAATCCCATAGTTCATCGAAGCTATTCTTTAACTTCTTTAATTAGTTGCCTCCATAAAAAGCGTCATGTAACCATCACTTTGTAACCAACTAGAAAGATGTTTAATATTAAGATAATAGTTCTTCAGTGTTATCCCAACTGAAGAAAAGTTGTTTTCACAGTGTGTTTAACGAGTTTGAGAAATGCACTTTTAACGATTTCATAATTTATACAACAGAATGCCATCGTATGTGGGTTGCATATCGACTTTGCTTGCATATGAGGGTCTGGAAAGGACAACTTCATTTTCTAAAAGGTCCACCTTTTTAAAGCAGTGAGTCATGTGGCATTATTCGCTCCCCCAGAGGCAATGTGTCTATAAATAAAAAGCAGACAGAACAATAAAATAGGAACAGTGTCAAGGCTTCTGAGACCCGCTTTAGACCTGGCATGTGTGTCATATCTTGAATGTGGCTTGATAATTTAGCTGGATTTTGGTACACACATTGAAATTGGACCTCTTTTTCTTTTGCAGAACGCAGATCACTGCACGTCATTTCCTCTTGTAATAGTTACATCCATTAAATTTAAAACAAACACCACCATTAAGTTATGTTACTATCTAAGCTGCCTGCTACCTGTTTGCTTTGTGTGCACTTCCTGGTTGGATCTGCGTGCAAAAGATTATTTCCGTTTACGTAATTTGGTTTGGAGACGCACCGCTTTTACATTTTTTTTGTTAATGTGACCAAATGTGTGTCTGACCACCTGTGGAGGTGGTTTGGGTCTTCAATGCATTTGGTTACATTTAGGGTTCAGAGTTCAAGGGAGCAATACTTTATTGCCAGCTCAACATGGTTGATTGGAAACACAGAACATAAGTTAAGACATAAGATAGAAGCAAATAAAACCATACCATAAAAGTGTACAACTAGATTTTATGCGTTTCTGCTCCATCTGAACACTGTCTGATCACCCCTGGTTCAGGGTCTTCGAGTCTTAATGGGAGCATCCTGAATGTGTATAGGAAACTCCATTCATAAACCTGTAGTAGAGGTTGATTGAATGGCTTTGGGTACAGACATACACACCCACACACACACACATACACAATTAACATGTGCGTGGACATACAGGGGTGTACATAATGCTTAGACACGGACACAGAGCCAGCCTGTTTAAGATAATGAGATTATCCTAACACCCATGCTGGTGCTCACCTCATTGGCAGTGCTGCGATACTGTAAGCACGCTGCGATAACAAGAGTCACCCAGGACTACATGGATACACACACACACAAACAGAGTGGATTTTGTATGTACAGTATGAACAGATCTCTCTCTCTCTCTCTCTCTCCCTCTCTCTCTTTCTCTCTCTCTCCTCTCAGATAAGCTAATATCCTCCCGCTGCTCCTAGGGCATTACAATCTCTAGTATTGAATCTCCGAAGGGACCCAAGTAATTTCTCTAAGGAGAGCTCATCTCTTCTCTCCAAACCCCTACAGTTACACCTCTCCAGAGACCGGCGGTTGGTGGGGGAGAGGGAGAAGGAGGGGGGTTAGGGGGGGCTTAGACTGCTTCTCATTTGCTCACAGTTAATTTACACTGAGGAAGGGAAAGAAGCCCGCAATGCACAGCCATGCTGTTCTCTCTGTCAAAACATCTCGGGGATATTCCCTCGGCAAATATATCCAAATGGTTTTCAGGGTCAGATATCCTGAAACTTTAATTTGGCCCCAGACCAGCCTTCAAGGGCGCAGAAGAGCATCCTTGTGCGCTGCTGCCGTGCTGCGTCACTATAGTGAAATGCTGTTATGATTGCGCCATGACTTGTCTAATATTGCTGTTTTGGACCGGGCAGTGGCCAACGCATTATGAAATGGACTGAAAATGCTAAGGAGAGACTTCTGAGGGAGATGGACGTGCCAGGGTTTTGTGATGGCATGGCAGCTTTGTAAAAGGAAAGGTGAAGAGCATCGCAGAGGGTTTTTTGCTGCGTTGACTGGGCATGGTGACAAAGACAATGAAGGTTGACCTCAATGGCTGACATCAGGATGATTTCTATAGATGCCTGGGTCTGATTTGAAATGAGATTATTGGTGTTTTTCACTCTCATTCATGCCGTTACACTTATATGTAACATTACTTATAGGCTTGATTTGGGGAAAGACATCTTTAATTGTCCTTTACTGTCATTTGCTGATAGCATGAGTGTTTGCAAACTCCATGGTTGTATAGCTTCTGCAAACAGCATACTGTGAAATAACTTTTTACAGCTAGCAAATCCATTGCAAGCTATATTTTTCCCGCTGTGTGCTTTCATTCAAAAACGACTTGCCTGCAAGCTTGCTGCCGAGTATCAAAGTTGTAGCCTGAAACGAACATGGAAGCATTTTTTTTTTCTTTTCTTAAACACCAAAGTAACCCAGCTGAGTGTGCAGTGACGGATTCAGGCTTCGGAATAAGAGCCTCTCAAAGTGGGTATTTTAGTTCTGATGGAAATTCAAACTGAATGGGATGTTTGGACGAGTGGAAGGTAGTCTACATGGTCTAGTGATCTCCAGTCTTGGATGGGTCTGAAATGATAGAGATAAGTGTTTTTTACATTGTGAGTAATGTTGGTTCCTCTATTCCCCGGGACGTTTTTAGCAATTCTTGCAAAGTGTCTCGAACAGCGTCAGCATATAGGACGCACACATGGAAAATAAAGTAATTGTTTTGACTCAAATGAAGACAATTTTTGTTTGTTACAGACACTGTCACGCTATATAAAATGTCAGCAACTCAGGGAATTGAACCTGGCTCCCAGACAACAAAGTTTCAGTCACTCACTAAGCCAAACTTAGAGTTCAAACAAACAGCAGAGATGGCGTAGAACTTTTTTTTTTTTTTTTTTTTACCAGCCATGAAAGAGCTGAGAGAGCATCCCTTCCCCTCGCTGTCTTTCAATGGATGTCTATTCTTAGCCGTGGCTCAGCAGTATGGGTTTCCAGTGCGTGCCAGCCAGAGAGCATCCGTCACCCTGACCCAGCTCCACTCCGCTCCGTCTGACTCAACACCTTGGTCCGAGTCCGGCCCTGATAAATGGCCGGTATCGCAGCCAGATTTGGATTTCTCTGTCCCTCCTCGCCTCCCTGTCCATCTCTCAGTCTCTTTTGCTCGCTCATTCTTGTGTATTTTTTCCCCCCCTTCCTTAATGCTGTTTTCTCTATCCGCTCCTTCTTAAGGATTTTATTTATTGCTTCTCTTTCATTCTCTGTCTCCTTTTAACTCGGTTCCTCTTATTCTTGCACTCACCTCCTCAGTCTTTTGTTTTTCTTCTTTCTCCGCTGCTTTGCTCTCTCTCTCTCTCTCTCTCTCTCTCTCTCTCTCTCTCTCTCTCTCTCTCTCTCTCCCTCCCTCTCTCTCTCTGTCTTTCTTTCACTCGCTGTCAATTGATGGGAAGGGGCCAGTAGTTATTCCTCCAAAGCCCAGTAACTCAGTGGGATGGCCAGTATTTGTTGGTTGTCTCTTTGTTGTGTAGTACTGTGCTGCCTCAAGATGAAGGGACACACACACACACACACACAATAGCCTCAAAGCAACAGGACTGGAAAAATCACATCTGTGATAACCAGGAATCCATTTACGTGTGAATAAACAAACAAACAAGTGTTTTTGTGCATGCACACACACGTGCGCACACACAATACACACACCTCATTACATGGTGTGTATTCCAACACAGTATCTACACTAAAACACACAATGTGATGGGGTAAAACTTTTTTTTTTCCCCCCAGAAGCCAGACACAATTCTCAGAGCTATTATTGAATGCCAACAACAACACCCTTGAAAAGTATGAGCTAACTCCCATAACCACGAAGCATTAATTACCTCATTTCCAGGCAATCCAAAAACTGATTTGACTGCGCTGGCTGTGGAGGAGTTTGTGTTATTAACTTATTTTAACAGCAGAATTTATACACTGTAGTAAACTACCTGACTCCCTTAAGGACAGCCAGGCATTTTGAATCAATCAGACCTTAGTTGTGAGCAAATTATTATTAGCGCTTGTTTTAACCTACTCTGAGTGCCAGATGGGTGGGGTTTGCCACACAGGACATTTCAATGATTGCCAGAAAGTTAAGAATATCAGAAAGTTAATGTGATGGACAGCTCATCTGACTCCATCTGAACTGTCCCGATGCAGTAAATCCCACCCATCTGGTACTCTAAGGAGATTAAAACAAATGCTCTATTATTTGCAAATAGTATTTTACACAAGTCTGGCTTCGTTAGAAAGTATTCTCTTTCCCCCTAAGATCTGTTGAAAACACAGACAGACAACTCAACTATTCATAGCTGATGGGACAGCTGGCAAGTCTGGAGCAATATCCATTAGTGGATAGAATATCATTCTCTATGCGACGGTCATACTCCATGGAGCTCTATCCATCAGGATGAGCTGGCTTTTATTCCTTGTAAGACCAATGTTGTTAGAGTCATGCCAATGAGAAGAGGTTGGAAGGGTTGTTGCGCTCGGGCCGATCTGCAAATCCTGGAAATTATCATAATTTTGACCTAAAAGATTGGTCATACAGCCAGCCCTAACTTTGAGTAAAGACAAAAAACAATTACATTTTTTATGATCGTCATCTTTGAACATTTTTCAGTCTGCGGCTCAGCCAGAAAGTAAAAACCAGTTTGGAGAACTTCTTTTTGGCAAGAGTTTTGGCAGCAGTTGCTTATTACTGGATGAACGGAAGCCCAATTCCAGCCCAATGAAAGCTGTACTTTTCAAGGTGAGCTTAGTGTCGGAGTAATTTTATTGGCTACGGCTGTGAGTGGTTAAAATGTGTGTGGTGTCAAAAAAGGTACATCAAGCGTCCGCCTACCGTATGTTTGCTATGTGGAAGTCTGTTGCCAGCTCTCCATCTCTCTCTCTCTCTCTCACACACACACACATGCACACACACCCTGAATGAGCCCAGACATGTAATGGAGGCACACAGTGTAGGTCAGTTGCAGGGTGACTGACTGAGCCCACGTCCTGAAAAATATAATCAAGCGTGTGATTTCTCAGTTTTAGTTTTTTTTTAGTTTTTTTTTTTATCAGGATTGCAGGTTTCCTAGACACAGAACTTCTTCTAATACTTCTCATAGGTGATTACAGTTTCCCAGCCTTTTTTCTTTGCTTTTTTTTTGCTTTCACACATAACTGATGACACTGCAATATCCTTTCAATGTAGAAAATTGGTAGAGATACGCACACAGGGCCCGACCTCTTGTATATTTCCTTTCTGAGCTTGCATAATACCCACAACACAGAAACATGGCTGTAGCTAGAATGGATTTCACTTACCAAAACAAAAAAGGAGTTGCTCTATGGAAATCGCTGTTGACATTCTTGCCCCCAACTGCTTGTTTTTGAGATTGAGCTTTTCTTTTCATTTGAATGTTTTTCTACTTGAGTTGAATTACTGTTGTTGTGAGAGTCTGGGAGCGTGTGTGTGTGTGTGTGTGTGTGTGTGTGTGTGTGTGTGGCACTTCAGGCTCGAGCTGTCTTTGTGTCCCAATGTGACACAGTACTGGCAGAAACTATTCTAATTAGGGCTGTGATATGTGTGTTTATGTGTGTCTATCCTCCTTCACCAATCTCAATTTATGTTTTTCTTTTCTTCTCTGCTTGAATTTGTGTTTTTGTGTGAGTGCGTGTGTGCGCACACACGCTTGCATATGTGTGTGTTTAATAAGTGTTGACTGAATTATCTCATCCCCCAAAGACCAATCTGTGAAAACCGCCCTAATGTAATAAATCATGAAATTAGTCTTTTTAATTGGTATTGTTTGATATTATGAGTACCATGTGTTTCAATTACCCCACTCATTTTCCAATTAAGCACACCACATTGTTCCCCATTGGGTCTGTCACAGTGAACAATGCACTGATAGATTTCCATAACTCAGTCTGTCACTGCCATGAATGGATGAATACAGGCTCTTCATCATCAAAGTATGATATGTTTCAGAACTTAAATGACTTTTGATTTGTGTGCGTGTCTTTGTGCGAGTGAGAGAAGGAGAAAGAGAGAGTTAGAAACAGTGTCATGAGATCAGTGTGTGTGTGTGTGTGTGTGTGTGTGTGTGTACATGCAGGAGCACATACACAATGACTGACGGCGACGTGCAGGAGGCTACGTTCAACGTCAACCAAAACAAGAACAACACTTTCACAATATGATATTATGGCACAGTAAAAAATCATATTAAAACAGCTTTGGAAACTGATATCATAAAGATATTTAGGTCCCAATTTCACCAAACGATGCAGGGAGCAGCTATGGTCGCCTGCTGACGTCGTCTAAACTTTAATTTTCGACACTGGTGCAGGCCGTCGTATCAACATCAGTGTCAAAATGTTCGCCGGGTTTAATTATGAGCAATGGAAAGGGCATCAATAAGCAAGTTTGCCCTTTACCGGCGTACCCCGGCGATGATATATCTGTGTTTTCATTGATTGGTCGTCAGTAGCTAAATCACCTCCTGCCAGGCTTACAATAGCAACAGGGCCACTCAGGTCAGGAAAGGGCAGAGAGGCCATCAGATGATTCAATAAGTGCTGCCTCCCCTGCACCGTCATGCCTGCTCCACCTCTCTCTTCTGTCTTTCTCTCTCTCCATCACTCTTAGCTTGTCTCTGTGTCTACCTCTCCATTTGTGTCTTTGTTTTTTAACCTCTCCCCAAGTCCTGACTCAAAGCTCACCTCTACAGCTTATTCTTTGCCTAAATCCTTCTCCGGTCTTTTATGCATCAATTGATTTTACAGTAAATATTGTAAATATTAGAATTGCAATTTTTTTTAAACTGTTTTTAACTACCTTGCTTACTTGTTAAATGCATGTTACAGTATACTGAAAAACCAATATCTCAATATCAAACTTTATATGCCACTCGCATCATTCTTTCTTCTCCTCTCTGTCTCTAAGCTTAGACTCGTTCTTGACTTTATTTCTATTTATTAAGGTAAATTGTCCTCTATTTTACTGGGAAATAACTGTTATTAATGTGCGACCCATATATAGGAGATTAAATAAGAGTTTCGGTCCAAACTGAGATGACAAGATGATTGATGGGACAACATTAACATAAATGATAGTAACTTAAATCATAGTAGGTGACTAAATTCATGGTTCCAAAATGATAACACTCTTACAGACCAGATCCACGATATTTCAGCTATATTGAATGTTGAACTTTACATAATGATTTTATGAATTTATAGCTTTTTGAAACACAATTTTTAACCACACCAACACTTTCCTCTCAGCATCCCTGAACTTACAGTGAGCCATCCATTTTCCGCCTCTCTGTGCATTTGGCGGCCGGGCATAGAAAGGCTTATTTTAATATATGCATTTATGCCACTGGAAATGATATGAAAGGGGCCAGACACTTTTATCTCACTATCACCATCTGCTCAACAGTATATAATCCAAAGGCACGGGCATTTAACCCACATACTATATGAACATCATGTACCATATGGCTGTGTAAACGCGACGTACTTGTACCGTAAGGGAGATGGTGGCTCGTCACATGGTGCTTCACCCTTCTGAACCGCTGACCCCTCCCCTTCCCCTCTCTACCTGTCGTCTCCCAGGCGATCCACTCGGTTGCCTGGCACCACGAGGGCAAGCAGTTCATCTGCAGTCACTCAGACGGAACTCTGACCATATGGAACGTCAGGGGCCAGGGCAAGCCCATACAGACAATCACCCCACACGGTAAGGAGGTGGACACACACACACACACACACACACACACACACACACGCACGTTTGTTTTACAACACTAGGGCAGACCTTCCATTGTCTACATTCATTCCCTAAATTCATTCCCTAACCCCTAACGCTAACTTTAACCCTCACTAATACATGCCTAACCTCAACAATTGCACTAAGTCTAAACCTAATCCTAACTTTAACCTTAACTCCTAACATTAATTCTAACCTTAACACTAAACGTCCTAACCCTAAACTAGACCCTCAAAGAAGTGAGAATGGGCCAAAACGACAGGCAGAGAGAAAGACAAAGGTAGAGACAGGGACAGGTAGAGAAAGAAGGAAGATCATGGCTGTTTTATCCATCTATCCAAACTTCAAGGGAGGAACATGTGAATGAAATTTACACATCTGTCATATGTATGCCTGCCTCTGCATATTTCTGAGTCAAAATGCTTATAATGTGGATGAATATATCTAAACTATTACAGAAAAGTCACAGTGAGCCCAAAGGCAGGTACGTACTATATAGCAATGAACTACTTTCAACAACCACATCTTAATAATAGCGAGGTAAAAAAAAGGTCTAAACTCAATCTGGTTTTCTCAAGGACAACCCATACACACACACACACACACGCACACACATACCAGGGGAAGGGCCAATTCACTTTCAGATGAACCAATTCAGGAAGTGAATTTTCATTTAAATCCAAAAATTGAAAGCTTTTTTTTTTCTTGTCATAGCCCAAATGGGGAAAAAAAATAGAATGGTCTATCATTAACCGGAGAAGCTTGCTTAATTGGGCTGAAAATGAACTGACCCGAACCCTGACACACATACACACACACACTCCAGGTCAGGATAGTTTTATCAAACATTGATGCACCTTCTATGAGAAAGTCCAGGCATGCCAGGATCCTGTCTGCTCTGCTGGTCTTTGGTCTTGCACCAGGCTGATTCCCTGAGGACTCGGCTCCCTCCTCATTTCCCCATTTCAATCAAAGGATTATTGCCAGTCAGTCTTCAATTATGTCCTCCCTCTGTTTGGTTTACTTTGTGTCCGTGCACGCATACATTATTGCTAGTGCTGTTTATTCCTAGCATTAAGCAAGTCTGCTCTTCTGAAGATGTATTTTAATCCATACTCCTCTGTCTCTCCCCACACCTACTCACCCCACAATGCAGCCAGATGAAGGACTAGAAAGAGAAATAGAAAGAGAGAGAAAGGGACAAATGGACTGACAGAGAGAAAGAGGCAGAGAGACAGAAGGAGCTACAAAGAGAGAAGTTATATGAAAGGAAACACCTTTAACCAGTTCCTCAAGCTAGTTTTCATGTATAGGGGAATGAGGAAAGGTTTCCAACACAAGCTTTTTAATTAGTTGTTTCTCCCACTGTTGCATGCATAATTAGTTTGGTATTAAATGGGCAATTATGCAAATGCCTGTGACAGGTTTAAGTAAGGCTTATAAGTTCCCCTTTAATTGTCTTTTAGATATGTGTTATTAAGATGTAGTTGTTAAAAGTAGTTCTTTATAATACAGTACGTACCTGCCTTGGGGCTCACTTCAGCTCCTCTGTAATAGTTTAGATATATTCAGCCACATAATGTGAACTTTGACTCAAAATATGCACAGGCAGGCGTACATATGATGGATGTGTAAATTTAATTCACATGGTTCTCCCTTGAGGTTTGGATAGATGGATTCTGTAAATCATCCATGAGCTTCCCTCCTTCTTTCCCTTTCCCTGTCTGTTTCTTTCTCTCTCTCTCTCTCTCTGTCTCTCTCTCTCTGTCTCTCTCTCTCTTTCTCTCTCTCTCTCTCTCTCTCTCTCTCTCTCTCTCTCCCTCTCTGTCTGATGGATAGCCTTTTGTTATTATCTAGCTCCCGTTCAGAGCTGCATTTTAAGTGCAGCTTCTGGAAGAAAAAAAAAAAAAAGAAGGCGGCGACACGAGAAGCGGGAAGAGATGGAGGAAAGGAAAGGAGGAGGAGAGGAGGTAAAGAGGGAGTGAACTGGCAAGCTAAAGTAACTTCTGTTTGTCTGTTCTATTTTAGGAAAACAGCCCAAGGACGGGAAGAAGCCAGAGCCTTGTAAACCCATTCTCAAAGTGGAGTACAAGACCACTAGAGCTGGGTAGGGTCTCTGTCTCTCTCTCACACACGCATTCACACACACACACTGTCATACTCACACTCAGGCGTGAATATGTGTAATGACACACACATATGACAAAAGACACACTACGTTTTAGAATAAGAACAAAAAGGAAACCTGAATACACAGTTAATATGTCAACATACATGTGTAAAACAAACTTGATATACATGTGTAGTAGTGAAGCCTATCAAATCTTTACTTTCTTGTGTGTGTGTGTCTGTGTGTGTGTGTGTTCAAGGGAGCCCTTCATAATCCTGTCTGGCGGTCTGTCCTACGACACGGTGGGCCGGCGGCCTTGTCTGACGGTGATGCATGGGAAGAGTACGGCTGTGCTGGAGATGGACTACCCCATAGTAGACTTCCTCACACTCTGTGAGACGCCGTACCCTAATGGTATGCCGCCCTGTTGTTTTATATGGTCCTCCTGTCTGCGAATACATTAGGCACACACATACACACAGTTGCACACACACACACACACAAAACACACCGCTGTTTTTTAATTATGTCTGTTTGCTTGTCCCTGTGTTAGTGTGTTCTTGTAATAAATATGAAATTTCCCATGGGGACTGATCCTACTCCGGTTTCATTATCCAACGCGGTGAATATTACGTTTTCATTTCAGCTCTTTGTACACAATAGCCATCCAATTTGATTAAATTATTACCATATTTCCTGTATTGAGGAGTCAGTAGCTAAAACAGCTTTGATTGGAGCTGGATGGTATGGAACGTAATCCTGTATATTAAGTCTGGTGCGGCGCTCTCCAGCACATACAGAGCTCCAGGAAAAAAGATTAGCGAGTACAGTAGTTATGTAACGACATCGGTGGCTTTGCATCGGGTCACTGGCAACCTGATGTCACCGCCCCGCGATCGCATCCGGTAATGGATATTACTGGGTCTGCGGAGAGGTCGGATTACACAATACTGGTCTGGGTGGCGTGTGGGCAAGCTTAATCCAGCATTTTTTTATCGAGGAAGATGATAATCCATGATGATGTCACTGCAGATGATGCGACGTGCATACAAAACAATGTGTTCACCAATATATTTGTATGAACAAGTTGTATACTGTTACTTACATGTCATCCACGTCATCACTTAAAACTTGCATACATTTGAGAATAATAGAGCCGTAAACTGCATCTGTTTCTGAAGTCTTTGACTAGTTGGTTAGTTTGTCACATAACTTCAGGTTCCTATTTCCAATTTCAGTTCCCAATTGCCAATACCGACAGACAAAAAGACAGATGACAGACAGATAGAGAGCAGAGAGAAGTTGCGTAACAAAACACAAATGAATGCGAATCACTTGCAGACCATGTTGAGAAGAGTGAAAGGAGAAAGACAGAGGGAGAGAGATACAGGGACGATGATTGTCAAGGTCTCGGCAGCCCTGGTACAATCTGACAGCCTAAGATCTGGTCTAAGCCACAATTATTGTGCTCTCAACACCAGTTTGCATGCACCATACACACACACACACACACACACACACACACACACACACACACACACACACACACACACACACACACAGACAGACACACACACACACACACATATCCATATATTCAAAGATGTGGTGGCACACACTACTTGGACACAGACGTCTGACTTTTCTGTGGAGGGGCACAAGCGAAAAGACAATTTCCCTACAGGGGATCAATAAAGTATCCCATTATTATGTAGGAATATATAAAAGCCACATTTGTGCTTTCATCAAAGCTTTCATTTTCAAAGCTTTAATGGCCATTGAAATCTAGTATACCATAAGGGAGAATCATCTCAAGGTTAAATATGAAATCGTAATCCCAAATCACAAAGGCGCAAATGTTTAACCAGAGCAATATCCCCCACAGTTATAAATCACATAGATTAATAAGTGTTACGCATTAAGCTTTCTTGCCCTCACGTCTTCGGGGCACAGATATGATAATAACATATGCCTTGTGAGGTCTTAAAAAACCCTTGTGGTTTGTAGATTTCAGAAGAGCTCTCTCTCAAGGAATTACAAGACTGCAAGTATAGTGTAATGAATGACTTGTCATTTTGTCGTTTTGTTTCGTTGTGCAGATTTTCAGGAACCTTACGCCGTAGTGGTCCTTCTAGAAAAGGATTTAGTGGTGATCGACCTTGCACAAAATGGGTAGGTCTGACTCTGTGGCTAAAGAACTCTTCATCATCTTGACTTCCTTTGTTTCGTACACCTAGGCTACAATACCACAGATGACATATTATTACTCTTTATCATTTATTGCTTTATACTTTATATCCTGATATAGCATGATATAAACTACTGAGTGACCCAGTCTGTGCTCCCCTGTTCCTAGTTACCCCATATTCGAGAACCCCTATCCTCTGACCATCCATGAGTCTCCTGTGACCTGCTGCGAGTACTTTGCTGACTGCTCTGTGGACCTCATACCTGCACTTTACTCTGTTGGCTCGCGGCAGAAACGACAGGGCTACAGCAAAAAGGTACGGTCTGAGAAGGCTTTATTTCATAACACTGCACCCTCTATATGGATGGGAGACGTAATTTTCCCTCTGCTTGTTTTGCGGCTCCTGGAGCATCTTTTGCCACACAATCCTCTCCCCTTACATTTAAGGAAAAATTCACCTGAAAACATTTTAACACTGTTAAAAAAAGCAGCTGTTGGTAATGTACTTTGCATTTCTAGTGGCATTTTGTTGTTTGGTGATGTATTTTTCTTCTTTCCCGTGGATGACTGGCTAAATGTAGATGACGTGACGTCATGTCAAGATATGTGCAACGCAGCTACAATGGAGTTTAATAGCAGAAAAGATTTAAACTATCTAAAAGATCAAAGGTAAAACGGTAAAAGGTTTTGTTGTCTGTTCCTCAGAATCAAAGAGTACATTTTCCTAAATGCAAAATGTCAAAATTAGAAATGTAAATGTACCACGCTATACCATCTTATCACCTTAAGCCAGGACCGACAAGGTTAGAGCATCAAAATACAGAGAACACATAAACACATTACACCGCATGATGTGGCGACACTATACAGCATGCGTTAATTTGCATCAGTGGTACTATATTTCTCGTGTTGCTGTGAAACTAAATGGACTATATACAATATCACATCACCTAATGATCCTCCTCCTCTCTTCTCTCGTTCTCTCCTCTCGGCCGTGTGTCATCGGCGGTGGACCCCCCGCTCTCTTAGCCATTATGTATGCTTATGTTCTTTTCCCTGTCGCCTTGTTCTAGCTCTCGGTTGGAAATGTCAGCATGTAATGACCCAGACTGGCTTCCTAGCTGCCGTTTTTGTTAAGCAAAGGCCTGGCCGAGCTGCGGGAGAGCATTCTCACATAAAGATCACCGTTGAGTCATCCCGGTGACCTTTTGTATGTGTCAACGTGTTCAAAGCCAACCCCCCCCCCCCCCCGCTGCCGCCGCCACACATGAGCACAGACACACACATGGAGGCGCATAATGTATATATGCAGCAAGGGCGGATAGACGGGCAGATTCTCGCCCTTTCTCTTGTCCACGCTCACACACACACACACACACACACTGACCCAAGTGTTAGTCATCTGTTTCTGGAATCAAGGTTTCGACTGACGGCGGCTAGGAATCTATTGTACTCGCTCTCTCGTTTTCTCTCAGTGGCTCTTATGTGATGTGTGTGTTTGTTGTGTCTATCCAGGAGTGGCCTATTAGTGGTGGAAACTGGGGTCAAGGCACACAGAGCTACCCAGAGATCATCATCACTGGGTAAGGCAACGCTGATTTCATTACCCGTCGCTATTGTCTTGGTGCGACTCTATTACTTTCCACACTCCCGCACCATCAGGTCAACACAGAAGGAGAAGAGAAGGAGCCCTTTCTAAAATAGGCTGTAGGTCTTTATATATTCCAATCCTGTAGACTTTCCTCCATTTTGATGTTGATAATCCCGCGCTAAGGTGTCAACAGGGAAAAGATGAGTAGAGGAGGGGCGTTTAAAAGAACACACGCACTGAGAAAATGACATTGAGGTATCGGTTTGGCAGGAGGAGGGTCCCGTTCCTCTCTGTCCTCCCTCTCTCCTCACCCCCAGATGCCAAATTACTATTCCGTTCGTGTCTCTTTCCCTGAGATACTGCCACAGCCTGCAAAATATTTCTCCCCCACTGTCTCCCAACTCACTCAGCTGAAATGGCAAAAAAAAATGAGAGAAAGGACAGAAAAGAGAGATAGGAAAAAATGACAACAAAAGTAAATGTTTTTCTCCATTGACACCCAAATGGGGAGCCCTTTGTGCTTTTCACCTGCTATTTACTGTAATCCTGTGAATGCTCATGAATATGGAACATTAAAGGTGCAGTTCATTTTTAGGTGATTATTCGTGGATGTTTGTTCGGACATTTTGTCTCCAACCCGGTCGACCTACTGATCATTTCCTGGTTAAACAACCTTGTTAGATACAAGTTGTCAAAACATGATTAGTTAAATCCCTGTGGAGGAGAGATTTAGGGTGGCAGTCAACAATCCCTAGGTAAATAACAACAAAACATTTTTTTTTTTTTGCATATTTTTCTATTGTAGATGCATAGAACAGCAAAATGATCTTCCATTATGTTTCTTTCACTGTGGAGCTTCAATCAATATCTCTCTGATTTTTATATAAATATTTCCAATGCTACAAATTGCACAAACAGTGAATATTTCTTGACCAGACTGGAATTCGAAATTCGAGTTAGAAATTGAATCTCTGGATGTGCAGAAGATAGCAGGATACATGTTTATATTAAATTATTCTCTCTCTTTTTCCTTTCTTTTACTTTTCTTTGCTTCTTTTTTTTTCTTCTTTTTCCCTCTTGAATTTCCAGGCATGCCGATGGGACTGTGAAGTTCTGGGATGCCTCTGCAAGTAAGTTTACCGAACTGTTTAAGTTTCGTCGATGCTTCTGTTAGTATAAATGTTGTTTAGAGTAAGTATGGTAAGCATTTCTCTTAAGCTTAGAGCACAATATTACCTCTGATTGCACAATATTCACTATGTCAGGTTCAATATGTCAGCTGTCTCTCTTCTGCCCTACAACCCTGGTTTGCAGCTGATCCCTTTCCCCTCTCTCCCCAGTAATGCTCCAGGTGCTGTATAAGCTGAAAACAGCCAAAGTGTTTGAGAGAAGCCGGCCCAAAGAGGACAAGGGCAGCACGGAGGTGTCGGATGAAGACCCGTTTGCCATTCAGATTATGGCCTGGTGCCCTGAGAGCCGGATGCTGTGTGTGGCCGGGGTGTCAGCCAACGTTATCATCTACCGTTTCAGCAAGCTGGAAGTAACCACCGAGGTGGTGCAGGTGGGCAGCAGTGTGCATCAGTACAAGTGGTCTCAGTGCAATTTTACAAAATAACGCACGGGGGAAAGCCCGTTTATTTCCCATGCCCTGTTATTGACACCCTCTTGTCTCATACACACACATATAAGCATGGACACGCACGCAAACAGCAGACACATTTTAACTCTGTAACCGTCCATCGAGAACTTTCTAGATTCTGTGCGTTTATGTGTCATTAATTGCCCTCAGCACCTTCTTCCTTTCATTACTGTTTTAAGATTATGAGGCATAAGCCTCCTAGTGCGCACACACACACACACATACACACACACACACACTCTCAGGGTTATATAAATCTGCCTAGTCAAAGGCAGTATGGTTGCCATGCCAACAGACAGAGCAGTAAACAAGCTAAGCTAGCCTGTCATTATAATCTGCCTTGATAGCGATGGTAAGTGGTTACGGGGGTGTGATGGGAGTCTGTGTTTAATGACATAAAGAGCAATGCTTTTGTGTGTGTGTGTGTGTGTGTGTGTGCTCACATATTACAAGTGAGCGGGTACGTGTATATGTGCATATATTTCTACTGTTGGCCATTGAGTAGCTGGAACAGTCAGGTGGTGAGGTGTTAATCCGCGACTTGCTTGTTTTTTTTTTATTTTGGCAACATCTTTAGTGCGAAGCGCTCACTGCTGTGGTGTTTCTGCACTGCACTTCCCAGAGATCACCTGTCAATCAAACAGTGTGGGCGATACTGTGACGTCTTTTTCCTCTGATTTTCTGTTTATGAAGTTTGAGTTTCTCTTCTTTGTCTCTTCAGCCATGGTGGCTATCACTGCTCATGCTAACTACGTGATAGAGAGAAACAAAAACAGACATTTATTAATATGAAAATGTCACAGATATGGATTATAAATGCATTGCTCAACAGCACCTTGGCAGTAGTCGTTGAGACCGGGGAAACCATTACTCTTTCCTAACAACTTTGGTTGATTGGAACCGCCAACCTTCCAGTCACATACCAGTTTCTGATGCCTACTGCCGCCCCCAGTGAATGTGAGTGAGAGTGAGTGTCGGTGCATGTGTCAGAGAAATTTCAGACTCTATGCCTCTGTGGTCCAGGTGTGTGACTGGGGTGCCGATCAGGGCGAGACATGCAGTGGCGGTGAGCTGTAATTAGGGGAGCAACCGCTCTTCGCACAAGGCCAAACACCTATCTATAACCTTAGAGAAATGAAGGGAGAGGGGGATGGAGACGGGTGAGAGTGAGAGATGGAAGGAGGGCACCGATCACTCTTCTCTCCCACATGTCAGGGGGGGCTAATGAGACTGCCAGAATGCAAAAGAGAAGAGCATATGGGCATTGTGTGTGTGTGTCTGTCTGTGTGTGTGTGTGTGTGTGTGTGTGTGTGTGTGTGTGAAGGCGGAGGTAGCAGTCAAGTAGCCTGAAGGAGGACTTAGAACAAATTGAATATGGGGAATATCTCAGTATTGGAGGACCTCTATGACCCTCAATCTGCCTACACACACACACACACACACACACACACACACACACACATGCTCATCAAACAAATCCCAATCATCAAAGTGACTCTGGGAATTTATGTGGATGTCACTGAGGGTCAAATGTCTGTTCCTATCCTTTGAAGAATTCATGAAAATTTGTTTTTTGCCTTGGAAATATGCCACTTCATCCTCTACTGTTTTTACTTTATATACCACATAATCATGCTGTTTTGCAATCTCTTCTCTTATAAAACTGTCAATACCTCCTCTTCTGTGAATGTGTGTGTATGCATATGTGTGTGTGTGTGTGTGTGTGTTGTCTCCCATAGTTACTAGAGGTGCGTATGCAGTACGAGCTGAACGACATGGAGTCTCCAGAGGGTGGAGGCGGAGGGGGAGACCAGACACCAGCGCATGCCACCCCCGGTGCCTCCCCCCAGACCACCGGCCCGCCCTCGCACCCCTCCACCAGCAGCAACAACTCCGACGGCGGCAACATGCCCTGCCTCAAGTAGGAAACACACACACACACACACACGCTCACACAGAACTCTCCCGAGCACCAGGAGCGCTCGCACACAGACACACACACACACACACACTCACACACTCGTACACACAAGAATCTTTCCCTTTTGCCTCAAGCACACTTGCGCCGACTTAGTCAGCGCCTCAAGCGTTCTCAGCCACAGCCTCCCCATCCTCCCCTCGCAGCCGCTCGCGCCAAACCCTCAGCCCACACACAAAGATGACTTCGCCTCGAGACTGCAGCCGCACCACTTGTCATTCTCCTTCTGAAACGTTTTCCCTCTCCTGTCCCTTTTTTTCTCTTTTCCTCTCTCTGTCCCTCTCCGTCTCGTTCGGTCCAGAGTGCGCAGTACTCCTCTGAAGCAGTCCCCCGGTTACCAGGTAGAGCTGGTGGTCCAGTTGGTGTGGGTGAGTGGAGAGCCTCCTCAGCCGATCACCAGTCTGGCGCTCAATTCCTCCTATGGCCTGTAAGTACGCACACAGTACCGTCTAAGTCCAGACAGAAAGTCAACGGTCGCCCTCGGTCTAGCAAACGCATGAAGTATTTTATCTATATCTCTCTCCTCTTTCTCTTCTTTCACTAAAATAGCTGTTTCCATTTGTGTTGACAGAGCGAATTAGATGCTCGGTATATGAGGATTTCTTTCCTCAAATGCACACCGTTGAATGCCTTACTGTTACTGTAAATGTTCGTCACACCTTCTCGTCCTGTTCCTATTGTGCAAATAAATTAACACTAAAAGGATTGAAATCTATAAACAGCACCTTATAAAGCCTGTAAAGACGGCCCAATGTGACCCCGGTGTCCAAAGCGGTGAAAACTGCGCAAAACGGACAGGCAGTAAACTTTATGAAGTGTTTTGGTCTGGACTCGGTAAACAACCTCTCAGTTCAAGCAGCCAGACGGGGATCTGAGTCCCTTTGATATGATTTCCCTCCTAGCCCTGCTCGGGGCTAGAGTGACAACCAGCCTTGTCAACACAATTCATGGCTGCCAGGAAATTTTTGGAGACTTCGGCTGCTTTCCGCTCTAACTATATTTCATCTCCAAATCAAATCCAATCTCCTCTTTTCCTCTCTTCTTGTTTTTCTGACCCATCTCTACCTCTTCTCTCTGCCTTTTCATCTTTCCACACCCTCCCTTACTCTTCCTGTGCCCTCAGTGTGGTGTTTGGCAACAGTAACGGTCTGGCGGTGGTGGACTACATCCAGAAGACGGTGTTGCTGAACCTGGGGACGGTCGAGCTGTACGGCTCCAACGACCCCTACCAGAGACAGCCGCGCTCGCCACGGAAGACACGGCAGCCCTCTGGAGGTAATGGGGGGAGGATAAGAGGGTAAAGAGAAAGATGAGATCACCCACACTTAACATTTACATAAGAAATTCATCGTAGAAGAGGAAGAGATACCAATTCCTCCACCGACAGTTGCCTTAGACTTAATAGACCAGAATGCAATGCAGCCAGAAGACATGTTCCGTTTTGCTATCGCTGTTGCTTTCTCCACCTACACGTCCACAGCTGAATCATCACACTTTCAATCTATTTGCCCTTACTGCAAGCTAAATGCCCGTACGCCCACCTTTGATTGAAAGCAACAGATTCACACCCCTTCTCTGGCAGTTGTCAAAAGTAATTCTGGGACAAGAAGAAAATCACTAACTGAAGTAGATGAAGACGAGGCAGGTTGAGGGAAAGTGGGTACACCGAAAGAGTGAATTACAATGATTAATCACAAAATAACAACGTAGAATGCACTGAACATCAGAAATTGATGATATCTGACAAAATGTCCACGGGTGGATTTTTCAGTTAAGGTTAAGGACTGGGTTAGGATAATAACCAGTTTTTAGGTGAACATTTATGATAGGGTTCTGCCTTTGGAGCTTAGCAGCAACCAACAGTAGGACTGTAGTAACCACAGAGGTCCAGCCTGGCTGATCAGCTCTGCAAACAGAATAGTTGTATGACATGACCTCATACTGAAAAACAGTGTTGCTGCAGTGATAACGAAAGTCCATAGCTACAGTCTTCTCTATATTACAAGGAGTCTGGGAAACAATATTTTTCAGAAAAGTAGAATCACACATGCTGTACAGTATCTACAATAAAAGTATCCTGACTTTTTTCATAAGGTTGATATAAGACAGAGCAATTTGACAACATAAATCCTCCTACTGTCATTGGGCGTTGATTTTTCTCTGTTGTATCTCTCTCTCTCTCTCTCTCTCTTTCTCTCTCACACACACACACACACATACGCACACACACACACACACACACACACACACACACACACAAACACAAACACACAGGCTCTCACGCCCATCCCTTTCACACACCTTGCCACTGCAGCATCATTGTAATATTGACAGATAGCAAGAGGCACGGCACTCAGTATGGGCACACTGCCCCCCTGTGTTAGAGGATGGCACTGCAGCACATAGATGATGCCGCAGTGTCATGACTGTGTACCGCCCATGCTTAAGCAACAGTTTGATGGATGAATTAGGAAGGTGTGTGTGTGTGTTTATTTATTGATATTTGTGGTTGTTTGTGCACAAACACATGCTATGCAGGTATGCATGCACACACACACAAATACTGTACATGCACACTCATACACACACACACTCATACACACACACACACACACACACACACACACTAACTCATACGCACATGCACACACACACACACACACACACACACACACAGAGCATCTGGTGTCATTGACTGGTAAGCAGTGGGCTGGCACCTGTCAGAGCTTGGCGAGTGTAAGCAGTAATCAGGCGTCCAGCTGTGTTTCCCTGCCAACAGGGACTGCTGTCTGCTCGGCTTTCTGCCTCACAGGACAATGTCGCACACATGCACACACACGTGCACGGACGTGAGTGCGCTAAAGGGAGGAATTAGGCATAAGACAACCAACGTATAACTTATCCTAAGTCCTCCTGGCAAAAAAATGAACCTTATTCCAGATAAGCATTAGAGAAATACAGAAAAACTGCATTTTTGGGAGATTGGCTTGTTGGTACTATCCTGTAAAGTGATGAGAACAAAGACACAAAAATCATCCATGTGTCCCCAGTAGATCATTTGCTTCAGTGCTGCATGCTAACACTTTAGCATGCGCTTGAGGGATGGTAGACGACAAATATCGACTAGCATGAGAAGATGCAAACTTGTAGTAACTCAAAAGCGAAATGGTAAATTATTTTAATTGATATGCAGTTAATTCTGGCAGGTTTGTGTAGGAGATTGGTAAGGTTTACAAGAAATATGATACAAAAATAAAATACTGTTTTTGAAGTTGGACACTGTGCTAGCACAGCACTTTGGTGTTAACAGGTGAGATTTTCAAGTGAATGTAGTTTCCCTCACTCCTATCCTCCCCACTCCTCCACCTCACCACCTAGAAAGCACTAACGCACTTGTTACTAAAAGGTCAGTCTTCTTACTTTGGATAATGCTAGTCGCCTACTATCACTCAACATGGCATATGCTAAAGTGTTAGCATTGAGCACCAGAGCAAACAATTTACCTGGGACACATGGATGATTTTGGTGTCTATGTTCTCATCACTTAACAGGGAATTACAGTTACACCCACTTAATAACAAAAAAACAACCCCAGGGTTCTTTTAGACTTGCAACCTTGTTTTGGAGTGACTGCGACTACTGTAGAGTTGAAGTGTTTGTGCGATCCTCTCTGCAGGTCTGTGTGACATCAACGAAGGGTCGGCCACATCAGAGGACCGCTGCAAGTCCCCAACCTCAGGTAACATGTCCTTCAGAGCCTTACAGAAGAAGAGCCAGAAATATAACAATGCATAGGCTTCGAAGCTTTGCGTTATCTAAAGGGAAAAACTGAACACTGAACCAGTCCAAAATATATGTATCTTTGTAATACCATGTATTTGAATGCAAGATGAGCAATGGTTAAGGAAGAGGGTTTATGTTTCAAAAGAGTCTCTACTTTACACTCTATTTTATTGGAAATGTTGCCAAATTACAGGAAAAGTGTGGAAGGTTTTTAGTTGAACCATAAAATTGTGTGGCTGTCAGTTTCAATCTACCTCAGTCTTTTATTAATGCATTGGTTGAGTTTAAGACTGTAACAGTTAATGGGTTTTGTGAGTGTGGGTGTGTTCAGTGGGTCCCATTTGTGAAACATGCAACAATGCACTCCTTCCCCACTTTGTGGAAAGTTCACTAGACAGGAATACATTTGTTTTAATCTGTTTCAGTATCCTGGAAAACTGGGTTATTGGCTGTAAACGCATCCAATCTCTGTGATGCTAAATTAATGCGACAGCTTAGAATTATAAATTGAATTGAATCGTTAAACACAAAACTCTGCAGTCTGGGCAGGAAACTCATTAATTCACATTAAATGGAGTATTACTTAAGAAGAGAAAGTTCAATTTGAGGGGCCTTGGGGATTTTCAAACATCTTAAGTAATCACATAATTGTGAAATGTATTTTTCCAGTATAATTCTATGATTTGCCAAGATGTGAATTAGCTTCTGAGTAGGATTTCGGGCAGAGATCTCCAGACCTCGATTTTCAATTGGATGTTTATAGCTGTCTGGATGCGCTGTATTGTCTTTCCAGACCATTATCATATTAAGGAGTTTTCATATCAGTTAAAGTCATGACCAGTTGCAAACAAGATAAGCTGTAATGCACAAAAGATCAATTTTATTTTCATTAGCAACTTTACGTCGCTTGCCAAATTATGCTCTGCTTTTTCACTCGAAATATTGGGACCTTCGATGATTGCTTAGAAGTGCGTTGTGTATTGCAGCAATAAGGTGCTTTCTTGTTCACTAACTTGCCTCCTTGTTAGTCTACGTCATTAGTATTTCAGCTGAAGGCGCATGATGAGAGAACAGCCCAGATCCATCTCATTAGGGGGAACTTGGCATTAGCAGAGAGTCACTGAAAATAAGGAGCTTTTTAAAAAGGTCAGACAGAAAACAAATCTCAAAGTCTGGAGTCCCGCTGCTGCTTCTAGGTGTGATGGCCGCCCAAACCGCAATGTCTGGTGCCACTAGACTGTAGTCCGCCGTATCTGCTGGTCTGCATTATTCATAGGAGAGACAGATATGTTCCCACACTGCAAAAAATAACACTTAACAAGTCAGTTAGTCTGGTATTGAGTTGTTTTTTCCTTAAAACAAGTGATAAACTCTGACAATGATTTCACTTGTTTCCAAGGCAGTTTCACCTGTTTCGAGAAAGTTCCAATATCTTGAATTGAGACAGATCACTCTGCTAGTATCAAGATAGTGTTACTTGATTCAAGAAAACTCTGGAAACAAGTTGATTTACATTCGAAACAAATTAATGAAATAATCTCACCTCGTTGGCAGATTTCTTCACTTTTTTTTTAAAGAAAAATAAGATGTTAATGCTCATTACTAGACAAAACGACTTGCAAAGATGGATATTTTTCCAACTTCCAAATATGCCTCCTCTTGCCTTTGACATTGCAAGGGCATACACTCAGTGCCTTTTGTACAATCCACACCTTGTGGGTGTGCACACTTACACAATCAAGGTGTTTTAGTTAGAATTTTGCTGGTTAGTCTGATTTAATGTTTTTTCATTTCAGGCCATATGGCAATAAAAATTAGTAAATTTGAAATGGTGTGTAGACTTTTGATATCCACTGTACATCTGCCCCTCATGACTGAACATCACCTGATTTAATGGGTGAAATCAATAAGGGATCAGAACTTCCACCTGATTCTCCTGGTCAGTTTATTTCATGGGAAAGAGTTTTAAGGCACAGAGTATAACATGTTTTGTATCAAAAGCGTGTTGAAACTGTTAACTCCACCTAACAGGGATGCCTGTGAAGCAACTTTATTTGGATTGAAAGCACAATTTGCCGTCGGACAAAATAACCGGTGGACTCATCGTGGTAAACAATGATGGTTTTCTAGTGTTTAGTAAAGCCCAAGGGTGTTTCTAACCGCACATCTACTTTACTTCCCCCCCTCAAAAGTGTTGATGTCAAACAGCAATCTACAGCATTTCTACAATGGAGGTGGTAGAGGAGGTAAGATTGGCCAAAGATTTTCATCAGAGGCCGTTTAGGCAGGACAAATATGGTCCAAATTTGTCCACCCTGTTTTTTTGTTTCGTTGTAGAAAAACTGTCTCTGTCCTCCGTTTCATAGTCACCACAGTGAGAAAACATAGACTAGAGGATACACACCCAATTCACTTTAGTTGACTTAGACTCACATTGCATGCTACATGTATGTAGCACGAGTGTCACATTGTAATTGTGCCTGAGTGTGACATTTGTCCTGACCTCCTGCAACAGTTGCCCTGTCTTCACTATGAGTCACATGATGATGTCTGTCCATAGTACAGTATGATGACGCCCCGGAGCAGAGAGCTACTCATCTGTCCAACTGTCTTTGTATGCCTCTACACAGTGTTGGTGAAATAGGTTACTAAGACTGCTTAAGTCGTATTTAAATACATAGACCAGTCAAGAGTGAGTCCAAATAAGGGATTCCAGGTCCCGCCCCCCGTCAGTCACATGAAAATAAATAGCAGTGTAAAATAATTGCCTCTAACTACTTCTGAGACTAACATTAATAATTTTGCTTTAGAGGTTTCCTCTAATATGAGTTTCTTTATTTGTTATGGTGTATTCTGATCAGTTTTGAAGCCACAATGAAAAAAAAAACTAGCTAGCCATAACATAACTTCCAGTTTCAGTGCGTGCATGACATGAGTGTCCCTTTCACCACATACATTTTCTCCTAGTTTGCTAGAGTGAGATGGCAGTATCTATTGCTAACCTGACATCTTTTTCAACAAAAAGTTTTTTATTTTATATTTTTATTTTTATTTTTTTTGGTGGACAGCTGCAGACCCAAAGTGCAGATTGCACACTCTCGTGGCTTTGCGACGCAAGGATGTTACAACATCCACACCATAGTTGCTAGCAAAATATATTTAAAAAAATAGATTACATCAGTAAAATATCTCATAACTTCGTTCAGTGTCATTACTATTGATGTGATTTCACTCCCTTTAAAGGTGAAATGATACGGGAACCAAAAGTCCAGTTCATGTTTGCCATATGCAAAAAATCCAGATAGCATCCAAAAAGTTCGGAAATGACTTGTATATTGTGGAGCTCAAGATAGGAGTACAAATGGGATTAGGTGTGTTTTGTACTTGTTGATACAGGTGTTAGGAGTGGGGATGCTTTAATTTAGTGCCCAAGTTGTTAATGAAAGAAGCCAAAAATCCTGGAACAGTAACTAAAGTTGACTTACAGTAGCTAGCAGTACCTCAGTACCTTTTGACCATCTTTTCACTGTCTACTTCCATCTTGCACACTTCTGTTTTCTACTTGCTGTTTCTTGTTACCTCCTTGTTCTTGGTGCATGCTCCTCTGGCATGAGGGTCCTGAATGGCTGTGCAGTTTTGATGTGTCTTACCACTCCTCTCTTCCAGGGCATTATGCGACCAGAGCTTCCCTCCTTTGTTTCGTCTGTCACAGCATGCCTCAGTGTTTTACAGGGTTGTCTCTGAATCCTTACACAGAGCCTCCTCCTGTGTAACGCATTTTGGCTCCTCTGTAGTCAATGAAACGATCCCCAGCCAATTACTCCAAAGCCTTTTTGTCGTTTCCGTGTATTTTAGCTTTGTGCACAATCCTAGCCCAGTGCTAGTTATCTAGCTTTGCATGGCATCGTGTGTTAGCTTAGACGTGTGTTTGTAAAGAGGGATGTTCTCTTTTTTCCAGCAAAGATGTCACGGAAATTAAGCTTGCCTACTGAGCTAAAGCCAGACTTGGGTAAGCCTTGACTTCGTGTTTACAAAAAAACTTGTATGAAATTTTTTTTATCACTCCAACTGGACTCCACCACATCCCATCAGTCCAATATTATCTGGTTATTATTAGCGTCAAAATTGGCAAGCTACGCAGAAGTTTCCATGAGGAGAAACTAGCACATAGGTGTTCATGAAAACATCAGACACCATGAAGATTTCATATCAAAGCTAGTAAGTCGCACTGAAGACCATGGCTAGGAACAGGAAGCAATTACCGACTTTGCAATGGATTGAATCTGAACTGAAATTCATTGAATTGAACTATATCAAATTTATCCAAATTGAATTCTGTGTAAAATTTTCTAAGGTGCTCCAACTCCCCCTTTTTGACCTTGGTGAGGTGTTCTAATGTAGGTCAATGGTGCTAAGCTAAACTAATGCGCACTCCATCTCACCATAAAGCTCTCCATAGCTTCTGCAGCTTTCTCTTTCTCTTCCATGTTTCTCCATGTCTTTCCTTTCTCTGGCTGATTGGTTCTTTTAAAATTTGTGAAATTGGAAAATTGACATTTTTTTCCCTACATAGGTGACAAACACATAAAGAAACATACTTTTTTCCTCCTCTCCACCGTGTTCTAACAAAGCAACATGTACAACTATTTTTTTCATAGGATCCTAAAGTACCAAGAAGCTAGGAAGGAAGGTTTTTTTTTTTTTTTGAGGGGTCAAATTAAAACATGTGCAAGTGCCAAATATAACACATTTTTGGTATGCTTGTTTAAGAGTTAAGTTCCAGTATTGTATTCATACAACTTAAGTGCCTGAAAGCTGTTTATTTCCCTAATAATACAACTATTGATTGGGGGTGATATGCTATTACGCTAATGTTTTTAAAATGTTGATCTGTTAGTCTGTAAAAATACTATACCAGTGCCAAAATTGTATTGTGTACGTTTTTTTTTTTTTTTTTTGCACTGACACAATATAGGACAACTGTAAGGTTGTAAAGTCAAAGTCAAATAAGTTTCCCAGGTGTCTGCTCTGTGCTGCTGTTTGCCAAGACTTCCTGTCTGTTTGCCAAATGACAATTAATATCATGAGCTCCATCTGTCCTACAGATAAAAACAAAGCGGCCTTTTATACATTTACCCTTAACCTTGAAACTGGAACCCCAAACTCTTTCGGATTACTCTCCCAGTTTGCCATGTATGCAGAAAAGTATCATCATTTTCAATACCTTAAAAAGATCAGTTGTAAACGAATACGACTGCTTCACGCCGAGTTTCAAATGACACATTAAACTTTTAGAACTATGAAATTGTCCGTTCCTTGTTTCTGCTCTTTTAATTGTGCTTAGCAACCAAAGTACTTATAAAGACTGTGTGAAATATACTTTTTTATGTACCATTTTATTTCAGTTTGTGCCTTGAATCTGTGTGTTTATTTATGTAATTAATTGTATGTACAGTTACGTCTATGTGTGTCTGTCCTGTGTTGTCAGTGCTTTGCGGGTGCTTTACCTCTCTCTGTCTTCTCCTTACTGTCCTCCTGTCTGTATGCCCGCCGCGGGGTGCTAACCCATTAGACCACCGGGACAACTCTTTCAGCCGCTCGCGCTCCTCCAGCGTCACCAGCATCGACAAGGAGGCTCGGGAGGCTATCACCTCCTTCCACTTCTGCGAGACCTTCGCCCGCAAGGGGGACAGCGTGTTGACGCCCTGCCTGTACGTGGGCACCTCCCTGGGCACCGTGCTGGCCGTGGCTCTCACCTTACCACCTGCTGGGGAGCAACGGCAACTGCAGCCAGTCATCGTCTCACCTACCGGTAGGTGGTCGGATTCAAGCAAGGAGGGATGGATGGGTAATAGATAGATGCATAGCAGATTGGTATCTGATGTAGATGAAGACTGAATGGACTTGGCAGATGCATAAAGTGGAGTGGATTGTAAGATTAATGCAGGAATCGGGGGAAATGTGCATGTAAGAACATATTGTCACTGTTAACTTTTCAGGAACTAAGAAAAGCAGCCTTATTTTTAGCTTGATGACAATGCATTTTTGACACTATCCAAAGGGTTTTGAAATAGTTTCATAAGCCAAAGAGGTCAGACAATTTTCTCAACCCATAGAGAAGCATGTAATTATTCAATTGAAACCAAGTTATGAGGTTTACACAAGACAGGGGCAATAATGATGATGTCACAGAGTTGAAGCACAAGTTTCAGTAACGCGCCTTTGCCTCTCCTCCACTAGGCATGTTGGTACGGGTGAAGGGCAGCATCATGCGGATGGCTTTCCTGGACTCCACAGGTTCCATCCTGCCCCCTGCTTACGAGCCCTGGTACGAACCCAACCTTTCAACCGACGGCGAAGAGCGAGACAAGGTCCGCAAGCGGCGTCCCGTCTCGGTGTCGCCCTCCACCTCCCAGGACCTCAGCGAGAGCCAGTATGGCGTGGTGTGTTCAGAGAAACAGGCCAAAGTCATGTCCCTGCCCTCCCAGACCTGCATCTACAAACACAGTATCACAGAGACCTCTTTCATCCTCCGGGCAGACGTGGTGCAGATGAGCGGAGGCGTCTGCGTGGCGTGTTTCTGTGCCAATGGGCACATCATGACCCTCAGGTAAGGAACATGTCAGGCTGTGTCAGAGATCTTCAGAGCTTCATATTCATATGAGTAGATGATTTGTTCTGCCCAGTATCTGTTTAGCATTTCAGGATGCGCATGACTTAGCAATTTCACAGAGAACATTACACACACTTTCAGCAGAAGTTTCACCTTGGGACTTTATAAACCAAAAAACATTGGGAGGTCAACATTAGTTGTTGAAGATTGCTGGCCAAATGCTTCTTTAATGTAGTTTCATGATAGAATGATCCTTGATAGAATTTTGTTCTCATCTTTGTTATGTCTGGTAAACACTCACCTTCCCCCATATTCAAGGGTAAAGCAACCGAATGTCTGAATGTGAAAATTACACTTTGCCTTAGCAATATCAAACGAGTCAACAGGTGGAGTGTCTGAACCTTTGGATGACAGAGATGGATGTAGTCAATTATATCATGTCATCAGTTAGACCTCTCCTTTTGCCTCGAGTCTGTAGGCAAAGTCAGACACAAACTTTTGTCCTGATGCACACCCACAACTAACACACCCACCAACATACACACACACATCTTCATACTTCTATCCTTATGAGGACCGTCCATGGACTACATGCATTCCCTGACTCCAGCCCTAACCCCTAACCCTCACCACTACGTACCTAACCTTAACCCTTCCTCTAACCTAAACCTAATGCTAATTCTAACCTTAACTTTAAATCCAAGTCGTAAAACTCACACACACGCACACACACATACACTGGGTTGATATTGATGCAGTGTGTAGAAGGGTATTAGTGAGGAGGGGTATGTTAGCCTGCCGCTCAACCTCATTCATCTCCACCTCCCCAGAGGAGAGATGGAGACAGAGACAGAACAGCCTCCCATCTGGGTGTCTGACAGGGCAAGGACACCCAGCTGCCTGCCTGTCTCTCTGTCTGCATGTCTCTGTGTATGTGTGTGTGAGTGTGTGTGAGTGCACATGCATGTGTTGTAGGCCAAAGATAGTGATATATTGACGTTTAGAGATTACTGTAAAACCGCTAATAGTAGCCCAAGTGAATATTGACTTCAACAAACAAAGTGGTCATGTATTGAATAGAGACAGGTGTTATGGAACTGAAATAGGAGACCAGGCATTTATTGTCATTCTTGCAGTATTTTTTTAATCTAAAATCACTCACTTTTTAATCATTTTTCAATCATTTCTGTGTCCCCTGTCCAGTTTGCCAGGACTGAGACCGCTGCTGGATGTAAACTACCTGCCTTTGACAGACATGCGGATAGCCAGGACCTTCTGCTTCACCAACCTGGGCCAGGCCATGTACCTCACCTCCCCCACCGAGATCCAGAGGATCACCTACAGCCAGGACACCTGTGAGAACCTGCAGGTCAGTTAATACTCAGAAACAAGAGTCACTCAGCTTGTACTGACACATTGCAAGACTGTCACACAATACAGGGCTGACACATGAAATGCAGGACAAAACGTAACAGGACCTCACATATAGTGCAGACAAGACATACCATATGACGACATATAGCTGTATCAACATACAGTCGGTAACAGTAGTACAGGATCGAAGTACCATAGGGTCCCAATCATGAGTCGGTTGTACAGAATAGGAACAACTTGAAAAAGTGGTGAGGCATTGGTAGTGCAAAACAAAGTGACAAGGATCTGCTAGTGCAGTGGAGGCAGAGTACAGGATGATAAATAAAAGATGCTTAAATGAAATGAATGAATGTGCAAAATACAACTTGGTTGATAGATAGCCTGAATGTCTGAATCCGTGTCTATGTGTAGATTAGCATTGTTCAGTCACTGTCATTCCAGGGTAGTGTTGTGTGGCATGTGCGCACAACAAACACACACACCCCAACATTTATACAATCCCAGGACTTTACTTGCTAATTTTGCCAGCAAAGTTATCAGTTCTGGGGTTGTATAAAAGCCTAAAGCAAGCAAAGTTAGCAAAAGTGCCTCTTGTGTTTTTTTTTTTTTTTCTGCTCCTCCTGTGTTTGAAACATATTCATATGAAATAGACCAGGTGACATGCATTCATGGGCACGCTCACATTAGAATTCACAACACATACTGGATATACCTTCTTTTTTTTCCCGGTGTTTCCTCAGAAATCCAGTAGGATTCTTGAGGATTCATGAAAATGTTCTGCTGTGGTTCTAAGTGTTGGTCTAAGTGTCAGGTGGAATACTATGTGTAGTGTAAGTTAGTGTAGCTTGGATCTGTGCCAAGAAAGGGAATAGATGGGGTTCTGGTGCGTTGTAATTTAGTGTTGAGCCTCCTAAAAGTGTCATGGGCCTAATCCATCATGACATCATTAAAAGAAAGTGCCCATTTGATCGCTCCACTGCCTTACTTCCACACCCCAGCAAGGTTTCTAGGTAGGCACTTAAGTTATGGAATGATTACATCAGATCTTATGTATTGGTAACTGTGTATATTATATGGATATTACAAGTCATGCTTCAGAATTTTGGGTTTTATCCTACATGCTGGGAGCATAAATGAAGTGAATAGTGTAAGGCATAGAAAACATATATAGTATTCAAGTTTACACATTAATGTAAACTATCTTTGGGAAGTATCTTTGGGAACGTGCATACAAGGTGCTCACAGAGTTAAGCACATGCATAGCGGGTAAAAATACATTGCACAAATACACAGAGACACCCATCTGTGACCACTCCAAATGTATGCAGCAGGGTAATGTGTGTGTATGTGTTTCAGGAGATGCTGGGTGAACTGTTTACACCAGTGGAGACACCAGAGGCACCAAACAGAGGGTTCTTCAAAGGTCTCTTTGGAGGAGGAGCACAGTCACTGGACAGAGAGGAACTATGTGAGTCCAACCCACACACATTCATTTACGCACGTGCCCAGATATATACAACCGCTGTCGTTCAAACCTTGGTTTATGCAATTTCTCATTTGCACATCTCTCTTCCTGTTCCTCCCTTCCTCCCTTCACCCAGTCGGTGAGGTAGCTGCTGGTAAGGCGTCCCGAAGCCTGGCCCAGCACATCCCAGGCCCGGGGGGCATTGAGGGCATGAAGGGGGCAGCCTCCGGTGTGGTTGGGGACCTGGCACGTGCCCGGATAGCACTGGATGAGAGAGGCCAGAAACTGGGTGAGCTGGAGGAGAGGACAGCTGCCATGATGGCCAGCGCAGACTCCTTCTCCAAACACGCCCATGAGGTAAGGGGTGAAGTCAAAGAGTTTGAAAATCTAGAGAGAGCAGTCACATATTGTACTATGTAATATTCTACCTAGAATACTACACTGCTTCTTCTTCATTTGTGATTTAGTCGTCACTAGAGAGCTGAATCTGATCATTACTGCTACTTAGTGGTAAGAGTGATGGGTTTAGAAATCAGACTGACAATTTCCCCAACAATACATTATATCTTATGATTATAGCCTACATCACAATTTGATTGGGGTATGAAAGTAAACAGTCACAACAACTTAGGACAAAACTTGATGTTTTGATGCCTTATTTTCATTGGCAAACTGTTCTGTACAGTGCCAGAGAAAATGGAAAATAAAGATTGGCCTGCAAAAGAAATAGATTACTGAATAATCTTCCAAAGGAAGGAGACATTGAAAATACAAGATGGAAATAATATTGACTATTTCAGTTTGATTTGACTTGC
Organism: Centroberyx affinis; assembly: GCF_046629955.1. Classification (NCBI taxonomy): domain Eukaryota; kingdom Metazoa; phylum Chordata; class Actinopteri; order Beryciformes; family Berycidae; genus Centroberyx; species Centroberyx affinis. The sequence continues at coordinate 147,966 of NW_027279987.1, forward strand.
GGCCACACTAACAGTGCAAACTTGGAGTGTGTAAATGTTTATGTAGCCTTGCTATGTGCGCATTGTGCAGTGAGGAACAGGATGCGTAATGAGTGCTCAGTCTCCTAATCTCTATGGGCGAATTGTTTGAGAAATATTACTCAGTTACAATGTCTAACCACTAGGAGGTAGTAGTCCCTTTTTATCTTTGAGCCTATGGCAGGTTCACATAAGATTAGAAATAGGCAGTATGAGCTCAAGATTTATACATTTCAGGAAGAAAAGGATGCTGACAAACAGGGAGATGTCGATAAAGGAGATGAGACAGGTCGATAAGGGATTTTTAAGCCTTGTGGCAATTAACAATCATGAGAATCATGGATTGCGAAACTCATCACTGGGAAGGTTTTCCTCATATTTTGCACATCGAGTGTATCTCTCTCTATTCTCACTCCTACATCCTCTTCTGTGTTGGCAGATGATGCTGAAGTGCAAAGACAAGAAATGGTACCAGTTCTGATCGGCGACGGGGGAGGAGCAGAGCTCCGCGGACATGACTGTCACCTTCCATCGGCTCATTTTGGACTCACAGTACCCCCCCCCCCCCACCCCGCCCCACCTCCCCCTTCTATCTGTCCATCCATTAATCCGTCCCTCCAACCCTTCTTCACTGGGACACTTGGGATTCTCTTCCCTAGCACAATGATGAACACTGTTCTTACCTCAGTCTTAGGGTGGAACTGAGGAGCGGACAGGGGAGAAGGATAAACTCAGAGGGAGCAAACAAAACGGTGTCTTTTATTTTTTACGTTCTCGTCCGTTCGTTCGTTTCGTCTTTCTGTTCAGCCTCTCCTCCGGGGTTGCCAATTGGCCGGTCGCGCCTGGAGATTCTTCGTTCCCATTCGCCAAAACGTCCGTCACTGTTGTCTCCGCTCCAGCCACTCTGGGGCCAGTGTTCAAACAGACGAAAAAAGAGAAATAAACTGATGAAGAAACGATGACTACAAAAAATGCTCAAAATGTAAAAAGAAGGAAAAAAGAATCTAAATACATAACTATATATACATAAATCTATATAAATGCGCAACGCTGTATCCACTTCCGACTGACAAGTACAAAAGAGAGGGACAACTGGGAAAAGGAGACGCGGGGCAGGAAGGCCAAAGGAAGCACTGCGGGACGTGCTGCCACAGTGACGCCTCCTCTATGCAGAGTGTCACAGGGATAAAAGCAACTCATTCTGATGTACATTGGATATCTCGTCTTCTCGCTCGACCTCTAGACTCTCCTCTGTATCTTACAGACTCTCATATCATTACCGACAGTATGCGTGTTTTGATTTCTACTTTATTGCCATTCCTCTTGTTTGTTAATTGTTTGGTTTTTGCTCCGTCTGTATTATTGGAAAATCTCTTATTTTTCTATTGTTGTGAAAGTGAATGATATTTGAGTTATTGGAAAATATGTTTTGTGGCTTTTGTCTAAGAACTCAGATTAATTTCTCCTTATGAAAAGGGCTGGAATCTAAAGGAGGGCAAGGATATAAAAGGCATATATCATTTAGTACTCACTGACATGGCAACATCAGATTTCTTGACTCGGAAATCTAAAGGCAAGACCTTATGAGCCGCACATGGTTCGTTGTATACCTGAGGATTTTATTTATTGACTTATCTAATGTGATGTTAACTGCCTCCCTCACCCTCTAATGCCATAAGCTTCCACAGTTTGGCTTGGTCTGCAAGTGTGTCTGTATAAATGCTGATGAGATCAGTGTTAAATACACTAATAGTCTAGCCAGATTTGTTGGGTTTTCAGGAGTTTCCAATGGACGTATGATCCTGGAGTGCACATCGGTACGGAGATTATATACACACGAGTAGAAAACCTATTCATGTGTGTTCATATATGCAGGATTATATGTACATGGATGTGTAGACCTTTAAAGGCATACATTTTGAAACATATGTTATTTTTTTTTGCTGCCAGTTGTCTGTATGAGAAAGTCTGTGTGATTGGTCTGTTAAAATGTATTTATTGAGGTGCAAGAGACAGTTACAGTATGTGTTTGGTGTCAGAAACTTCAGAAGCATTCACCACAATCACTATCTTGTTTCCACGTCCATATTGGTAGTAAAGCTCAAATGTGGTGTATCTCTCAGTGTCTACCAGGCTTTTACCGTTTTTTTCTGTATATAGGTAAATAGTTTGACAATCTAAGACCAATTGGAAAGTAAATGTTGAGGTTGCTCACGCGACATAAGAGGAGAGTGGCCATATTTTTTCTGACGCCAAAGAGTTACTTTAGCTTTTCCATTGCATTGTCATTCGGCTTGCCGCTCCATGAGTCTCAACACCGGACAGTATAATGCAGAATGGCTTCACCCGTCAAGTGCAGACCCAGGATTTCGGATGCGCGCGTCCATCGCTTCGGCAAGGTTCCACTTTGAAATATTAGCATCTTCATCAGCTTTCCTGGTTTTGAGCGAAGGGGGCAAGTTTCGGAATGGAATTCAGCCATTTTATTGTACTATTGTATCACAATACTGTAGTCAAGTCTTCATAAAGTGTAACGTTTGAACTTGAACTGTAAGCGGCCTAACTGTTGGTAAGGCTGTTTCCTTAAAACAAAAACCTGAACCATTCCACTACAGCTCAGCCACAGCAGTATTTATGGTGTCCATCTGTTTTTGTGTGTATGTGTGTGTGTGTGTGTGTCGCTGTCTGTCTGTGTGTATGTGTGTGTCTGTGTTAGGGTGTGTCCATGTAATTTAAGTATCATTATGTTCTTTATATTATTATGTTTTGGCTCTTTAATAAGTGACGTTGATGTCCTTGTCTCACCAGTCACCAATCAGTGTCCAGTTGACCGTCTATTACGCTAACAATTGCCACCAACAATGAAGAAAAGATCACAATAATAGGATAATAAGCATTAGTGGATGACCTCTGAATTGTGGTATAATTTAGCCGGCGCATGTTCAGTGTTTGCACACATGCTTCAACTCTCCTTCACTCTTTTTCTATCTTTGCCTTTCTCTCTCTGAATTATCTCTTCCTCCAGTGACTCTTCCAGTGACTCCATTGGTAATACAGCTACAGATTTGGTCTTCTTCTCTGTGTTTAGTATGCATTGTTGTGTGGATGTTGGTAGGTAGCTCTGCTTTCCCCCCCAAGGTGAAGAAGAGGAAGAAAAAAAAAAAAACAACTTCAGGAAAACAGCTAGTTTTTGCTAGAGGTCATCCCCAAAATCTGTTCAATCTCTCTCTCCGTCTCTCCTGTTCTTAGTTGTTTTGTTTTTTCAATGTTCTAGATTTTTATTTGTCTTTGAGTGACTTGTTTCTTGTCCATACACTACGGTATGCAGTATTCTCACCTAATATGATCCACACACTCATAAACAACAAGAGGGAGTCCTGTCTATCTGCCATATGCCATCTTCTGTCCTGGATTCAACAGTTATCAGTGGGTTGCAGTATTTTTCTCATTGTAGCCAATTTTCTTGTACAGTTTTATGCAAATTTCACATGGATGTTTATGACTTTATCTGCTGCCACAAAAAATTTAGAAATTCTGTAGATAGAAATTACTGTGCAATGGAAAATAAAAGTGGAAAATGTACTTTGTTGTGATGTGTCTCCATTCTGAATCCATTTATATTGACATGAAGGTATGAAGATCATACACTGTTCACAACAGACAAATGCACATGTTGCTGTATTCAGATGGCAGAGGTAATCCACTACTGAAATATACTCTACATTCCAATCCCATAAACTTGCTAGAACAGGATCTGATACTTCAGGTGGCTATTAATACATTTATTTGAATCAATTTAACAGCAACATTCTTATTATTAATATTATTAGTAGTAGTAGTAGTAGTGGTATTATGTGGTGGGATGTCCCAGAAAGGTCACAGGTTTGATCCCTACAACAGCCATTTGTCCTATGTGTCCTGCCTACCTACTTTTAAGCAGCTCTAAACGCATCAGCTTAATTTATCTTAGACTGCCGCACCTATATCTGTACACTAGGTGGCAGCAAACATACACAGATGCCTCTACATGCAATTTCAGTGAACAGGGAAAAAAACTGTGCAATTACAAGTAAGGCAAACGTACGGTATAGGTGATCAAATTTATAACTGTCTAACACTGTGAATAAAAGAGTAGATTCATGGAAATCAGTCGGTCATAGGCTTCAACTGCAAAGCAAGACGCAGAGCCATTCAATATCCCAGTGTCAGGTTGTTGATCCCCTATCAGAGATTCACTGTAATGGCTTGCTTTTTTAGCTTGTGGTCTGTTGTGTGCCTGGATTGCCCTCTTTCTTAACAGCCTTTGAGCAACACAATCCTGTATTGATCACACTAAGTGACTTCCGAGTGCGCTCTCAGGTTCCTCTGGAGCCATTACACAGGTGATGAAGTGGTCAGCGGAGGTCCCTTTGTTCTTGAAGGTCACTTTTTCTGGAAATAACAGATTTTTTTTACTATCTGCCTGTTTTTCAAGCCTTTCATACCAGAAGCATCACAAAACACATAGAGCTTGGCAAAAAAGTCTTTTGATAGAACTCTAACCCTCTGTCATTCATGTGTCCAGTAGGAGAAATAGAGTCATAATTCTACATTGGGAAGCTTTCTTTAGTATTTTTCCACTTCATCGCCTAACAATAGTCCAACGCACCTCTTGGGTCAGAGCTCCAGTTGTCTTAACCTCAGTCGGCCTGTGGGTGCTGCCAGGGGTCGGTGAGTTCACCCAGGACCCAGTGTGTGATGGGCTGTTTTTTTTGCTGTGGATCAATTACAGCGGAAAGCGGAGAAGCTTCCAGCTCAGCTTACGATTTCCTGTAGGGAGGAAAGATTTACACACTGTAACCGTGCATTGTCAGTTTATGCTTCCCGACCTCATGTGTGACTCACGCCGGGACTCATCGGCTGAATTCAGCTGCAGTGATCAGCTGAGGTCCTGCAGATAGCCAAAGCAATATATTCAAAATATATAGCATTGAAAGGAGAGTATTTATTCCAGCTCGTAATTGGGATCTTTCCGACTGAATAAGCTATAACCAATACACTCCCCCCACTGCAAACAAAACTATTGATTACTGGCTGGGATAGACCAGACCTTTATTGAATTCCTCCTCGCTTGCTGTTTTATGATCAATCTAACTAAAAGCAGATGTATTATCGTGCCATAGGTTGATAGTCCCTGTAGGGCTACGCAGTTCTCCAACCAAACCTGTAAAACTAAACAGCTAGATAGAGAAAACAGTCCCTTTAGAGGCAAATCTGGCAAATACTGTAATAAGTAGGGCTTCCCATGAAATATCAACAAAGGGACAAGCAACAGTGTTCCCCTTCTTCTCTGAACAGGTTTGAGCTGAATGATTTTTGTTTGAATTTAAGATTCAAACAATATAATTTAAGATTTATATGTTTCACCTAGACCAGTGTAAAACCCATAATTCAATAATAAATCATTTATCTCAACACTGGAAAGGATAAAAATCCAACGAAAAAGAAAAAAAACAGATGATTGAAGGGAATATTGCAGTTTATGGTTGTCGCTGACTCTCTCTCTCTCTCTCTCTCTCTCTCTCTCTCTCTCTCTCCCATATAATGAATATAATCAATAGAGGTTATGGCCTTTCGGTGTATCCTTCCTTGTTTACGTAAACAAAACCATCAGACATATTGGTGTCATAATTGTATTAAGTGGAGTGTGTGTTTTTCATCAAAGATAAAGGTCTGCGAAAACTCTGCCTGCTAGAGGTTGGAGGGGTAGAGAGAGAGAGACAGAGAGAGAGACAGAGAGAGAGAGAGAGAGAGAGAGAGACAGATGAGAGATGGAAAGATGGAGTAAACGAGAAAAAACATCAGGTTGATTTGTTCAATTTGACTGTAGCCATGAAGAGAAGGTCACAGGGGAAAGATGTTTGTTGATGCACACTGTTTGAACTACTGACCTTGTTAACAAAGACACACACACACTTACGCGCACACACACACACACACACACACACACACACACACACAGATACACACACGACATGCTTCGACCAACCAGAGCTGCGCTGCTCAGCAAGCGACACATCAGTGTGACTGGTTGCCTTGGCGACTGGAAACATGAATGACCTGAGCGTTGTCTGCATGGTGGGAATCGGCGTCACACCCGAGGCAGACGAGAGGAGAAAGAGTCGGCCATGTCTTAAGACAGACTGCTGTTTACCTCTGTTTGTTGTTGTTGCTGATGTTTTGAGAAACCTTGCATGTTGAGTAATGAAGGGTTTTGTTCTGAAATGGTATGTATTCATTATTCATTATTCATTATTCATTATTCGTTATCTATTACCTGTTTATTGTTTAATATTTCAAAAGCACAACTGTTTATTTCATCTAAAATGTTGCTATTTCCTAATCAAAGATCCAAAAGTATTGAATAACCTCAAAAAATAACCCATTGTGATTTTACTTTGATGCCAGTGGCTGTTTTGTTGGGGTAGGTGTCACATTCTTCAGCTGATAGATATCTCATTTCAGGTGTAAACTGCTCAATTTCAAGCTTGAATCTCCTCCTCTGTTTGGTATCGAATGCCATCTCAGTATTCAGTAACATGTTGACTCAAGCCTGAAGATAAACGGCAAAGTCGACTTTGAAATTGGCTTCATTTAACGAATCAGATGTAAAGGTGGGTGGACCATCTGTTCAGAAATACATTTGATGCATCTCTTTGACGGTTTAATGGTTATTCCTTTATGAATTGGCCCCGCCCACTTCTCTACATAATTGTAACACCAAATGAAGCCAGTAATGAGAACTCAACTGATTTACAGCACTTGACCATCTGTAGAGTCTGTAGACTGTTGAACTGTATAGGATTTTCATGTCAAATGGCGATATTGTTTCATTTGCTGCTCTTCATCTCTATGTTTTTTTCATGGATGATTTTGTTACTGGATAAGGGAGAAGGATTGGGGTCAGTTCACCATCAATTCACTCAATTCAAAATTTTATCTGAAAAAGCAATTCATTCACAATAATAGCACATACAGTACATTCTGCTTAGTTTATTGAGACATTTCTTTCAGCAAGACATTTCTTTCAGCTTTAAGTCAAAAGGTTTCCAGTTTCTGAATTTTAAAGAAAGCCCACTTCCTACATTTAGTGAATTGACAGTTGCAATGTGTGTGAGTCCATATTAAAGGTGTGTGAGTTGGTGGTTTGGGTTCTTTTGGAAAACGTTATTAAAGGCTGTTTTTGAATATGACCTATTACTGTGATTGTCAAATGATAAGAGCAGCACAGGTCCCTGTTTTCTCACTTCAAGCTGTGTTAAACCAAATCGAGCCATTGTAGGAAATGTGTCATGGCTCACGCTGTACTGTACAAGCTGTCCCAGACATTAGAAAATCAATGTGTAGCATTAACATGGCTTGGGCATTAAGTAGGGAGGATTGAGTTTGGACAGATGACGAGCCTCTAATGACATGACTTGCTGTAGAGTGAGGCCATAAGGATGACCTCATGTTGTTTTCTTCTAACCATACAAGCAGAAGGGAAGACAAGATGAACCACCGCACTAACAAACGATGACTTTGGATGCTGTTTCATCTCTAGCTCTATGTGCTTTGTGCCTTTTTAGCACACATGCCTTTTTAAAACATGAAATCCAATGTTAGTTAAGATTTGCCCTTATAATCCCTGATTCATCAAGCGTGCAGCATATAGGAATAGATAGGTGTGTTTCTGTATGTCTGTATGAATTGAACTCATTCCCTGTTGTGGCTGAATATTGTATCCCTCGCTCCAATATGCCAATAAAGAAGCAGAACTTCAGCTTTTAGTCAAGGCTCATTGAAATACATATGTTTGTGTTTGGTTTTACTGTAGCCAATTAACATCCCATCCACACAAGTCAGAGAAATGTGATAAAAGGATCATTTGGTCCAATCTGTCAAGCTGAGAAACATCTGTGTTTTTTAAATGACTGGAAGATCATCTGTATGCGTGCATGTGTGTGTGTGTGTGTGTGTGTGTGTGTGTGTGTGTGTGTGTGTGTGTGTGTGTGTGTGTTTGGGTTGAGGCAAGGGGAGGGGAGGGGTGTCTAAAACAGAAATGGGTGTGGCAGCAACTCTGACCTTGTAATTTTGAAATGGCTCCAGCTCAGTACTTTCCTCCCCAGCAGAGTGAATGGAGCGCTCAGCGATGATGGAGCTGTGACCTGCTGGCCTCTGATTGGTCAGTCACAGGCTCTCCTCTCTGCCCTTGAGACAACATATTGCCCTCTTTGGAAGATGAGACCTCTTGTCCATAAATTTCTCCTGTCCACTTTCCTTCACAGATCTAGAGGGCTGCATAGTAAAAAAATAAACAAGGTGGAAGCTGAAAGGATCAAATATCCAGTTTTAGCCCTTTCACAGAGAATGAATGAGCGCACATGCAAGGGACAACTTGATGGCATGCAGACCGAAACAAAATGGCCGCCATCCAAACCCTCAGCCTGCACGACCGATTTCAATTTGCTATAATATGTGGTTTTGAAATACCACAGCAGTAATAAACACAAATTGAGGTCTTGTGTGTATAATTAGAACAGGCACTGAAGTGGAGTTTAATCAGTCTGGTTCTGTCAGCCATGACTAAGGAATAGAGGACCTGTACCCAGAGAGAGGGGATGGGGGGGAATCGTTCCTGTCTTGCCTTATGTGAATATTGCTGTTGAGTTAGAGTTGGTCCATTTGAACGCTGTGTAATGTAGAATTATTCCACTTGCAATCATTTTGCATTCTTTATCAAACTGCAACCACCGTGATTATTTTGATAGATTTGTCTGAGGCTTCACTCTCCACATACACTGAGAGCTGTTTTTTTTTTCCGGTTAAGGACTGCTTGCTGTTTGCTACTTCTCTGGCCTTTTATGTCCAATTGAATTCTGTTTGGGTATATTTTGCCATTACATGAAGATGAGTGCTTTTGATACATTTGTCCTATTGGACCCAAACTGCTTCCCTGACGGCAAAATGAACTATGCTCCTGCAAATGGAGAGGAGGCACTTTAAAAAGACACGTCTCCCATTCGCGCAAGGATTTGATTTGTTGTGTTCGTAAAAAAATCCTTGAACATCTCACTTGTCAAAATATTTAATGCTGTTTAGAAAAGAGTGGCTTGGCTTCTCTCGGAGGGGACTGCTTGAATATGCAAGGCATGTCGTCGTTTTAGCATAAAAGGAATGAAACTTTAATGGGTGGTTTTAGAGCGGCCCCGGCGCTGCACAGGCTGATTTGACTGCGCCAGATAGTTCCACTGCACCGCGCCATCATTAACCCATAACCATTCAGGAGAGTTTGCAAAGTTTCTCTTCTTTTTTAATCATGCATGTAATTAATTTTTACAGCTTCCTTTTAATTATTGCTTTTATATTACGGTGTGATTTAATGTGGATTGATATGAGGAAGCACACATCCTCCAGAGCACAAGCTTAAGGTTTTTGCCAGCTCCCTTTTGTTTGCACACGGAAAATCCAACGTAGCTTTGTCTTGATAATAATTTTCTCTCTCTCTCTCTCTCTCTCTCTCGCTCTCTCTATCTCTCTTTCACGCTCTTGCTCTCTCTCTCTCACTAGGCTATTTTATAACCGTTGATGGGCACTCAGGTGAAACAGACTCGGAGGCGCCATCCCAGCCACGTCGGAACAGCTGGCTGGCTCTCTCATGTGCCCCGGTTACCATAACAATTCATTAAGAGTCTTCTCTGTCTGCCATAATGTATATTTGATAATGCCAGGAGATCTAATCTAGTGGTTGCTGCTCTCAATCACTAATTAACAGTCTGAGCAAGGTGTCTATGTATATTTGTATGGTAACAATAAACTGTGTATATAACTGAGGTTAACATTTGAATGGGCATTTTATTCGTATCTCCTACATACATTTGGACTAAGAATTACTAGATGTATTTTATTTACTGATGTGAGTAGAGAAATATCAAAGTCCCCTTTCAAATATTGGTTGAATGTTCTCAGGAGACCCATAATCCAGAGCTTCAGTCTGAGGGCTCTTCTGGGAGTAATAAACGCCCATGATCCTTATCTCGGCCGCAGACACCCCCGCCTGAGAGAGAGAGAGAAAGAGAGAGAGAGGGGTTATCATTTCTCTCGGATGTAAACACACACACTCATCTGTCCAGACTGAAAACTCCTGTTATTTCCCAACAGGGAACAATAGAGAGTTTAAGAGCCTTCGCCTTATGCAGGCTGCAGCAGTACGCGCCATTAGCGGTGATTGAATCCTTCAGCGTTCCCATAGTCATTTATCCCTGATTTTTCAGTGACTAAGTAGCATATCTAGAACCTCTGCAGTAGAGACCCATTCCGGAAGATGATAAGGGTGCTTCAGACACATTTAATTAACTCACATTAGGTGTCCCGGTATGTCAAAAATGTTCCTGGGTAATTACCGCTTTATATTAAATTGTTAAAAATAGATACTGACCTGTTCTCTCTGAGGTGCCCTTTTATCAAAATGCCATCGAGCCAATCAACGACTGGGAGGGACTCATTCATCTTCCTCATCTGTCCGCTCAAGGACGGGCCGTTCCAAATCTGGACGGTAACTCGCCGTTTGGGGCGACCCGCGGTCTTTGAGGTCGGGAAGAGCTGCAATTAGAGCAGCCTTTGCTTTGCTTTGGTAGAACAGTGTAAACAGTGATTCAGAACGGCACGACTTGTCCCCTCCGCTGTGTTGTGGTGACGCTCCTGTCTTTCCAAAGCAAGGTGGTTTGGAGGGGGAAGCGAGCGAGAGAGAGGGAGTTGCCTGTGTAAACGCACTTTGCAAATTGTATGACATGGATTTGTAGAATTCAGCTTCTAATTTTTTCCTTCTCTCAGTCAAGTAAGTCAGAGGAGAGATGCTGAACTGAAGTTGTTTGACGCATCAGCCCTTTCTCCTAGACTGCAACTTTTAAACAAAGGCTGCCGAATAGCCAGGAGGGAGGCACAAAAGCATTGTCATTGTTGTGCTTTTCCCGTGAATCATGCATTCCTCAAATGATTTTTACATTGGTGTTTTCTTTAGTGGTTTTACATGGGTGTTTTGTTTAGTAGTCCCTTGGTTATATTCTATTCTACAGTAATGAAAGCTGTTTGGGGACAGCGAGCAACCCTGCTTTATCCCTGTGTGATGCACTGCGCTGGGGCATTCATTAAAGTTTCAGGCTCTGCAGGATGGCACTTTGCGGGAGGAGCACTCTGTGATTTGGGAACGACCTTCTGCTTTTATTACACAAAATAGAGGAGTTATCTGAAGCCATTTACCGGCCTTCAGGAAAGGATGCATTCTGGGTAATGTGAGGCTACAACGGGGCAGAGCTGTAGGTGTGGAGGGCCAGGGCCGGCCAGTGTGTTTCCCACAATACACCTTGATAATGGACCTGGCTAGCGGAAACGTAGGCTTGGAGAGGATGATGTGTCCAAAGTATTGTAGTGAGAGGTTGTTGCAGCTGGCATGTTAATGGAGGTTTGCTGTAGCTTTACTGTAGTGCTTTACCTAATGTAGGTATTTTAGCTAATTTAGTTAAATGGGTTTAACCTACCTGCTTCTCTCTCTCTCTGTCTCTCTCTCTCTCTCCCTCTCTCCAATGGACTCCCATTCAAACTTTGTCATTAGACGCCTAGTTTGTATGGGAGCTGTAGTGTCTCCCTGTATTCCTGCTATAAAGGAATACATAATGAGAGGTAGAAACAGTGCCGTGTGGTACAAACTATTCTAAACTCTTTTAAAATCTCAGTTTGCAACAGTTTACAACTCCATATCTCGTGACTATCTAGTAGGGAGCATGCAACCTTGTTGACTACGCCCTGAGGAAGACTGATGGTTGAAACACGTTGACTTGACCTGACTTTATGCCTTATTTCTGAGCCATCTTAACCCAACACCTCCATGCAAGAGTCCCAGAAGGAAAACCCTGTCCCGTACCCAGGTAACAGAGCTTTTCTTCCACGGTTCTTAACACTGTGTGGTTTGTGAGAATACATTGGTGCCAAACTCAGAAAACTGACACACCCCACACAGTTTAGCAGTATTGCAGATCAAACAGTGATTCTCAGCGTTCTGTGTGCCATGCCTGTTAACGGCCACTAGGGGCAGATGAGTGAGTGAGTGAGTGAGTGAATGAATGAATGAATGAATGAATGAGATGTGAGTGAGTTATTGAGTGTTTTTTGCATTTAAAAAGTAGCCCACTCCAAGTGCCAGCTGCTGCTGCCTCCATTCACAGTAACACTAATTTCTTCTCAATAATCTAAGAGACTGTTGCCCTGTAGTCATAAAAGGTGTTAGTACACAGTGGGACTTTACACTTCTCCTATCTGGCTGAATAGCACACAGGGTCTAATTAACATGTCTGGCCAGTAAATTGCCCTGGTCTCCCGCAACAGCAGTCTGGGCCCAGTGATAAAAAACACAGAGTGAACAAACTCAGCTGCTCAGCGCAGCGCCTGCACAGACAGGAGAGCAAACAGGGAAGATGGTCTGGAGCATGAGAGCGCTCCATAAAACACAAACCACTAAGTACACGGCTTAGTTCTGCTTCCTCATTCAATTTTCCTTTGTGTCATTCCAGATCACGCAAGATAATTGTTTAATGTACCGTTTCACAAAGCAAGGTGTTATGGAAAACAAATTAAGAGTATGCGGTGGTGTATATATGTGTGTGTGTGTGTTTGTGCGAGCGTTGTGTCCTGTGTTTTGGAGCATTTGTCTCTGGCAGAAGATATTCCCCCTCTGGAATTTCCACAGAGATCCAGGCGTTTCGTTTTGGAATTTTTAAACGACTGTTGGCAACTGCCGGCGTTTCCTAGGCAACTGTGTGATTGGGAGAGGGGATTTGAATGGTGGCTGTCAGTGAGGAAAATTGAGCACCGCCACAGGGAGATATTTTACCATGTGAGAGTTAACGTTAAATGTGGGTCAATCATAAGCTTCTATTAAATCTTCTCCCTAGTGAGGCATATTCATTTGCATTTTGCTTGACTTGTCTCTATTCCATTAAGAGTGGTATAGCCACTGATGTCCGGGGGTATTTCTGCTTACGTGTGAAGAATGGGCGACGGTATGAGGAGGGAGGTAAACACAGGGAGCTTCTCCAATGTCTGCAGGCTGATGGAAACAGATGTCATCATGCATTTTGTTTGCTTTTTGATCCTCGTTTCTCTATTAAGTAGCTCATTTAATAAGCAATTCAATTCGAGTATATAGAGAGAATGAACAAGGCATTAACTGGGTATGCATGACACTTTCACAACATTTCTCTATGCATGTCATTACAAATTACAAATTGTTGATTAATGTTGTCATTATGGCTCCATTATGTCCAGTCTTCACTGACAATGCAATCATAATCAGTGTGATCATATTCCAAAGCCTCTTGTCTTTGCTGCCAGTACTTATGATAACTTCAAAAATCAGCATGTCAATCAACATCGTCATGTTGTCTTTATAAAGCTTGTATTGCCTGAAGCCTTTGGCAGGTTATTAGTAGACTGTGTTCTATTGAATCTGCAATGGTATAATACATAGCCAAATGAGATTTAGGCTACTATACAGATTCATGAACCACCAATAACAAGTCTGTAACTGATAACTCTCTAGCTGATGTGTTGTTTATCTATCATTGGGTACTGAGGTTTTCATCTAATAAATAGAGCTGCTGAATTTTCATTTGAATTTCGAGTTGCTGTTGATCCAGGTTTGAGCATAATGATATTGATCTGTGAAAATGTCACTTGTGACACATTCACGGTGTTCCTGTTATGTTATGAATATTTGATGTATGCGCCGTATCTCATAGGATGTTCCAAAGCAATTCCCGATGAATGCATTGCAAGGACATTATAAAGCAAACAGAGAGGAAAATTTGCTTATAGATGTATAAATCATATGCTTACAGATGTGTTTTGTCCATGTCATCATGGACCATTTTATTTTATATTATCCGATAACACATTATCGGATGAACAAACCACACAAGGAGAAGTGTGAGTCAGTGTGGCATAGCAGAGATGGAGGACATTAGATTATAGATAGGGTTGGTAAGGAGCGTGATGTCAGACTTTTATATTGTGCAGTTGATATTCATCTGCCTCTTTGTTCACTCAAACACCCAAAACACACATTAGACTACTCATCAAATGTGGAAAATGATGTTCCACTTGAAATCAGGCAGATACAATCTATCCCACTTTTTAGAAAGATTCTAAGTGGAGTCATATTTGGCTGCTCTTCTCATGACATGGTTGAAATTTATTGCAAAATCATCCATGTTTAGAACGAAGTGTTGTTGTTGATTTCAGCTGATTTAAGGTGATTTGATTAATAAGAGTTGATGTATTCCATTATTTACCCAGTCTGCAGACTATTCTCAGGCCAAAGAGTTATCGGAAAATCACATCACAAAACAAGAGTCACTTCAAGTGCAGCATCTCTGTTGTTGTTCGGAGAGGTTTCTCTGACGGGGGGAAATAGACGGATAGATGATACTTGGTCATGTTGAGTCAGAAAGTAATTGAGGTTGTCATATCAGTCGGTTGTCATGGCAATCTATTACCTGTCACGCCGGGGCTGTTCTCTTCGGTTGTCGCTGAAACGCTATTTTCGGTCGATCCACTGTGAGGAGAGATGCTGACCAGACTCGGGTGCCACGGGGGAATTCTTTCAGTGATCGGGACAAAGCGTCTGCGCAGAGGAAGAGTGACTGGGAGGGCAGGGGAACGCAACCGCACAACCAGCCAGGGCTTTGGCATATACACCTACAGCACATGCACACACACACACCCAAATCCCAAATGCATCAACACTTTAGGTAATGAATAGCTATCTGTTACACTAAACAGCATCCCCAGAGAAACGGTTGTTATGAATGAGGGGTTTGTGGGTGTGTGTGAGAGTGTGTGTCCCACAGTGTGTGAGCTCTTCACACAGACTAAAACTTCCTCCCCAGTGGATACGGAGCAGCAAAGAGCCCGTCTGCTTACCTCAGCACAAACCCAGAAAAGATAGCAGGGGATGAGATATGCCGAGCCGTGGCTCCAAAGTGCTTCTATTCACGGGGAAAGGGGGAGCATTAAATTTCTAGCGGCACATAGCATCTTTAGTCTTTTCTACAATAGAGCCTTTCATCTCCCTTTCACTCTCAGAGACCCATGAATTGACCTGACGTACAAGATAGACGCACTGTTCAAAATTTGACTCGCGCTTGAAGTTTGCAGTTTGAAGTTTTAGTGGTGGAATGAAACTCCAATGTCACTGCAGAGGGGGGAAGAATCCGTAATGTGTCTTTGAAACGTCAAAAAAGTAGTTTCAAAATGTCCTGGTAGTTTAAGATATTATGTGGAAGGCAGACTGATGTGGTTCGAAAGCTCTAGAGATTCAGGTTTAGAGACTCTTTGATATGACATTGTGACTTGGGAGACTTTCGTTCAACCAGAAGACCCAGGTACAAGATGCTTTACCTGCTTGATTCAATAGGCAAGTTAACAGAAAGGATGATTGTAGCTCTTGGCCCTGTAGCAAACAAAGAAATCCTTTCACGTTCGCCGAAGCCCTATCGCGTCTGAATTACTCTCACAGATCCTAAATACTGGAAAACACTTCTTTCACCCCGGGCAAACAAACACTCAGCCAAGCTGAAGCCATTAGCGAGGTAAGAGAATGGCGCTCCGAACACCAGTGTAAACATGCACAAACAGCATCAATGGTTAAAGACCTTAAACGCCTGCCATAGAAAAAGCTTTCACCCATTCTGTAAACTTCAAATCTCTCTCTTAAAAATAGAACTTACTACTTTTATGTCAAAACTAACATGTCAAGCAAAGGAGAAAATATTTACTCGAGTGCAAATAAAAGAAAAATACTGAAAAATACTTGTATTTTTACAATGTTGACATAGTAAATTGTTGAAATTTTTCAGCGTCACTCTAAAAATCCACTTGAGCACATTCCTGGTCTATAGTACATACTTTCCATCTCAGTTCTCTCCATGTCTGTTTCTTTCTCTGTAAACACACAGGTTTGGCTTCTTGAAAACCTCATGTCCTTGGCGCCAGTGAGGGCTTTTTTTGCGCAATGCATGGTTCACAACCAAGGTAATTATAAGTCTATGTGTGGTACTACTCTTCTGCATGTCTAATTAAATCATGCAAATTAGACATTTCTCTGTGTGCTACTGTAGTGCACAAACAATGTGCCCAATACGAACATGTGGCTTTTTGAAATATGACCTTGCTCCACATTTCAGAGAAGGTCCCTGTTTCAAAATGAATAGAAGAACGAAGGACAATGCTAAATCTGTAGTGGTAATCATGGTTACTGCAATTAGTTGATTGGCTGTGACTGGGGAAGGAGAAGAGATGCATGAGAAACTAGTCAGATTGGGAAAATCAGCATCTATCAAGGGTTTCATTGATCTTTCCTCTCTGACATAAAGAAAACACGTCACTGTCATCATTTAGAACCCAGCATGACAGCAACTCTTCCTTTTGCCTTTACTAATGCTGCATGTGACAGAGATTCATATTAATGCAGTTCTGATAAAATGAAAGCAATTAAAATGTCACAATTTAAAGCCCTTCTTAAACCCAAATTAAAAACTATAAAAGATTAATGCATTAGCACAAATAAATCCCATCATTTATCAGCTATTTATGATGCACGGCGGTAAAATTAATTCAGTTGTATTTGTGACTATGGAAACGCTTTTTAGCTCATGGATAAAAGCCTCCTCAGTTGAGAAAGTCACTGGTGAATGAGACGCTGGATGCTGCAGTGAATAAAACCGGTGAGAGTTTTGAGCTGTAAGTGAAGTTATAAGTGAAGCGTGGAAGCGCGGATCCTGCGGAAGATTTAGAGGGAGTGAGGTGTGAGTGGGGTCGCCAGCAGAGGAGGATTTCATCTGTGTAATTGGCCAGAATGGCTTTAAAACCACCGTCACCTTTGGGGACCACTCTAGGAAATTTGATTTTTGTGCAATGAGGCGTGTGTGTGCATGTGTGCGTGCACTGAGCAGCGATATACTGATTGCCGGTATAGATTTCATCGGCACATATGGGTGCACACACGCTCACGCACACACACACACACACACACGCCTGTGGAACATGAGTGGGAACATCAAATCCTTGTCCCACACACGCTAACATGACATGTCTCTCCAGGGAGTGAGACTCGAACATGGAAGTGCATGTCTCGCTCTGTGATTGCAGCTGGCTATTCCATTTTGGTCTCGAAATGGGATAGTGTCTCTTCCACACTCTTCACTTTTTCCCCCCTCTTTAATTAAATGGCTTCCTATTCTAGCAGACAAGGACAGATACCAGGACAGATTGTTAAAAGATAGAGGAAGAATCTAATAAGAGTGCTTATACCCTATAAATTCTATTTAGGGATGATGGTGAAAAGATCAGCTCTCTGTTCAAAATGTCATTGTATTCTGGCACATGAGCCATGCTCTGTTGGCCTGTTTGAACACAGAAGCCATGTGGGATGCTGGGAATGCAGTGGGCTGGTTGATGTGGCAGCGATCATTTGGCAGTGGCACCTCATCTCTTGTTTTATTGGTGGTTAGTGAGCCCACAAATACGATCTGACAGAAGTTGATTATGCTAATAACTCAAATGTAATCCCTCCGCCTCAGGGGGAACGGTATGACCTACTGGTAAAGTCAAATTCTGTTTTATAGAGAAAAGTATTTCAAATCAAGACAAAACTTGTAGCAGTGTCTGAGTTGTGTAACTGTCTGTACTTAAGAGAAAAGCATTTTCATAAGTATTATATTGCAGTATCACAATTTCTGGTATACATATTGTTCAGTGAAAAAAACAAAGCTTGAACAACAGCTTGATCAAAACCTATACAAAAAGGCTAACCATTCATATGAAGCACAAGATTGGAGCTTACTATATTGAGGCATGTTTTTATTCTCATCGACTGAAAATGAAAACTTTCATTCCAAAATGCTATATATCCATTTTGGAAAAAGAATAACACCTGAAGTTCATCATTCAATATCCTGGAAGCTCCAGCCAGTAAAAAAGTTACCAAAGACTTTAGTTACCTACTATCCTTCAAAAAGTACCACAATGTGCTTTAAGCTTTTGTTACGAATCATTTTACAGGACTAGGTGTCCTTTTTTTCAAATGGTGGATATCTTATTTTGGAATGAAACCCTTCGAATGTTGAATAATAAAAGGATGAACAGTGTGACCAAACTTTTCTGTTAATGGAGTGTGTCATGACACAAAATGAAAATGCAAAAACTTCACTTTCCTTTAGCAGGGTTTGTTATATCTTATTATATTGTACTTATATTGTAATTATATCTTTCGGGGTGTCTCTAAACAACGGCTGTGTGAGTGACAGGGGTTTCCGGTAACGCTTTGTTTTACAGCCCCCTAATTACGGTGTAACTAGTTTGTAATTTTGGTGTACTAATAAAATAACAATGCTGTAGTTACAGGGTAACAAAACAAGAAGTCCGGGATTTAAGGGTTAGCAATTTTGTAATTATGAGAGATTAATAAGGTAGTTATGGTGTATCTGTTTTTGTAATTACTGCATACTTAAAAAATAATTACAATAATGTAATCGAGGGGACTAAACAAATGTTATCGGTGCTTAAAGGTTCATGCACTGGATGTTTCTATTAATTACATGGGTTGATGCACAGGTTGTTCTGGAAAATATAAATTCTACACCTGAAAAGCTGAATTGAAGATGAATAACTTTTATTTTTATTAATAAAGTATCCCCTCAGATATAGTAGTAATAGGTAATGTATAGTAGTAGTAATAGGTAGTAGTAAGATTAGAATGAGCTAATTTGTGGCTTAAAATAGTGATAATTAAATAATCAAAAATACAGTATCTTAATAAAAATTCCAAATATTCAGTTATGTGTTTTTTCTAATCATGTGTAGTTTATAAACCATGTACGAAGCAAGACATCTCTGTCATCAAAGTTTACTGGAGCCTGAGCTTCATCTGTTGAATCATAATGCAACTGGACAGAATGCAGCAGAGTTCATAGAATTTAGAATGTCAGTGTCATAAAGACAGACTGACCTGAAGACAGACTCAGACTCACAGTTTAATCTCTGATCGCTGTTCACCTGCAAACTGAGACAGAAAACTCACCTTGCATTCATTTGGAGAAACATCAACAATATCTACCTTTTAGAAAGGAAAACATGGAGAGTGGAGAGTTTCTTTCAGCATCCATGCAAATGGTCGCTCGACTCAATGCCCTTAATGACGATCGGCATGAAAACATCAACTGCATGTTTGCGAAAGTCCTGAAGAAGGAGCAGTACCTTTATGCTGAAGCCTCTAGTTTTTCTGGAGTGACTGCTGAACTCGACTGTGACCTTTCACCTCAGCCTGCTGTTGGTCTCGGCTCCAAACCTGCTTGTGGATTTGAGAGCCTCAATATATGGGAACCAATAGCCAGCACAGCTTCATCAGCATATAAACGTCTCTTGGATATGGACAAAGGAGACCTTCCTCCCACAGAGAAAGAGTCTCCTCTCCTGACCGAAGACACAGCGTTAGGTAATGCTGGAGCATCCATCCACCCAACTCAGCATGTTGAGGCTCAATCCAACCTGCTCCGCCTTGTTGAGGCTCCATCCCATGAGGCTCAAATGACTGATGACTTCAAACTCATTGAGAGACTGAGGCTGCTTCAGCGCTCCCCCTTTGGTTTTGACAATGACTACCACCTGGAGGCAGTTGGAAAGAGATTCCTCTATGCTCCCCCAGGTGACACATCTGGATTTGTGGCTGGCTGCTCCTCACCCTGTGGATCCACTCTGGGCTGCCTGGATGAGTGGGAGCCACTGGTCAAATCTCACTTTGACTTAGAGAAGGAGGAATTTGGTGAGGAACTCCTCTACGCTTCATCACATCTCTCTAGATTTGTAGTTGATTGCTCCCCACAGCATGGGCCGACTCTGGACCAGCTTGACAAATGGGAAGCTGTTGTCAGCAGCACTGATTCTCACCTGATGCAGTTCCTCTCAGTCCTCCTGAAGGACGAGGAACTTGGTGAAAAGCACATGAATGCTTCCTCAACAGTGAGTTCTACTTTTATGGCTGCCTGCGCTGCACACCATGCCCGCACTCAAGATCATCTTGATGAGTGGGAGCCAATTGTCAAAGCTGATTCTAAGGTGATGCTGTTCCTCCAGGACTTGGAGAAGGAGGAAGAACAATGTCCTTTTATCATCAACAGGAAAACGGTCAACTCCTGTTCACAGATTGAGGCTGCTGCTGAAAGTTCTGTCCCCGTCTTGCATCAACCTGAATGTTGTGAGGGAACAAAAGTCACTGTCCTCTCTGCTGGACCTGACAATAACTCCACCTCAGAGGAGGCTCTCCCCATCTCTCTGGCTGAAAACACCATGATTCACCTGCTAAAGCAAGGATCAATCGAGCTGCTGCAGGAGTCCCAGGCTCCAGCCATCCAGGTTGAGGTCAAAGCTCCACCAAGCCTTGTGGTTGAAACTGTAAAGAACACCAAGGATCTGTCCTGTCTGACCCTGGAAAAGACACTTTTACCTGTCCTGCTGGTCAAACCTACAGGACCTCAAAGTTCCAGTGCCAAAGACAGCCTGTCCAAAAAACCAAAGAAGAAGAAGTGTGGCTTCTTTTCTTGGCTATCTCGCATATTCCGGAGGAAGAACAAGAAATCTGCTGACAACATGGCTGCAACAGCAGAGACACTGCTCCAACAGACCTGCCAAGCAGAAGCAGATGAGCCAAAGCCCTGCTTGACTGCCCTCTCACCTGCAGTCCACTTCTGAACTCCTGTCTTCTTCCTATTCACTTTACACAATTGAACAACTAAATCATTTTATTTCAATACATTTATTTGCACCCTACTGTTATAGTGTCTTTGCGCATTTCTTCAAAACACACTTGTATTCCTGCAGTTATGGGTAACCTGTAGCCTAAAGCAGTGAAAGTGTAATGGAATTAGTAAATATATGTTGGCCATTAACATTTTCTATACCTCTGTTACTAACAATATAATCAATATTTATTCTAAATGTGGCTGTTCTTTCACTGAGAGTCCATTTTGGTTTTAATATACCACTTGTTTTCTGTAAAAAAACAAAAACAAACAACAACAAACAAACAAAAACACATAATATTAGGGTTTCCTTTGTAAATAGGTTACAATGATATAATTCACACATCACAACACCAGTGAGACACATACTGATACAAACACACTGTTGCTTCAGTGATAAAGTGAAGTCTGACAGTCACAGTCAACTGGACCACGATAAATAAACTCTACTCAACACAATGTGTTCCCCCGCTAGCCAAGGCAGTTAGACACAGATGAAAAATGAAAAACAGTGTCGGCACACTGCACTACTTCCATTTGCACATTCATTTGCCAATTACCGGCTGTGTGACGTTTCGAGCCATCATGCTTCATCAGACAACAAACACAGATGTTAGACCCGCACATCTTACTAGCGCCTGAGACGGGAAAAATCCATCACAATGTATCTTGTAATAAATTACAAAGTGCTTGCTCATCAAATGTATCAAAATAAATGAGAAAACACAAATGTGTCAAGAAATGTATATAATTCAAATATAGGTCATTTGTGTTTTCAAAATACAAAAATACCATGCACAAACTGTAAATTGTCTTCCAAAATAGTTTTATATGAGAGACTTGCAGTTTTATTTTCATGTAAGCTTATTGTTTTACAGTTCAAACATATGGGCACTAAATAGCAACAAACCAATATGGGTGCTGGCGCTAGTGAGTACCTTATCATTGCCAAAGTTGGCTATCTTCTGCTAATTAACTAATTGGCCCCTTTATGAATTTGTTTGGAAGCTATTTTGATATAGCTATATTGGAAAAATGAACAGGCGCCCTTATGAGATGCTGCAGACAGGTCTCACTCCCCCATTGTAATTCAGTCAATAAAAATAAGCTAAAACCTACATTGTACTAAATCTAAAAATTACGATGTGAGGGGATCCGGTGATTTTTTTATTTTTTTTTTAAGAGGAGGGGGTCGGCAGCCATGAAAACCTTCAAGACCTCCTGCTATAATTGGTTGTTGTAACTTAACCTCCTGCCTCCATCACCCTATATTAAGCCTGTTTCACTGTGTGTGCAGAGTGCATGCTCTAGTGACACACATCAGGCAAGCCATGCATGGAGCAGACTAATGCACTTCTGAGTGGTCCAACCTGGACTATTTCCAGGCTCCACTTTTGGAGCGCAGGCCTCCTAATCAATCCTGCTGTCTTCACGGCTGTGTTTTAGCAGCTCCTGTTTGCTGATAATCCGGTTTGTTTTTGTCATCTCTTCGCTGCCAGAGGGTTTGTCTGTTCTTATTCATTAGGGAAAATAGATCCAAGGGAAAAAAATTATGTGTGCCTGAGAAAAGACAAGTTCATTTGCAGTATGTCACTGTGAGAAATGGCAGTTTAATGGCGTTGTCTTATCTTTGATATTAGGTTGTTTCCTTTTTGTGTTTGTTTTTGTGTATTTTAAGTTTCACGGTTGCATATTGCCTTGTTAATATGTGTTTTTCACTGTTTGACAAGCATAATCTTACTCTAATTACAGTGAGATAAAAAAGTCTCCACCAAAATTGGCTCTAATAGGAAATTATTCATCCTTTGGTTGAGGGATTCATTTTGCATTTCTAATGAGTGAAATCATTTTTAGTTCGAGAAAAAAAACAGGCAAAGGAAAAATGTTCATGATGTAAACAGGAGAACAGGGAGAGTTCTTCATGTCTGATATTTGACACTGATATACATGTATGGTTAATGTTTTGTGTTTTTAATGGCTCTTTGTGTGTTTTGTGTATTTTTTTCTCTCCAATTTCCAAACTCAGTCCCTACATGTGCTTCCAAAGTGTTACATTACAAATGCAGGCACACACACACAAGCATACACACATTCACAATTTCTCCCCATGCAGAGGTAAACCCGACTCTACATATCCGGTGTCTCAAAGCGATGATGTCATTTCAAAGAGACCTCTGGTGACCAAGGCCACCTGCTGCCAGTGATACATAATAAATTTAACAAGGCAATGAAAACACCATAAAAACTTTATTGTCCTGTCATTTGAGTCATGAAGATCCTTAGAAAACAAACTCCATGTGTTTTGATAAGTCTAAGCCATGTGGTGATATTGATGTGAGGGCATATACTATATCATCCCCCCAAAAAAACAAAAATTAGTCAATCAAAATCACCTGCTCATATGAAACATGGCTGTTGGATGTTTCTCCACTAGTGTCATGAGTGTGGTTTTGGCTAAGATCTAGTCACACACTCTGAGGTTGTTTGATGGGGCTGGCAGAGTCTGGCAGCTTCTGCTGCCAACACAATATCTCAGTCTCTTTGGTGCAAGCCATTGGCAAAGAACAGAAAAGTGTCCCCTGAAAAAATACACAAACTCGGAAACATGCCCGCACACACACAGGCATATACACACACACACACACACACACACACACACACACACATACACATACACCATCTCTGAGGTAAAGAGTGGGCTGTCATTTTTGTATTGAACATTTGACAGCTTGTGTGTCAGGCTTCTCTCCAGGGAAAAGAACAGCGACAGATCAGGCAGCTACAGAAAGTCCTTTAAAAGAAAATCACTCTCACTTGGAGAAATATCCACAGTTTGTCTGAAATGAGCACTTTGCCACATGTCACATCAGTGGACCTTCCCAGGAAAGGCACACTGAGTACGCAGCAGATGCAAAGCAGTTTGCAGCTTGAATAATTGGAACTGCACAGTATGATTAAAGCATGAATATACATATACATGTAACTTTACTTTATGTGTGATACATTATGTAATGATATTGAGGTTTTGTGCATAGATGAGGTATCTATGCAGGCTCTTAGTTTGAGACCACCATGCTTCCTTAATGTGATGATTTCCTGTTGAAACAGGATGTTGGGGCAGGACATAATGCAGGGAGGGATTCAGAACTGTAAACCAATGGGATGTCAGCTGAGGAGAGAGTAGTAGTTTTATTTGGTGAGAGGGAGGATTGTTAAAAAATCTGAGATGGTTTTGATTTTAGTTTTTCTTGATGCCTGCTGATACATGATGATGTAACCATCAAAGATACACTGTTATCCTGGAAGTAAAAGTAATGGTATTGGCATTGGCATCTATTGTTAAATAGGTGTATATTATGACATGGAAAATTAGCTAACAAAGTGAAAAAGTCATGTTTCATTTCATTGTGACTTTAAAGATTTATGTGAAAATGTCCTCTTCTGTGCCTTATCTATGAACATGAATGAGTAGCACGGTGACTCATTGCAGACAACAATCATTTGCCTTGCTGAAGTGCCGGAGACACTGAATCCCTCCCAGCTCCAGCAGCGCTGTTCTGCAGCTGACCTTGCACTGTGGAAAGAGGGGCCTTGTCAGTGAAAAGAGAGGGGATCAGTCGAGCAT
Source organism: Centroberyx affinis (assembly GCF_046629955.1). Classification (NCBI taxonomy): domain Eukaryota; kingdom Metazoa; phylum Chordata; class Actinopteri; order Beryciformes; family Berycidae; genus Centroberyx; species Centroberyx affinis. The sequence goes on from NW_027279987.1 coordinate 172,476, forward strand.
GAGGTATCGATAGATCGAGGATCAAAAAAAGATCACACACAGAGTGTGATGGCCCCGTACAGTGAAAGCGAGCAAAGAAGCGACCACGCTCTCCTTACAGTTTTAACCCTGAGGCTATAAACAGCCGGAAATGAAGCCAAGTGAAAATCTCACACACATGCTGCTGACACTTGCCAGTGTGTGCTGCGAACACATGTGCACACAGATTAGCTCTGCCTCTCCATTGCTATCTCTCTTTCTCCCTCACATACACACAGACCCATCATGTAGATGCAAAGTGCCAATGGTCATAACACTGTGTGAACACACTGTGCACGTAGCTTAGCAATGTTTAATTTAAGAAAGTCTGACCTTCAACTTAATTGTGAAGCACTGTCAGACTGAAGTGCCCTGGACAGCTGCTTCACCTTTGTTCTATTAAATGGGATACACATAAAAATAAAGAATATTTACAGCAATTTTAGGGGGAAATTTTAATCTTGACATAAGCAATGTAACATCATCCCTACTCAGGTCACCCTGCTGCAATATAAGGAAACAACAGACAATACAACACAGTGGAACAGAAGTTCTCTATTTGGGAAGCGGTTGTTTAAGGGAGAACTGCCATCAGCCATTCTTCTCCCTATCTTTCAGTTGTCTTATCATGTTGGATCTTGGTGTGTGTCTTGTGTGTATAAACAGAGCGGTGGCCCTTTGTTGCCTCTTTCCCGCTGTCAGCAGAACGTGCTGTTTGGCCCTGCTGCTGATGTTTGCAGCCATTGGATTCTGCCAGTCTGTCACGGCTCTGGGTGGATTTAATCGAGAGCGAATAACATACACACACACACTGACACACACATCTTGGGACTGGCGGGACACAATGGGCTAGGGTGTTGATCGGTGCCTGTCTGAGCACAAAAGCCGGTTTTGTGTCTCGCTGTGATAGAGGAAGCTAGAACATGTTCCTCATTGATAACACTGTATGGTGTAATGGAATCATTCATGGTGGATTTGATGCACAAATGTCTCACCAGCTGTTATTATTGTCACATTGCAATGTATCATAATGATCCCATTATGAGCAAATCAGATATTTTTTCCAAAACTGCAATATTGTCCTTGACATATGTTTGCTTGTTATCCAAAGGACAGGCCAAAGTCTTATTTACCCCTGGTAATCACACTGTTGATGCACTGCAGTGGTTAGTTACCATGGCAACAGATAGACAAGGGCAGTTACAGATTAGGTGTTTGTCCTACATGTACAGTAGTCTGGGGGTTGCTTCATTACTAGACTGTTGAATGGCTCACAGGATGCTCAGATTACATTATACTAATAATATAATACTGTAACATTTTAGATTTGATGTTCTGATCCAATGTGTTATGTCTTGCTGCTTTCCAAATTAAGTATTAATCAGTCTGAAGCTGCCTAATAATTAACGACAACCACTCCTACTCCTAGTCTAGTAATGGCCAATCCCCTGTTTCAGTTACTAGCTGTTGATTTTGGCACTGAAACAAATTTCCGCTGCATATCATGAGTAATCTGTTAAAACCAGACCATAAAATGAGGTTTAGGATTAGTCGGCATTAGCCTCTGCAGATATCCTGGGGCGTGGTGGTGACCTGCTACCAGGCAAAATGACAACTGTCCACTTTGTTGTTGTGTCTGGTTTTCCGTGCCGATTTCTTACTGTTGGTGCTTTCTCTTCATGCAGCCTGCAGTGATTTAACACCTGACTTAACACCTGCCCGCCTGGCTTAACGCCCGAGTCGCTCGCCGCTGCACCCGTGACCCGTGGAGGTGATTTTGACTCGCCTGCCAGTCAGCTCCCCTCTCCTGCTCCTCCTTCCTCCTGCCTCCCATCTCGCCACCATCAGCACTTTCACCACCCACCGCCACTTAATCTGCTTTCTGCACTTAATTAGCCTGCTATGCTAGGCGGCCTGCTCCAACCCCCAGTCCGCCTAAGTGGTTAAAAGTGGTTAAACTGGCAATCCGTCAATGTGAGGAACCTAAGCATGGAGACCCATTCCCTTCCCCACCTCTCCCACCCAGATCCACATGGCTGCCTGTTTTAGTGTCTTATCAGCACTTCCTGATGTCTGTATTCCGCACCAAAGGAGAGACATTGAATCAATTACTGAAGGTATGCATGAATTCACACCATGTGCGCCTCCATAAGACATCCGTGTATTAATGAAGGCTCAGATACAGACACAGACATGTAGGCCACCCATGATATTGCTGTGTCTGCTTTTCCCCGGCCAATTATTCACAGCTCTATTTAGTCACCTTCCTGAGGCTATAGGTCTATGCCATATATCTTTGTTGAAGATACGAATGCCTTCAAAAGGGCATGTAATATATAAATGTTGTCAGATCACCTTACGTATAACATATACGTTGTTAAAGAACTGTATATTTTATCCTCAAGTCAGAGCATTGTAATAATCAGTTGCTGAGTGTTCTGAGATATGGCAGGCAGTCATATTTGAACACAGCTCAGGGTCTGGTGAGGTTAACACACATGGAGCGTAATTAAAGTAACTTCTATTAAGTCAAATCCTCAGTGTCAATATATCATCAGGCTGTCCTCTCATCCCTAGCCCCGCTTTGCTCCTCTTCTTTAATCACTCTTCTCTCCAATGCAGGTTCATTCAAAGTGGAATCGAAACCAGATTACTAATTAACTGCTTCATATTATAGTCAGTATCATCATCATTATAACCGTACAGAGTGTGCTGCTCCATCATTATTTAAATTTACTCTAAAATTGATAGTAAATGAAGGAAACAAATGATTTATTCCAATTCAGACATTTCCATTTGAATAGTATTCTAATCCTAATTTACAATATTTAACATTAAATTAACCATTATTTCAATATGAGTACAGTACAGTGATGTATGTATTTATATTTGCATCTGTAATACATTTAATCACATGGGTTACTTACTCCATCCTTGGTCCTGCAGATGGCCTCCTTTCTTTTCACCCAACCATGTTTCTGTTCCTTCTCTCGTCTATAGCCCTCTATTCCTCAGGAGTTTAAGTACAGCTCCTCCAACTCTATAAGCCATAATTGCCACCCTCTGCTGTCTGCTTTCATTTGTACTGACACAGCACGTCACTCATCTGTCTCAACATCCCCGAAGGGTATTGGAATGACCAACTTCGAGGCGTGGGATTAGAGAGAAGCACTATGCAGCCGCATTACTTCACGTTGATGATGGTTGTCTCTTAAAATGATGGTTGTGACAGTGTTATCAATGGATTTACCAATAATTCTGGCAATTTAAAGCCTGTGCGCTTACCTTACCATCAACCTGTTGACAGCCGCTTAAGTCCGTCCAGCTGTGTGTAACTCTGTGCCTCGCAGCTTGGCCTAAAGCCCTATGGACCGGTGCTTCTGTGGATGACAAGTATTGCTGGGTTTGAGCGGGGCAGAAGGAGAGGCATGCTGGCACCAGGGAATCGGTCTGTTGACAGATCTCCTTTGAAGACATGGCTGCTAAGGAAGTGTATAAAACAATCTGTCTTTTCCCTTGCCGTCTCCATCCTGGCAATCAAAGGCTTAGCCCTCTGTGGCCAGTTTTACTGCGGCGGCTAGTTGTGGTCGGACCAGTACTGGCCGTACCCTCAACACATGACACTGTTGGACCTCTGTGGTAAACTAGGACTGGGCCACGGTGTTTTAGTTTTTCCTCCCAGTGCCCAGAGTAATTCTCCGGTAACCATCTTACACTACGAATGGGAAAACCAAAATCAAGATTTTAAGAGTTTCCATGAAGTCTCCATGAAATGAACTCACATTACTTTTACTTTCTGAAAAATATCAATATAATATAATAATAATAAAGTATCTAATAATAATATAATATAGTATCTGTACACAGTAGGTATAAATATACATTTCTAACCAATAAAACCATCAGATTTTTTAACAATCCTGCCCCTCTGCACCCCTCCCATCAAATAAAACTGCCTTGCTCTCCCTGACTCATATTCCAATACATCAAATCCAGGAAGTAAAGATGCCATTTCATAGTGTCTTTAAGATTGATTGCTTTAAGACTGAGTATGTGAAAATATTATAACCCTAGTGTGAGCAGCATTTTATCCCATCTGAAACAATTTTGCTTCTGTAAACAAATGTTCAGCGCCATAGCTGTCTTTCACCTTTGTAGGACATGTCGCCTACTGCATGACAGAACCCAGTGTGATGGAAGACTGTGCTTTTATATCACAGAAAGAGCGAGAGAGGGATTATGTAGCCTGTTACTGGCCCCAGGTAAGCAGTACAGCACTGTCAGTGAAACATTTCCAACCTCTCTGTATCTAATTGGTCCATTTCCCGGACACCAGTGCAGCTCTAGCTGAGAGCTTTGATCCCCCTCATTGACACTGATGATTTGTTGGCACCTTTATGATAGCTTTGGTACCTGGTGAACTGTCTAATTACCACTAATGACCACTGAAGCAATGCTGGGAGCCTCCTAAGACCAATACATTACTCAGGCCCGCTCACTGCCCGCTATTTCATAAACAGCAAATATATGCCTGCCACTTAAAATGCATAAATGCATATCAACACACCCTTACATGTTACATTATCATCAAAATGAGGAGCTGTGTGCATCAATATCTGTGTTATTCCTACAGAAATTAGTTGATAATAGAATAGAACATGCACAGAGTACACAAAAAGATACTCACACAAACACACACACACACACACACACACACACACACACACACACACACACACTTTTTCCATACTTTCCTGGCAAAATCCAACTGTCCCTTTCTCAGTTCATTCCCCACTGTCTCGGATGTTTCACCACTGACACTCATCTGGGTGAGTTCAGTAAGCACAGTTTTCCTGCTCTGATTGCCATCTTTGCTTTTGCCACCGAGCTCATGTTAATCAAGGCAATTAGCTAACAGCACGCTTCTTAATTTATGCTGCTGGGGCCAACACTGTACCTCATTTCGAAATGAGGTACAGTGACAGTGATCGTCAATTAGAGATGCGGTATCAGGGACGTGGAATGCCACAGATGGATCGCACATCATCATGATCCCTCCTGCTAATTCATAGCCTGATTTGCATGACCATTTAGGAAACATTTATGAGAATGGGAAATGGGTGTTGTCAGTGATGAGGAGGCACGTGGGAAAGATAGTTAGAGGTGGATTTTTCTTCTTGCAGCTTGTTTATACCTGCCATAATTTGTGCAGATGGATTCACAGTGTGAACCAATGAGCATTTAAATAATTGAGTGAAAGAAGGGAAAATGTAATTTGGATCATGCCGTTTTGTAACAGGCAGCGTGGGGTTTTGCAAGTACATTAGCCTTGGCCTTGCCTAAGTGTAATAGTATTATTATTAGTATCATTAGTTTGTAACCTTTTTGGCCTAATGTTAGGATGTTAACCCTCAACCTAGAGTAGAGCAGTCTGCTTTAATACTTGATAACAGATCCTGTCAGATATTGTCAGGCCATCCAAAGGTTAACCTGAGGTCACCTGGGAAACTGTAGAAAATATTTGGTCCGTCTTCCTTCCATAACTATGTTTCAAATGTGATCCTTCCTTACAGATAAGATATATTCTAATATCGTCAAGGAGAGGAGGATTAGGCAGATGAAGATATTGTTGTTATTGATGATGATGAGGATGATGACGACGATTGCTTGTCATGATGAGGATCATGATAGGAAAATTAATGACAGTGATAACGACAGTGACCCTGGTAATCACACCCCCAACAAGGAGATGATGGTGGCAATAACAATTATTGAAAAGACAATGTTCTAACCTCTCAATAGACCAGTCCCACTCCTTAATGTTCTCTCAATTATGCTACATAGCCTTTCCCATTGTTTAAATATTTGCTTTGGAACCATCTGAGTCCAAATAAATCTCTTTAATTGGATTAGCAGACCAGGAAACGGCTGCTTAAGATTTGGGTAAAAGCTCCTGCTTACTTTGTTTAAAGTAGACAGCTGCCAGGTAGCCGGAGGGCGCCAGTTACACACTGATGTATATTTAACTCTCCTCCTTCTCAGGGGGGGAGCCGTGTTTTGGCAGCTCTCCCTCTCAACTCTTGTCTCTTTCCTACGTTTGAATAAAGTTTTACACACGCTAACTGTGTCCAAAACACCCGTCTCCCTTGAAGCTCTCTTTAAAGAGGTCAAAGCTGATTGGGAACTTGCCATGCGCAGGAAAAACATACTGACAATTTGAGGGAGAAGAAGATGCATGAACCTTGCTTCCTCCCCTAGTCCATGCCTTGCATTTTTTCCAAAACCACGCAGTTGATCTAATTTGCTCTTTTTGAAACACTTATCTCTCTATCTCTCTTCCTCCTCTATCATCCTTGTCTGCATCTTCATGTTCTTGTTTTATCCCTCTGCCATTATATTTTCAAACTCGCCGACTTCTTTGTGGCTTCGTTCAGTTACAATAATAGTTGAACTGAGTCAGGGTTGAGTGACGGTCACATATCTTCTGGCTATTTCAGATCACCGCGTGTTAACGACAGAGATTGAGATGTGGATTCTGGAGCCTTGGTACAGCTTCATCTGCGAGGATGCGACCACAAAACCAACATTTCTGATGTCAGCAGATTTGCTCGTGCCACACTGCCAAAGCCGCTGTTTGTTTTCAATAGTGTTTGGATCTGTCCGAGAAGCTGGGCTTGTGTCTGATACCAGAGCGCTCCACCAAAATTGCAACCCTCAAGCCTGGTTGAGAATTGGTGGGAATGTTGATGTTCCTGGTTTGGCATCTCTCTGCGGTGAGAGTCCGAGCCTAGTGGGAGTTTAGTCTTTAGGATCTTCTTACTTAGACCAGGAAGTTAAACTTGACATTGATTTGTCCTGAAATAAACTCCCAGCACTGAAGATCGCCTCTCAATCTGTTTTTGATTTAATTTTGGCTGCAGCGGGAGTGAATGAGCTATCTGGTTACTACTGTGCTCAAACAGACCGAAGGATGAGATGTGCAAAATTTAAATGGAATGGTTGACAGTGACATTTTTATTTGTTTGCAAATATTTTATGTTCTTATAATTGTACTATTATACAGCCTGATACTCAAGGCAGCACCATTTTAGACCTAGGAACATGAAAATGAAAAAATAACAGCACACCACAGTACAAATTTTAACCCTGTGGGAATGTTCCATTGGAAGCCAATAATTGGGTCGAATATGACTAAGCCTTAATTATGTTGCTGTGTTTGTTTTTGTTTTTGGGCTTGCCATGTTGTCAGGAGCAACATATTGCGATAATCCCTTCTGGACAATGGGGATAAGGAAGAGATTCCAGCAAGATATGCCTGCAGTCTAATCCCCCCAATTTGCTGTTCTCAGTATTCTGATTTATTGGACCCTTTGTCAAAAGCTTAGGATACATACAATATACAATTATGCCTTCTGGGTGGATGGTCAAAATTTCATAGGGCACTGTATTATAAAGAATGCCTTATATGCACCAGCATGAAACATGAAGCAAAATTCTATGAATTTACATGCAAATTTATGTGACAATATTATTTGAATTGTTCAGGTATTCTGTCCAAGAACTGGTGCATATAAACACCATGGACAATTTACAATGGATGGCATAGGCTCATATCCCATGAATGACAAACCCAAACATGATAGCTGGAATATACCAGGATCCCATTTACTGTTGTGAATGTTCCTTCTCTGTGGTCATGTTTAGACTAGTCTTTTTATTCATATATACAGGGATATTTGTAAATTATATATGAAGATGAATTTGAAGAACAAAACATGAGTCACTTACCTCTATTTTCTCAAACGAATCCAGTGTTAGGCCCTCTACCTTGTATATCTAAAGTTATGATTGAGACAATTGCAAGATGTTGCACTGTCAGGTAGTAAAAAATACACAAAAAATATATATATAACAAATAAGACAGGAATTAATAGAGAAGCTACAACCATGAGCAGGGGAAGTCAGGAAGCTAAGGCTTATACTGACTGAGAATAAAAAAAAGGAGACAGATGAAGTAACAATTTAACAGAAGAAAAAGAAAATAGCAGGCCAAAAAAGACCAACAAAGAAGGAAGAGCATTTCGATTACATCTTGCTGCACCCATCATTTTCACGCACAATGAGTAGGACTAACTGGTTGATGAACAACATGATTGCAAACAGTGGCCTTTCCTGTCCAGCTCAACAAAGAGAAGTGTGTGTGTGTATGTATGTGTGTGTGAGAGTGGACAGAATTGAGCAACCTTATCTGGCATCACCTCCAAAATGGGACTACACCCGGCCAAAAAAAAGAAACAAACACATTGTTGCCAGCATCAGAGAGGCTTCTCATTTGTCTTCCTCTTATTGGACAAATATTGTAGTTAGGAGCAAAGTAACAAGATGGAGAGTTGGGAACGGATTACCTGTAACTCTAATTTATCACACTGCTGAGTTTATTTCTCCAACTCAAGTTATGTAATTTAATCACATTCAGTTAATTTTGGACCGCACTGTAATCACTCAGACAGATGGATAAAATCTGAAAAATCATGAAAATGTGTTTGATGAAAACGTAAGTAAAGCTGTCTAGAACACACATACACACATGTGAGTATGTACGAACACACATACACACCCGTCTTCTCACGTTGGAGCTGATGTGTGAAGAGGAGCACTTCCTAATGCGGTGGTTTTTGCACATCTGATGCTATAATAGAGCCGGCGCAGCACACTCTGTACAGTTATATAACTGGTGTTAATGCTGCTTTTTTCATGCCTTTCTTTCACTGTGGGTGTCAGTTCTGAAGTGTTGCCTGCAACTCCTTATGGGGTCTATGATGTTAATGAAAACCTTGATAAAGTTCCAGTTTGGGAGGGATTCAGGAGAAACTATTGCCTAAAACGTAAATTAATAGTTGCACATGGAGTGGTGGAATTTGGCAAACTCAGTGTATGTTTGAAATAAAGCTTCTGTTTAGAATTTTGCAGTGAAAAGCCTAGATCGGATTTTCATTATTTACATTTTTTGGAACTGTGTGTACAAAATGTTTCCAGATATGTCAACAAATTGGACAAACCTTTGTGTAAGGCTTTCCTCTTTTTCCTTTTCCCTCTTTTTCCTAAAAAAAAGCAGTGTTGGAAATCCAATTTGCCAAGAGTTCATGTACTAACAGAAGATTATAGCCTTAGAATAGAATAATAGGTCAAAGCTTTTTTCCTTATTCATGTCAGATTCAGCGATGGTACATGTTTTTGGGAATTGTCGGGTAAATGTGGTGAAGGAAAAGGAGAGCATACCTTGCCTGCAGTCATCACTGATTTTCCTTTTTTGAACTCCTAGTCGTTCAAGGACTAGAAGTGAGACAGGGCCAAGATTTTACTCAGGTCCATTAGTTCAAGAGTTCAACCAAACACTGCAGCTACTTTTGAATCAAGCAGGGGAAACATAGAAAGAGTGGACTTTTGTTTCCATGTGGCAAAGTGTTAACATGCATCACACTGTACCCTATATGCCCTAATGCTGCTAGCCTCCATAATAAATTTAGCTTTCTCAAATATGAATGAGAGATAGTGTAGAAATATTGTGTGTCAGCAGTGCTTTCTCAGTCAGTGCTGATTCAAAATGACCTTACAGCCCATTGTTTATCCAGACTCTGTGTCATTGTTTGTTTCTGTAAAGTGCTGAGCTTAGACACACCTCTACATCTCTGTCGTCCTCGCGCCTTATTGCGCCCAGCAACTAGTTGGCACCAGTTATGTTTGCCATCAAGATCCCATCCAGTCAGCACTTCTGCTCTCAAGATGAACATTTCCCCTGAATTGGGGATTCAAGGACGCAAGAAAGAATAATGACAGGCGGGATGAGAAGGATAAAGAGATCAGGCAAGAGAATAAGAGCGGGGGATGTCAGAGAGAGGAGTGTTACGAGGAGAAAAGTGGGGGAGAGAGAGAAAAGGGACGGGGAGACAGATGAGATAATAGAGGGATAGCGAGAGAGAAAGGACATTTTGGAGGCTGAGAGCGAGGGGAAATGGGATGGGTGCGACCGAGAGGGCAAATAAAGCTTCTTTTTTTTTTCCAGCATTTTGTCCGGGGGATGGGGGGATCCGGGGAGCTGTTAGGGAGTGAGGTGACAGGATGAGCTGTGATAGGACAGCTGTCACATGTCACCTTGAGAGGATCGGCAGTGTCCGAACAAACAGTGACACCTCGCTGATGTTCCTGTGAAGCTGCAAGATGCTCTTCAGAAATAGAACCTGGACATATAAAATGAATGACCGAAGAATGAAGAATCAGTGGATTTGCAGGATAGAGTAGAAAAGAATCCGGGGCTAGAATATAATGCGGGGATGTCGGCTGAATAGAATAGATTAGAATGTGGGAATAGTAGAATAGGAAAGAATAGGGAAGTCAAAGTCTCACCCTTCCACTTCAATGGAGAGTTTCTGAAATGGACAATGATGCTGCAATACGCCTCTGAAATATGAATGTGCCTACAATCTTTACATTCTAGTCAGCTGCAGCACAGGTGTACTCTGTCCAAAGCTACACACACACACACACACACACACACACACAGATACACACAGATACACACACCCCACAGCAAAAGAACTAAGCTAAGCTTTCGTAACACTCTCAGCTGAAAACCAGCAAATTATCACTTCCAAAACGTAAGAGCATCACTCAGAACTCATAATAGCCTTGAACACACCCACGTCGAAAAATAATAACGCTAAGGCCGCACCGACACTGATGGACAAAACCTGGTCTAAAATGTCATACAGACGGGGATTCAGTGTCCCTCGCTCCTTCTGTTACATAGCCATTCCTCAGCTGCATTACATGGTGCAAGGAACACTTGTCTCCAGACAGCTACATAAATACACTCAGACCTGTACACACACACACACACACACATACACACACTCTTTCATTCTATTTTTTGGAAGCCTGTTTTTTTAAGTCCGCAAATGTGCGACTGGGTGTCATAAAACGACCAGGCAAGATTACAGTGGGTCCACATGCATGCATCATTTCACCGTATATTGTTGTTAGCATTATGCATTTCAATCCACGCAGCTGAAACCAGCTGCATATCCTCCACAAAGCTCTATTTTACACCCATGTAGGCAGCGCTGTCCACTTTGGGGGACAATATCGGGTGGCGCTAAGCGGCTCTTGAGCCAAAATGCTCAACCATCCATACAGTGCATCAGAGACAAAGAGACAGCTGAACATTGAAACCCCATAGCATCCCCCCCTCCTCCCCCCTCTCCTCTCTTTCTCTCCTCTCTCTCTCAATCTCTCAAAAACACCTGTGTCTCACTGCCACCATAGTGTGCCCCGCAACTAGTCATCCATCTGAAAGACGGATTGCAAGACATTTATCACATAGAGAGCAGAACGTCTCTATAAATGTCATATCAACCGCTTACATTACATTTTCTTTTCATCTTAACTGTGATTCTTCTCTCTTATTATCGCCTCGTAGATATTAAACTTCATGCAAGATTGTTACGTAAAAATACAACCATTCAGTCTAATTGCAAGCTGGGGCAGCAACAGAGAAGAGTGTCCCATCCCCACTAACTGAGACCCTATTTGATTTTAGGTGTCAAGTATGGGAATCTTCTCTGCACAGAGGAAGTGGCAAATTTAAACTTGAGAGCGAAATACAAAACTTTCTCCTAAACAGCAGCAATTGAACGCTCCATGGTGAGAAAGTTGGAGAAAAGATCTTTCTCACTGTCTCCATCCCCACTAGCCACGAAGAAGAAATTGACATCCTAGGAGCAGTTTACTGATATCACAACACATGATTTCTGGGTAATGAAGTCCTTCAAATAAAAAAAAAAAATGCAAACGATTACTTCCCGCTGCCACTTGGGGCCGCCACAGTGCGAAGTTGCTTGGTGCAGCTTTAAATTCTGCTTTGTTTGCTACAGAAAACATGAACAACTGTTAACGAGCAGCTGTCTGACCAGTGTCTAGCAAAGGAAACAGGCTTTCAGGTTATACTTGAACCTGACAAACACTATTGATCTAGCACATTTCCAAGAGGATCAAAGAAGGGCAGATTTACAGTTTTAGCTCATGTACTGCTTCACTTTTTCAATCCTTCTTTTGCTCCTGTAGTTTCTCACTCTTTATCCACTGCCTGCTAAAAGAAACATGATTGTTAATGTCCTGGGTCGATGCTCCAAAATAAAGAGCTTTTGGTTTTCAAATATTAACGTTCAAACAGACAGACAGACATGTATACACACACAGACACACAAAGCTGCTCATTATGGGGTGTCAGCCCAGCATTTTTTGAAGGTCCCTTCACGGTTGTGGTCAAAAAGGGTTGCCATAGCAGCACAGGCCAGCGATCGAGTGGTGAGTGTGTGTGTGTGCGTGTGTGTGTCTGATGTTTTGGGTGAAAGGCTAATTGAGGTGGAGGCTAAGATGGAGAGAGGGACCAGATGTCTGAGCGAGCTACTGTAATTATGGCCTTGGAGATATGTGCTTTGTACCTGACACTGTCTGTGTTTTCAGACACACACACACACACACACACAAACACACACACACACACACACATAGATGAGTGTGAGTAAGATGTGCAAATATATATATATATTTTTTTACTGTTTTTAACCTACTGCACTCTTTCATTGACAAATCCACTATTAGCATAATACTTTTTATTAAAAGAATCAAATTTCATCTGCATTTACATTTTTGACATTTAGCTGATGTTCTCATCCACAGCAACTTACAACAAGTCCAAGAGTAGAGCTTAAATCCTCCTAAATCCCCATAAAAAGCAACCAATAGTAAGGAGGAGTAAAGAGTGCAATAATAATATCCCTATGTCCCTATAGTTATCATGATAGAGAAATGCCAGGTAAAGAAATAAGTGCCAGGAAGAGAAGGTAGAAAAGTGATTTTCTAATACAAGGCAGGAACATGATCACATGAATAAGCAGAGGACGAAGATAAGGGAGACAGGGGTGTGATGTATGGGGGAGAGGAGGGTAGAGGAGACTAGTTTCTTGAATTTTCCTTCCATATTGTAAATGTATTTGATAATTACCAATCTTTCCTCCACGTATTTATCTGTAGCATGTGAAGCGGCAGATTTTATCCCACAACTACTGTCACAAGGAGCCATACTTGATATGAGCGTTCTGACTGTCACCTCATGGGCTTCATATTTTCTGTAAGGTCACCTCCGTTGTTACCTGTGTGTGTGTGTTTGTGTGTGTGTGTGTGTTTTGCAAGGTCTCTCTGGCCCTCTGTGGTAAGTGCAATGAAGTGTTGTCATTGTTAAACCCAGGCTGAAACAACCTGCAATTGTAATTCTGCCAAGGAGTCATACCTCTCTCTCTCTCTCTCTCTCTCTCTCTCTCTCTTAATTTATCTAGCATACGCCTTTTATCTCGCTTGACATTCTGTCCCTCACATTCTGACATTGCTCTCTCTCTCATGCACCTTTCAGCTGCTCCTCCATTTTGGATGATGCCTCAGGGGGTTTTCCAGCGCCCCTGACAGGAGGAGCCATTTGTGGACGGGCAGTGTGGTACTCGCCCCGGGGGCCTCATTTATAAAAAGGTCTCGCAATCACATTTGATCTTACCCGCTGACATATGCAGAAAATCATGATAAAGTAGTTATTTATAAAACTTCAACTTTAGCTCTGTGTCAGGGTGACATACCCATGTTGTCTGCTGCTCATGCTGAAGTATTGCAGCTTCAAGTCTTCACAACTGTATATGAAGAGGCCAATTATGGGCAGTGTGCAGAAACTGAGATGTGAGGAATGCAAGATTCATTATCGACCGGTGTTTAATATTAAAGACAGGATAAGATATCATATAAATAGCCTGCTACAATAAGCAAACAACTTTTTACTGTAACCACTGGCTTTATTTATAGGAGGATGACTGTTGGGCTGCGTTCACAAAGCCAACTAATTACAAAACACTTTCATGTGCGTTCAAATTGAAGTTCATTTGTGTTTTATATATCACAATGCAAGTATGCTACTTTACAAGCATATGCAGCTTTAAATCAGGCTCCTATATTTTTATAAATCAGGAGCAAGCACAACTTGAAAACTGTTCTTGAGCTCATGTTAATGATTAAATCCAAGTATATTTTAATAAACGAGGCCTGGACCTGACTCTCCTTCCCCTGAGGTGTAAATTATGTCTCAGTCGGTGCTTCTCTAGGCAGGGGGCCTCTGTCTCACACCTCAACACTGGTAGGTGAGAGTGTGTGTGTGTGCGTGTGTGTGTATGTGTGTGAGATAAGTAGGACAAATATAAGGTCAAAGTGTGTGCATCTTGCCCAAATACGTGACCCGGTAAATGACACTGAGACGTACTTGAGGATCTTTGCATGTGAAAGTGAGTCATCCAGTACTGCACAGTACTGGTGTAGAAAGGCCTGTGATTTATGGGTTTTATATGTCAATCTGTATTTAACGTCAGCAGATTAATTTCAAATCATATCCTCTTTTTCTCCCATGAACAGCTATTCTGGGACATGGCAGATTCAGTGTTATGTCAGTATATCAAAATGTCGCTGGGGGTGTCATATCATGTCAAGTCATTTCATGTCATTCAGTTTCTGTCCCATGCGATTTTGGGTGTTGCTAACACCTAATCATGGATAAAATTCCTGACTCTCTCCCTGCTGAGGAACCTAGGATTTTAGGTCCAGACCATAATCTGTAGCTGGCAGGTGTGAAAATGTAGAGAAGGTTGAGCTCCTTTTTCAAAGTAACCATAAGTCAGAAAACTATATTTCTGTTGAGGGTAGTTTGCAGTAACAGAGGGGAGGCTGAGGACTACTAGGACTGAACTAAATTGTGTGGTGAATGTGTACATTTCCTGGTTAATGTGAGAGGAAAACACTAGTCACAGTAGCCTGAGGTAAATGTATACAAAAAAACATTTTTTTTTTTTACATATATGCTTCTATTCTGTTTTTCTTTGCTAGATCCTATGACTACTTATACTGCTACAATGACCCAGTTTCCCCACAGGGATCATTATAGATTTGTCTTGTCTTACCAAGCAACAAGCAAGCAGCAGATCACCCAGCTGACCGAAAGTTTAAGAGACATCTGCAAGTGCTGCATCTCCACGATTCATGTTGAGCAATGCCCATTCACTAAAGCATCATGGTCACACACACCAGTAAGAATAGTACATTATGCACTCATGGCTTAGCTTTGGACACAGTGGATATGCAAAATTTTCAACTGATCGTAACAAGTGTACACAGACACACACGCGCGAGCACACATGCCCACAAACACACTGCACCAGTCGTTGTAGCCTGAGGACAGTGCAGCTGCCAGCCACTGTTAAGGTCAAATAAGCAGAAACACTCTGATGCAACTGCTTCATGTGTTCTCTCTTGGTAACGCAGCATGAGCAACTAACAATTACTCCCACCACTCCCATTCACTCCCTCTAGCAATTACTAACAAGCCACAGTTGACTTATATTGACCTATTGCACTGTAATCACATTGACTTTCCCTTGTTCTTCATTTTGAATCCACTGTGTCTAATTCAGGATGTGCTTTCATCTGAGAAGGCTGTTTACGTTGGTGATGTCACTCTCAATTGAGCTCCTCCTTTTCCTCAGCAATTATCCACGGCTCTAGCCTTTGTTTCTCTGCTTAATTCCTCCATTCATTTGGATCAGACCTCCGTCTGTTGCTTTCAGTGGAGTCTTTATGGGAGCAAATTAATGGATTGCAGGTTTTAATTAGAATAGAACAGACCAGGGATGAGGTTAGCCACCATTAGATAGTGTCTCTCTCTCTCTCTCTCTCTCTCTCTCTCTCTCTCTCTCTCACTACTGTAACTCACAGGCAGACACTAACAGGCAGGCCCTGTTTCTTGTCGGTTTGAAGAACTGGGCCTTCTGGAGGAAAGAAGCAATTTCCCCAAATTAATTCTTCCTGAGGTCTGGAGCTCTTTAAGCAGATAATTTCGAATCACCCTGTGTTTAGTTTCACTGCTATCAGATGATTGTGTTGGATGAAACTCTTCTGTCTTTAAACAAGTCAAGATTCAGAAATGTAGGGAAACCAATAGTAATTTCAGACCGACAACGATGCATTTTTGCAATTTTAACAAAGGTTTTGAATGGGTCTCTTGGGCCCTGAGGGTCAGGAAACTGGCTCTACTGACACAGGAGCATGTACACCCTCAATTCAAATAGAAACATGAATCACCAAAATCACTCATGAGGTTTTTCCATGGCAGCGGTGGTTTAAATGATTTTGTTCTTTGAATGAACCAAATGACCCTGATACTCTACTATTAATAGATGCCAGGAGGAGCTCAGTTTAGTCAACAAACTTTCTTGCCTCAACCAGGAGAGACCGGGTGTGTTTTGATGCATTATGACAGCCTGATGTGGATTAATATAACATCTGTTGACAATGCGAGCGTGACTCTGGTGTTTTGAATGCTTATCCTCAGCTGAACCCAGGCCAGCGGTTATGTGATATGCCATGTATAATATCAGTGTAACTCTAGCCGAATTGGAATCAGTTTGGTTGTACACTGGACGTCCAAAATATTAGGGACACTCACTCTTTTCATGAAGTACACTGATGAGGAGAATCCATTATCTATCCATTATCCGTTATTGATTTCCCTTATTAAATCTAAACCAATCACAAAGTACAAGATGTAGATTAAGCCAAGCAGACGAGTTAGAGGTTACTACAGCAGAATAAAATGGAGCTAATATTGATAATATTTATCTTCCCCGCAATACGTATTGTCAAAAGTGTGTAACTATTACAAAGGTGTCTAAGATGCTCTTAGATTAGTAGTTTTGCCCTCCACTAGCTTGTCATTGTAATGTCAACAGTCCTAGGAACAGTGTGTTGAAATAAGATCAGTGATATTAGAGTATCATTGCCATAGTGTGTTCCTGTGTGTGTTTGTGTGGGTGGTCGGGCCAGGTCGAGCCCAGGCTTGAGACTGTGTTCTGGAGCTGTGTGCTGGCACTCTAACCTTTAATGACCACAGTTTCTCTTTATCTGTTTCCTTCAGTCCTCCGCCCCCCCTCCCCCACCTCCTTCCCCTCCCTTTCTGTGCGCTGTCACTTTTATGACTGCATTTCCTGGAGGACTTGTCTCCGAGTGTTTGTTTTCATGAGATATTGGAGGGTTTTATTTTTTTGTTGAATGATTCATCACTTTGCTTGAAGCTTGCCTGTCATCAAGAGTTTGTGTTCATGCGAGGATTTGGCCTTTCATGCAATTCCTGATTCTCTGTCCATTTCTCAAGGAAAATCTGTTCAAAGAGAATTTTTATTTATCTGTTATTTTTTTGGGAAGCTGAACGCTGCCGGAGAACTTTGAACTCTGACAGACTCTGCAGAGATTCAGAATGCCACATAGGGTTGTTTGCTTGTTATGCTATAGTGCCTGCACAGAGTAGAGATGTTTGGGGTCAGGGTTGTGTGTCGGTCGCTCCACTCACATCCTAAAAACATTACGCAGCTGACCTCCTCTGCTGACCTCCTCTGGTCCAAAGCTTTTAGCTCTCCCACGAACTCTTAAAGATTAGAGTACACAAACTACAAGGCTCCTAGGCTCATTCGAACACAAGGCAGAGATGTTAAAGTTCGAAAGTTCAGCTGAAGTGCATCTAAAGACACAACTCTCAACAATACTGTTATATAGTGAAGGGATCTAGGCCGGAGCATAACCTTATGTTGCCTAGCATGGGGACAAGCTGAACAATAACCAGAGAAGAGATACATGTAACCGTGGGATTAAACATTGCCAAAAATGGGCTGACATAAAAAAATCTGTTAACAATGATAGATAACACACAGCAGGGCTTCTGTGTTTATAAAAAGACTGTTTTCAATAAGCTCCTCGTGTCTCTTTTGGTGTATAAAGTAAGTACGACTTGACCACAAGCCATCAAGTATTTCATTGTTGTTACTGTGGGTTGTTTCTCTTTCCTTCCCTACTCTGTGTTTAGAGGTGAGCCAGGCAGCGGATTTACATTCCAACTTGATTCATTGTGGGATAGGAAAGTAGTTAAGGTCAAGATCTACAGTCTGGATTCGAGAGTCGGCACAGTCATCTCTGTTTGGGTTTTTTGCATGGTATTTCAGCTTAAAGCCATTGTGATAAGTGAAATATTTGACCTTCTTAAATTAATCTTACTTAGTAAAATCATTTGTTTCAAGTGCTTGGTGGAACTGTTACACCATTTCAACATCAGTAAACTATTTGGCTGTCATCCTCTTTTATAATATACCGTGTAATATAATATGTAAACACAACAAATAGCCATCCCAGTGTCTTTGTCAGGACTGATTGTTGAAGTCTGCAAGGACTGTGAGAGTGAGTGAATATCTCTGCCCCCAATTAACCTCGGGTTTTTGTGGCTGAGCTGTTGTTTTGCTGTGTTTCATGTTGCGGATGGCCGCTTTTTAAGCCCATGAATGGTTTTGTTGTCTGTTTGGAAATAACACAGTGTGTGGCCCTGTAAAAAGCTCTCTCCCCATTCTTATCTGACAGCTAAGTAAACACAGCAAGATAATTTAGGAACCTTGCGTGACAAAAAGGGTGACCTTGTTTCTTGCTTGCAGCAGTTCATATGGGGACCACTAGGTCACCGTATATAGGTACTTACTCTATTAGTCCTCCAGGCCCCTGGCAGAAGCCTGGGCATCATCTGCCAACTCATTACCCGCAGCCCGTTGAGCTCCCTGCAGGGTTTGTTTCCCCTTCTTGCCCTTTCTTGTATGCCTGTTGGTCTCTGTTTGTTTACTTGTTTGTGTGTTTGGACGTTCCCAGCCATGCAGACAAAGCTCTGTTGATGTTTCATCGCTGATTTGTCGCCACCAATCAACCGCTTTGACCATGTGCTCTCATGGCATGTGCACATACTGTACATACACATATAGGACATGCAAGCACATATGAATGCATGCACACACACGCATGCACACACACATGCACTTGAATGTGGAGGCATACTGTCCTCCTTCCAACCAAATCTACATCCATGACAAAGGGAGGAAAGTTTTTGTTCCAAAACAGAGTATGGGCCAGAAAGTGAGCTTTGAAAGCCAGGAATCTCAGCACCTGGTGAAGTAATCGCTGAGTCATTATATTGATCAACACCCCTATCAACCCCCTGCAGATATATTATGGTCATTTTGTGCTATGGGACAATAAAAATCATACTTATTGCACTTTAAATATCCAAGGGCAACAGACTGTTATGAGCTAAATATCATGGACCTGATACATTTTAAGACAAGACACAAAAAAACACAATAGAAAAAGTGAACTGGCATCTCTGCATATAATATACTTGGAACTTTATGTACAACAGGTTCTGCCACACACTTAAAAAAAAAAAAAATCAAATCCAAACTGCAGCTGTGATGTATGAAAAATTGATCTTTATGTTAAAACCATTGATTTTCCCCATCTCATGTCTAATTTTCTTTATTGTCATCTTTGAAATTGAAATTATTGACATTACTGATGAAATTATTAATCAACTGAATCACCAAATTCACCTTGATCATACGATGGAATCTAGCACTTTTACAATTGACACCCACTGTGTTTATGTTTGAGCTCTTTTATTTCTGTATTAATGCATCTGTTGGTGGGCAGCGCCTGTCCTCCTCCTCTCTCTCTCTGTTTCAGGAACAGCTCAGTATTTCCGATGGCTGCACTAGACTTGATAGCGTGCCACGGTGCACTCTGCACCTATTTACTGAGGGAAACACACCGGCCGTTTCAGAAGAGTAAACCAGAAGAGAGTGGCATGAGGCAAGAGTGTGTCCTCAAGAATGTTGTCTAAGATGATGTTAGGCATTTTTGGCTTTGTTTTTATAGGTGTGTTTTATTCATTTGTCTGTCCATATTAACACCAGCTTATTATTATTATTAATATCAGTAGTAGTAGTAGTAGTAGAAGCAGCAGCAGTAGTCTTCTCATTAGTATTACTATTATGTAATGTGTTCATGCATGCATGCTTGAATTTGATATACCAAATCATGCATACTTTTTGTGTGTGTGTGTGTGTGCGTGTGTGTGTGTGTGTAGGTGCGTATGTGTGTGTGTGTGTGTGTGTGTGTGTGTGTGTGTGTGTATGTTTACTAAGCATACCCTAATCTACCCCTGCCTCTGTACATGTGCGTGCTGAAATGTCTCTAGCCATTTGTCCTCCCCTGGGTCCTGGTTTATTTACTCCCAGGCCCAAATGTAACATGGCTGCCATAACAGGCATTCTATTAAATGTGCCTCACTGTGTCTCCCACACACCAGTGAACAGTGATCAGCTCTATGCTGGTCCTGACTAACGCTATTGAATCTGCAGCTCACATAGGCTATGGGTAACTGGAGCAGTGTCCCATATGCAGCCCACGGTCTTTATGACTTGTTTTTATGGCAGACGTTTAGAGGCGGTTATTTATTTTCTGCACAGGCTTGCTGTTTGAAGGTATCTGTAACTGATCTTGTGATAATAAATACAGGGGAAGCGGCTGATAATGATCTTCATAAACAGAGACGTACAGGTGCGTGCTAGCGTGCAGGCACACATGCATACACACACACACACGCTGTATGCTTACTCACTACAGCACAGGTTGGAGATGAGATGCCACACTGCTCTTCTTCTAGCTCTGACTACACACCGACTCTCTCCCCAGGCACGCCGGCTCATATTTGGGCATTGTCCCGGCGCCGTGTCCCCGGGCTGGAGCGGTTCACGGATCACTCAGCACACTCCCGTCCCCACTGTTTACAGCCTGTGTCCCGGTCTTGAGTCCCACACACAGCAGTGTTTATGCTAAGATCCAGGAATAGAGAAGGGCTGAGGGCAGGGGACACAGCAGCCAGACAGGCACCTCTGCTGGGCTACAGAGCGGAGACAGACTGCCTGTTCCCCTCCGCCACCTGGGTCCCCCCTCACCGAGACACATGCTGTCCTGACCGTGAATCTGTCTGCCCTTCCTAAGATTAGTATAGCAGTTACTTAGCAGAGTCAGTGTCCTCAAAATCACAGTGGTGATTAAGATTCTATCAAAAATTCTTTCTTTCACTAGGACTGTCTTCAAAGCCAGATGCGAAAATAGATTTTTTTACGTAGTGTCTTTCAGTTTTCTAATGATACCCATAATAAATACAGATATCTCCAGAATAAATTAACAAATAGCAAAATAACGGACCAAAGATTTGAATGAATAAATGTGAACAAGCAAACTAAAACGTCATGGCAACCACTGAGTTAGCATGTGCAGAGGCATGGAAGCATTCAGAATGACTCTCTCTCTCTCTCTCTCTTTTCTCCTCTCTCTCACTGCCACTGTCACTCCTCACTCTCCCTTTCTGTCTTTACTGCTGTGTGAAATGCTTAACTGCCCCTCCACACACACACACACACACACACACACACACACACACAGAGAGAGAGAGAGAGAGAGAGAGAGAGAGAGAAAGGCAGCTGAGCCTTTTGAGCACCAACAGCTGTAATGGTGTGATAAGGTAACAAAAACCCAAGGCTGGGGTTTATTTTTTTAGGCACGGTCAGAGTCCCAATGCAGCAGGGATTTAGTAACACAAGGGTATATGGTCACTGAGAAACCGTGTTTATCGTTTCCTGAACCATTTTACGGCCCAAATGAAGACCAGTGACACGAGCCGAAATCTCCTGTACAGCTGCGTTATCAAAGGACATCTGGACGGACGAGAGAGAGAGAGGGGCGGAGAGAGAGAATGGAAGAAAGAATCAGATAGAGAGAAAAATGGAGGTGGAGGGAGAGAGGGAGAGAGAATATTTCCCGGCAAAAACCTCTCCGATGCAAGGCCACCTCCTATTTCCACCACAGTGACAGTGATCTATGTCTCCTGGTGGGCAATATAGTTTGTTTTTCTCCCTCTAACCTTTAATCTCAGATAGACTATATAGATAGAGAACGCATCAGTCCAGAAAAAGATGAGGAGTCCCCCTAGTAGTGCTTTATCAAGGACATTCTGCTGGAGATTCAGTAAATCATTTCTCACTGAGTGAAAGTATTTTACACTGGATTCAGAGTGGCAAATTTAGACTGCAGGTATAAAGGACAGTTTTATCACACCTCCAGTGTGTAGTACATAGGCAATGCCATTTCTGCAAGATTACAGACCAACTTTCCCGTCGACATACCCCACCCACCAGTTTAACTTATTGTATAGCTAGAAAGACCTGGACTGCTACAGTCCACTGTATGTCAATCATAGTAATCAAGATACAATTTTTTTTTTTTTTCGGTTGAGAGAGGATAGGATCTGAATAGAGATGTACCATATATAGCACTGTGTATAGATTCACTGATCAATGTTAGACTAATTAACTTGTACGCTGTAAACCATGAAAGTTGTCTTTGTTAAAACATCTAAGTGAACTTCATTAAAAATGTAATCGAAAAAGTGAATTTTACTAAAAAATAGTGGTGCTCAGTGTGCTGTTAGTCTCCAGTAAGATAAGATCAGATAAGATAAGCAGACTACAACAGCTTAAATCAAGGAGAGCTGGGATTTTGACTTCTTCATGTATTTGCTATGTTTATTTCTGCAACCTTTCAGAGCTGCGAATGCAAATATCCACTGTCGAAATAGGACTTTGTTGTCACTTTAAAGGCATCATCATTCAGATGCAGATGAAACACCTGCAGGCCTGTTGGATGTTCAAAGGATTTAGTCAGTCTATTCGAAAACAGAAAAATGGTGTATATCACTTTGTAGTGATGCTGTGAATGTTATTTGAACCACTGTCGACTTTGTCCGTTCTTACACAGCTTACATTTGACAAACTTTCATCTAGTAATGCTACATCTAATAATTAATTGGCATGTAGAAATGAATTCCAATTATCTCATTTCCATATGAAACATAGACATACCATTCATAGTCAAAGAAATCAAAACTTAAATCACTTAATGTGTTTGGGAGTGCTGAAATCTATTGAATATTACTTATATACTAAATCCACAAATCTATTTCAATTGAGTCTAACTGTTATTACTCAGAATACTTACTGTATCCGGGGTTGTAAGGTGGAAGTATATTAGAGATGAATATGAATCCATTCCTGAAAATGACAACCAAACCCGAATAGTAATTGAAAAGATACAATATCTCTGGTCTACTGCATGTGGCAGTTCATATTCTGATATTTCCTTATGGTTTTGGCATAGGTGTTTTGGAGGTCAGAAGCTCTTTTGTAACATACAATCATCCCTATGGCCTTCACTATACTGGTGCAGTAAACTTCACCTTTCACAATATGCAATTGTCAATTAACCACAGACAAACCTTTCACTGGTAGCACCCACACACTGAAAACAGAGCCATATTTTAATGGATAAGCACTTCTGCCCTCTAACATGAACCTCCTACCTTCTGTTCTTTCATATTTCCAGGCTTTATTTTGGTGTTAGGCTATCTATAATTACAAAGATATTTCAGCAAGCACACCCCGCCACACACACACACATATATACACACAATATACTGTGCACCCTGACATATTCCAACCCTCCTTTCTCCATCCCAAGCCTTAATGTTCCTTCAATTACCGCCAATTACTCCTCTCACCACCGGTGGATAGTAAAAAGATTAACGCCAAAATACAAAAGTCACTGGGCCGCTTATTGAACGTAGCACTCTTCTGTCTCGGCGTGCTGTTCCTCTATTGATTTTCAAAAGGCGACGTTGCTGATCCATGAAGGCAACATGGTGGCATATATTAGAGCCATTTGAGCCAATTAGAGTGATGTATGTCTCGGCAGCCGGTGGTGGCGTAGTCAGGCGACACACTCGGATGGAGACGCGCTCCGTCATTTTTCAGAGTAATTAGAAAAACATCACACGCCATGACGGCCGGGGGTGGGGTGGGGTGGGGGTGTAACCAAGCCATGGCACAAACACAACCACACACACACACACACACACACACACACACAAATAGCAAGACGGAGAGACAACAACCAGTTTTTAACGTTGATTTATGATGCAGATTTCGCCTTAGTGCCTCACATCATTCATCTTCATTTAAAGAGCATAGACATCTTATTTACAAGTCAAATTACAGATTATTTATATGGCAATACTTAAACACCTCCACATCCTGCATCTTCACAGCCTGCTCAGTCCTTTAGGATTGGAGAAGTGAGGGAAACCAAGCTACATCCACATCAGTAGGGGGCACTCTAATTCTGGGGTGACAGGGTTACTGGCAGATGAGTGAGAGTTACAGCACAGACTAAAAGGGGGCTTAACTCAGGCAGCCAAGCTTGGTAGGCCTATTTCATAGAGGATGGGTCGGGTGAAAGAGGTGTGTGTGTGTGTATGTGTGTGTGTGTATGCTCACACACATTCTATTTTTCTCTTCAGTGCTCCTATGGACATGATAATTCATGGCCACTTAAATCCTCCCCTACAGAGTCACACACAGATAAACAGTAAGCTGGAGCTACATCTCTGTGTTTGTATGCTTGTGTGTGTGTATGCGCATGTGTGTGCATAAGATGCGGCTGTGTGTGCGTGTGTGTGTGTTTGTGTGTTATTTGTGGACCATATGTGCCGCCTGACTACCTGTCTCCTCCCCGAGCTTCAAAGCTGGACCGAGGCTTACTGGTGAGGAAAACACAACATGACAAACCGGCTCCCAACCGGTGCAGAAGACGGCCTTTCAAATATGGGCGTGTAAAAAATATGTATGTTTTCATGAAAGGGACTGAAGCAAACACACACACATCCCCCACACGGGTGACACGAAAGGTAAGGCAAGGTGTGTGTAAATGCAAATGCGCGCTGGGGCAGCCTGTGCACAGCGGTGTGTGTGCTGGAGGGGGTGAAAACAGAGGTGTCAAACACACCGAGAGATCAAGGAGAAGCCACAGAGGCCTGACTCTGACAAGGCCATGTCGCCGTCCAACTGCCTCTCTATATTTTTTGTTCATCTCGGAGTCTTACATGGGGTGATGAAGGGAGTGGGTGTGAGGTGGAGGGGTGTGGGGGTGAGGATTGGAGGCAGGACAGATCCGCTCCTGCATGACACACACCAGAGAAAGATGAGAGAGAGAGGTAGGGTGGAGAGAGAGAAAAAGAGACATGAAAAGAATGATGAATTATGAATGGTTTCATTCCAAAACGCTATGAATCCGTATTGGAAAGAAAAAAAAAAAAGCCTGAAGTTCATTGTTCACTTTTAAGGTGCTTGGGAGGAGCACCTTTATCAGAGCCAGACTCTATTCATTGTTTTGAGGAGTTACAGGATGCACCGTTTAGAGGGCGTGGAGCCCTGCATTGGGGAAATACAGTGTGCACTCGTACACCAGGCAGTACGGTAGAAGTCACACAAGCATCAACCAACTGGAGGCTGGTGTACATCCACATACCAGGAAGTAGCTCTCATTTCATAACTGTTGACGCTCGGTCAATGCATGAATTCAGTATTTTTTCTGTGGTTCTCATTACATTTAATTACAATGGAGATTTTGGGTATACTTGTCTTTAACAAAGTCTACAAGTTTATTTGTGCATAGGCGATGTAGCGCGTGCCACGTGTGGGGAAAGTAGACAAGTGAAAGATTACAGACACCTGTTTGGGAAAGTGAAATATAACATCGTTTGTAGACCTCTCCAACTTTCGTAGGGAGAAATCTGAATGGAGCATCACAGGATCCTTTGGGTGAGGCACCGATATAACGAAAGAAGGGTTCTGTATTGTTGCCACAACACTGTGCTACCACAGTCAGATTTTTATGTAAAAAATACATCCATCTTATCAGCCTGAAACGGTACAAAGCAATCACAGACCAGCCAGGTCTCATGTCACATTACTTGATTTCTGGGTATTGAAGTTCAAACTGTTTTCAAAACGTTTCCTTTTGCTGCCATTTGAAGCTGCCAACATGCAAAGTTGCCAAGTGCAGCTTTAAGTGTCAGCTCTTCCCAATGATGAATATCTCTTTTAAGAATAAATTCTTCATTTAGAGATGCAAAAAGATACGGGGGAGAGAATCTAAAAGGCATAAACTGTGAAATGTTGCACCAATTCAAAAAGACCAAGCTTTGAGAGACTTCGCCAGCTCCTGTTACCTTTGCCAACATGAGGTTTTAGTGCTGTGTTTTTATTCCTCCCTGCACACTGTAAACGTAATAATAGCATTAGACCTGCAGTGTGTGTGTCTGTGTGTGTGTGTGTGTGTAAGCTGAAGTAGTGGAGACCGACGCAGGGTGAGATAGAAAGAGAGACTGGCACACATACACACAACACAGCCGAACAGAAACAGGCTCCTGGGATGAGGGGTGGCTCTGTGTTTTCTCTGGATGACAAATCAAATCAGAGCGGTGTCCTCTGCCCTAATAGAGTAGCTGTGTCCTGTTTTATCTATTTACTACTGTACTATCTGCCTCTGCTGGGCTGCCTGAGATGATTAGTAGCGGTGGTCTGTGATGGTCCAAATTTTGTTTTCAAAATATGCCATGGTTCAGCATAAGAATAATGTCCTTCATGATGGTTTACAAATAAATGCAGTTTAGTTAAAAGGGTATTTCTTGAATGAATTTGAAGAGTAAGTCCTCACAGGCAGAACAGTCACAATATTGGACCTTGATGGGCTGACACTACCAGCTCCTCTAATTCAAATGGGGTAAACCTGCTGAGTGGAGGCTTTCCAGGGGGTTTGTCAATGCAAATGCTGCTGATTGGAAGGATTTTGGTAATTGTTCAGTGAGGGGAGCCAATCAAGACCAAGTCCAGTTGCGATGTGTTGACTGGAGTTCATCCAAAATTGCCTTTTAAAAAAAAGTTTTTGAATCCAATTTAAGCAGTACCTTCGTTAAACATATTTGATCATATGCCTATCCTATAATAGGCCTCTCTTAAAGTTCTGTACTAATCTGCAACGACGAGCTGCCATATTAAGGAAAATTGGGCCAGTTACACAGTAGTTACCAGCGGTGAACAGACCTGGGTCAAATAGTATTTTTCCTGTTGGTTTAATCCTTCTTGAGTACCAGATGGGTGGGCTTTGCCCCATAGAATGAAAATGAGAAAGTTCAGACAATCACAGTTAAATATTTAAGAATCAATTTAATATACTTTTCTCTAACAACTTACCTGACACTATCTGCATTGTCGATGCAGTAAACCCCAGCCATCTGCTATGCGAAACAGATTAAAGCAAACCTTGAGTATTATTGCACACCGACCCTCTAAAAATGTCTTTGTTGATAGTAAATACGCTGACACATCCACTCAGGTCCTCACTATCTTTTTTCTATGGTTTTTCTTGGGGCTTCTTCTTAATCTAGACAGATCCTGCTTCTTTTAAAACAGAACACCGAAGGGGGTTTTAATCATTGGTAACTGAAGACCCTGCTGGGAGTAAATGAGCCTTAATCTGACAGCTGAGCGCGTACCATTAGCACCGGGGTCTTAGGCATTTGGATGGCACATTTAGCGCGATGCAGATAGAAATAGGATTTATAGAACTGTCAGTAGCTTTGCGTCTGTGTTGAAGAGAGTCGTCCCACATCTAAGTTGTGTATATCCCCTGGGGCGGATCTCTAGCTCATGTTAAACCTATTTTGAATAAGCTTGAGGGCTAATGCTTTGGAGTTGAACTGTGCTTTTGGTGCAACTCTGTCCTCATTTCTGCTCGTGAAACATTTAGCTGGTCAGATTATAAACCAGTCTTCGTTCTGCCTTTCACATTGAGAGTATTTTCATTATCATTCCGACTAAACATGATTTGATTCGGCGTTCATCATATCTAATATGATTTAGATCCCCCGGCTACTTCTCTCTTTCACTCCCACCCAAGAGAGTTTTTATTTTTATTCAGATAATGCATTTTTGATTCAGCGTTTGTGCTTTATCAGTCTCTTTTGTATGCATGGTCTGAGGTGGAACCCCTCTGACTTACATCCCATTCGACTGATAAGCACTGAATTTATATTTCTCTCCTCAGATGCTTAGGGCGCTGCACCTGAGTCAGTTGGCCGAGGCATATGAGTGGAAACGACAGCAGCAGCAAAAGATAGAGGAAAGCATGAATTAAAAGATAAGAGACGAAGTTTCCAAGCAATGTTCATTTCATTTTCAGTGCATTTTGAAAAGGTCATCATAAAGATAAGACTGGCATATCTGCCAATAAGGTTGTATAAACAAATTCAAAAGTAATGTCTCATACAAATACAAAGTCAAATGCTTTATACATGTTGGTAGAATGTTAGATTAAACACGGACTGAGAGAAAGTCTACTGGAAATATTGGCTAGCTCGATATGTAACCAATAATAACAATAACCAACAATATTCTAATTCAAACACCGCCATGATTAATTCATGCAAGCACCTTGAGCCATTAAGTTGGCTTTGCTGCAGGGCTGAAGTGGATATAGTGTGAGTCTGTGTGTGTGTGTGTGTGTGTGTGTATGTATGTGTGTATGTGTGTGTGTGTGTGTGTGTGCAGGAGTACGTGCATGCATGCATGCATACATGGCAATTTGTGTGTGTCCTCCAGTAGTAAGAGGTGTTTGAGTGCCTCCGCACCTTCCACATGGCTGCTTGTGTTGGGCTGAAAGCCTTTACTACCAAACATGGTCATCTTCACTGTTCGCTAAAAACACTGCACTTCAGAGATAAAAGCAACACCTGGAACAAGAAGGTTAGCAGGAGTTGTTGGAAAATATGGGACCAAAGCAGAAGCAAAAACTTTTTAAGACTGGTAGTCTGATGGGAGATATTAATGGATCCTGAGATTTGCCAACTAGTATTAACCAACTAAAAATGTTGGTTAATGTTATCATAGCTTAACTAAGATGTTTTATAATAAATGAACAATCAACACATTACTAAACATGTAAGTTATACTGTAGCACATTCCATTATCTTTACCTTTGGATGGTGATCATGCCAGGCCATAATTACAAAAAAGGATAAAATCATGGATGTGCATCAGTGAGTTGGATCATAAGTTGAATATTCAATCACCAGTTGGGGTGAATCAGCTGGTGAACTGATCAGATATAGGTGGCTGTTTCTTGGACCTGCAGGTGAGGCTGTCAGGGTCTCCATGGAGACTCTGCCATGTCACAGTCTGTGTGTGTGGGCCAAACGTATCTTTGCTACAGATAAACCAAGCTTATATAGATACAGCAAGCTTATATAGATAGAATGAGCTTAAGCAGCCAGCACATTACAGTTTTGCACCCTGCTGCTAACATCCTATTTGACTGCATGGGGTTTCCTCAGAATTAAACCTAAAGTACTGCCCCGACACACTACAATGGTTCTCCTAATACGTAGGAAACCAGCTGTGTTCCCTAGTCAGAGCCATACAGTGGCATTAGCAGTAAACCATAATGAGCCTCAGTATACAGGAAATTACCTGACCTTGGGTGTAATTGTGCTGCACTGTGCTACACCTTTCATTGTGAAGGAAAGGGAAACAGAATAGGACATCTGAGGAAACTAATCCCTGTTGTGTTTAACGAGATCCATGCCTTTGACTGTGTAAATGGCATGTGTCGTGTGTGTGTGTGTGTGTGTGTGTGTGTGTGTGTGGGGGGGGGGGGGTATGTACAGTATATCTGCCGGTGTGTACTTGTGCACATACATGCATTGTGTCTCATCAGTATGCCGTGTGATGATGCATGTGCACAAACCCTATAACGCTAAACATTTGTGTTTGAAGTGTGGTAACGACTGCATCACTGTCAGCAGGGAGAACGCGGAGAAGAAAACAAATGTTGATCGCTCTGCTCCCTTTTAAATTAATATGCTGTGTAGCATTTCCCATTTGCTCGCCTTCATTCTTTCTAAAATGCTTAATTTTCTCCACCTCAAAGGGGGAAACAGTATTTTCAGAGAAATATTAAAATGAAAATTATGCACATGCATAATCAATCTTTTATATAATGTATACAATACGAGGATTATATTTATTCTTTACTTTCTTTGTGGATGTTCCATGCTGTGAAATGTGACCAGATGAATAAAAAAATCCATTTCTATTCTCACATCATCTGCCTGTGACTTCTTTCTCTGTTTCTGCCTCATATTTCTGCCTCCTCTTCATCTATCGCAGTGTATATTTTAATGTTTTGTTGTTGATGTGTTAAAATGCAATTAAAAACATGCAAAAAAAATCTCTGTCTCTCTCTCTCGCTCCCTCCCTCTCCTTCCATCTCCACTGACCCCTGCAGCGCTGGAGGTTTTGACCTGGTAGTGGATTAGCAGCCTCTCAGCCGGCTCCGCTGCAGATTTGGATTGACTCAGTACTCTGACCCATCCTCTTACTGCTAATTGGTTAACCCCCTAATCCAGCTGGCGGTCAACAATTACACTCTCCTAAGGCAGCTTGGCTGTTTGGCTGCAGCTTAGCCCGCTGTGCCAGGGAAATGCTGCCAAACTAGGAGTTCATTAACAGCAAGTGGTGAGAAAACACGGTTACTTAGTCACTTGTGTGGAGGGATTGTTGTACACAGTAGAATACCACCCGTCATATGAGGTGATGGGTGCTGGTGTAGGGTCTGCGTGTTGACTATGTTGGGTGGGTCTTTCCTGCTGCCACCTACAGAAACTCAAACTTCATCAACAGAAAAAAGATGTCACACTACTGGACACACTGACTGACAGATGATCACTGGGAAGTGAAGTGCAAAAACACCACAGCAATGATCGCTTAGTACCAAAGATGTCGCCAAAATCAAAATGACAAGGATCTCACAGATTACCACTTTAACACTGAGCTGAAATGCGGGAACTGGACCCAGATGGCAAAAGCCCCATTGCTACACTCAGTTTCATTTCCCACATACAGACAGGAAGAGAAACTTAATGGTGAAGTCCGCTGTTCTGTTTGATCATGTTGTCAATCAATACATCTTAGGATAGCACAGAGGAGGTTTTACATTGGTTGCTTTCTCACAAAGAAATAATTACACCGGCGAGAGAAACGAGAGTATTCTCACACCTACGCACCAGCAGAATGCAGATCACGACTGCATCCAACAATTATATCCTGACCTGACCCGTTTCTTCTGGCAAGTCTCACTCTGCAGAGATGTAGGCTTTCAAGACTTCCCTTTGTGTTTTTCTATGATATTTAGAGGGAGTGCTTCTGGAAAAACAGGTCTGACTGACTTAATTATCCATGACCTATAGAGTTTGATTGTTTAAAGCACCCTTAAGCAGACCTATGTATGTTAATCATGGATGTACAGAATTGGCTTTTGTACTGTATATAGTATATGTGTTTTTTTTAAAGTGAATGTCTAGACACATGAAATTGTCATTTGTGCATGTTGTACAACCTCTCTTTATATTGTGTTGTTTCCCTGCTGTGTCCTATTTCTGTTGGCTGCTGCAATGACCAAATTTCCCCACAGGGATCATTAAGGTTTCATGTTATATTATCAGATCTTATATAATCTCTTTGCAACACAGATCTCACTGTAAATCAAATACAAGTTAACTTTGCTCCAATTTTTTTTTTACAAGCAATACAAATGGAAACAAATTGTTTTCAGTTTCAAAATATAACCAAAAGTCACATTTACATTTCACTTACTGGCAGTCTTGTTATCAATAGCTAGTTGTATCTATTTCAGAGTGAGGAAAATATGTTTAGAGTGAGAGTTTAAGTGAGAGGAGGGGCAACATTGGCGCCATAGAAGCTGCTAAACTCCAATCCTTTATTTGGCCTTTAACATTGTATGGCAGTGACAGTTACATTAGCTAGAACTGAAATAAATAAAGTCAAAATTGGCTTACGCAGTACACAGAGATCCCCGATGCTAAACTGATTAGTGTGATTAGATAATAGAGGTGAGGCGGCGGCCATCTTTGAGCCAAACCACCGACGGTGAGAAATTACATAGGACAGGTAATCTGAATGAAGATAAACCGGTGCCTCCAGGATCTTAATTACTTCACAGGTAATCTCATTGTTTTGCCATGCACAGTCTGCCAGTCCTTCAGTTTAAACTAACAGCATTATCCTCAAAGAGAGCAACATGCCATATGTTCAAGTTGGAGCTGTCAGGAGGCATTGAGGAGATTTCAGCCGCCTAGTGTCCTCCTTTTCTTCTCCATTTGTGTCGGGTATTTCCCTCCAGTGGCGAACGGGGACAAATGTAAGGCTAATTGATCTGGCTGATGAAATGGCTGTGCCAGAGACTGAGGTCATATACACACATCATGGGATGACAGATGTGCTTACACTACGAGGCAGGAAATGGTGGCTGAATGAGAAGGAGATAAATGAGTGGTGGAGGACTAATTAATTGATCTGATGAGTTGTGTTTGTGTGTGTGTGTGTGTGTGTGTGTGTGCGTGTGTGTTCGCACATGCTCTCATGCTAGTCACTGGCCATAGGCCCTGTTGGCCTAAATGTAGGTAGCATGGCTGATGGGATGGATTAATCAGAGGGGAAGTTAAGGAGCTCTTTAATGGGCAGCTGTGGCCTCATCTGTCAACTCTGGACAGCACCTTTAACCGAGGCATCATGCAACACACACACACACACATGCACACACATACAGTAAGTGAGAAGTTGTCTCTCTCAGTGGTTATTGGTCTCATTTACAGCCTTAACACACTGTTCTGTCAAAAGCCATCAGCATGGGGAAATCCCTTTTTGGTGTATTTATCCCAAAATCAATGATTATCTGGTTGTTTAAGTGTTTAAATATGGATTGTAAATGTATTTTCTGACCCAGTAGTATATATACCTGTAGTAGGAACCTGATGAATTGTGAATATGTGGCACATCATGTGAAAGGTGGGAATCATGTGGGAATCAATCATGGCAGCTCCGGTTTGGTCTTCCACTGGGATTACTCTTCTTAAATCCGACAGGCTGGGATTTGGCACTCCAGAGCTTTGCCCATTACAATATTGATTAAGAAATAATTACCCATTCCTCACATGTTCTCCTGTTTTCTGCCCTCTGTTTGCACATTTACAGCCAGTATTCATGCTTACAATGTGGAATAGTATGGAAATCATGTCAAGTGACTTTGTCAAGTGACTTCTCAGCTTCTCAGGAAGGGACTCCGCTGAGCACAACACATGATATCAGCATGCACAATAATGCTCCCAGACCACCTGGAGCAGTCTTTCGATAGTTGTTCCACTGAAAACACTGGCACAATCCATGCTATTGACTGTTCCTATTTCCTTATCACTAACTACCATGGGACAGATTGAGAAACACATTATGTACAGTACATGCAATACACTGCTGCATGTGGAAATACAGGATATTAAAAAACCTCAGTCAACACATAATCAACACATCATTTCCTGTCCTATCCTCAACTGTATTGATCTCAGTTTTTGGACATTTCTCAACATGTCTGCTCCCATTCTCCATTCAGCTTCACTTGTACCAAATTGTGATGATTTTTAGCTCTCCATGCACCTTTTGTGTATGCTGCTTGTAAACTGTGCAGATTGCCCTGCCTCATAATGGAATATTCCATCAGGAATTTATAACGCTTTTTTTCTGCCCCTCTGTTGCTTTTTTTGGGAGGGGGGGGGGGTAGTATTGAAATAAAGCTGTGCTGATAAATGTGTTTCCTACAGACCCCCTAAGGCTTATTAAAGTGCCACGGTGCCAGGAGACCATTTGTCTCTGAGTGGTAAATATACAGCGGAGACAGAGAAGTGATAGCATGGCTAGGTGTGTGGTCTCTTTCTGCTGGGGATACAGTGCAGACGGGTGGGAGGTGTGTTTGTCTGTATGCGTGCGTGTGTGTGTGTGTGTGTGTGTGTGTGTGTGTGTGTGTGTGTGTGTGTTCACACTCTCGGGCACACATTCTCACTTTCTAATTTTCTCTGTTGAATAATGTGCTTCATTTGAATCCAAGGTCACACCGCTTCTATTAGAATAAATTCAAATACCTGGAGCCTAGTCAATATTACCCAGAATTACAGCAATGCACATTCTGGAGGGGGGTGAAATTGATTTCTGACTGTAGCCCATTCTGCATGGCCATGGCTTAATGTGGTAAACACGAGTCTTGTCTCTGACAGCTGAGCACATGCTCTCTGCTGCACTCTCTCTGGAAGAAGACAGCTTTTCTTGTTGCTGCTGTTGCAGTAATTTAACTCCAATTTTAGTGATATTTCATGTTTTTATCTTAACTGAAGTGTTACACGCTCCTTTATAAGTGGAGCAGCTTTTATGATCCTGGGGCCCATATCACACATTCAAAAACCCATGATATTTCAGAAATGAATCATCACCAGTCTGAAAATAACTGGAGTTAACATTTTATTCCCTCTGCAGCAGTCAAGAAAACATTTTGATTCAGCATTAACTCTAAAGCCCGATATAGAGCCCGAGATATAATGTCATAACAGTTATGTACTGTATATATATCCATCATCGAAGAGGTTTCATTCTGGTCGCCATTCATCTTTGTTCCTCTGGCAAGCTGTACTCAAGGCAAGATTTTGGACAGCCAAGTTGTAATCATTTTACCGTTTTGTTGAATTACTGCTCTTCTCCAAATCATCACCACATGTCTAATGATCTATCTTCGAATATACCCGGTCAAGCATGACAGCTGAAGGACAGGAGTTACGTACAGTGGGTTATCATGGCTAAGAGGCCCTGTTCCTCTGCATACTCAGCATGCTTTTACACCACACACACACACACACATGCACACACGCACTTACACACACTTCTAATAATAATAGGGTGGGACGCCCGAGGAATGTGTCCAGGCAAGCAAAAGCACTCTACCGCCGGTTTGGCAAAAACGGAGTGCAGAGTTTTTTTTTTATTCGCCCCTCTACTATTTTCTCCCTCTTGTGCAATCAGGGGTTTGTGTATTTCCATGTTTAGCAGGGGAAGACAAGACAACGGGCTGTGCCTATTTATTTACCAGTCGTTGCAGTCAGAGGTTGTTGGTGCGTGACTGGGAAAAACTGCTCTGGAGGCATTGCTGACTAAAGCAGACATGGTGCTAGGATTCAGCTCGCGCCAGGCTCCTGTCAATGGCCAAACCACAATAGAAATTGAATCCATGTTTTCTAATAGCAGTAGAGAAACAGCAGGGAAAAGATCAGTTACCCTCAAAATAGCTGCAACAGACAGTAGAGATCTCACCATGTTAACTGAGGCAAGGGTGTGTGTGTGTGTGTGTGTGTGTGTGTGTGTGTGTGTGTGTGTGTGTGTGTGTGTGTGTGCAGGCTCACACATGCATTCTTGTTCTTGTGTGGGTGCATGCAAATATGTCCAGAGCTGATATTATTACAGATATGTTCAGACTAATACTAAAATAATATTTGTAAGGGAAGGTTTATGGAATGCAAACTCCACTCTTTGCACCTTTATTTAGGGAGTGCTCATGGCACGTTATTGTTACAGGGTCAACTGTCCAACTTTCCTCTAGTCACCACAGCATTGTTAACCATGCCACACCTTTGCATACTGCACGCATGGAAATGGGTGGAATTGCATGCATGTTATGGAAGCATTGAGTTTGTGTATAATTCAGCTAATTGGACCATTATGTTCCTTTCCTGTCTGAGCGAAAGGGGAAATACTTCTGTTTCAGTTGTATTACACTCCCAAATGAAAACATTTCTGGCTACTTTCTTGCCTTTCATTTTCCAGCGTGGTCAAGCAACATTCATTCTTGTCAGTTCAATTCAATGCCTTTTGTATCAAGAGTACTGCAATTCATAGGGACAGAGGATGCTGTCAGAAAATGACAAATTGCCCAAAATATACTATTACATTGTCAATTTCCTGTCCTGCCATTGTGCTCCTGAACTTGGGTGAAAATAGACCAGGACAGTTTAATTTTTCTGGTCTTTTCCTCATCAGACCACAGGCAGCTTTGATGTTTTTTAGTCTTTGTATTTCATAGAAGGTTTTCTTACCACACATTCTATTTCTCAGCAACGCTTTGCTGCACACATCAACACCTCAGAGTTGCCCAGTGTAACAACAGTTGGGATTGAGCACCTTGCTTAAGGGGGCCTTGATGATAGTTGTTGAGGAAGGGGAGGCTATTACTTCTTCACTCTCACCACCCAGATTTTCCCAGCTGGTCTGGGGATTTCAGAGAGAAATAGGAGTACCATCTTGAGTGTGTGTGTGTATGTGTGTGTGTGTGTGTGTGTGTGTGTGTGTGTGTGTGTGTGTGTGTGTGTGTGTGTGTGTGTGTGTGTGGTGCCTACTGAAATGTTTTTCAGTTTTTGTTTGTTTGCTGTAATAATACTTTGTAATGACACAAGGATACATTTTGGATAAATTACCTATTTATTGATCACTTACACCAAAATTTAGACTGTGCATGTACCTAGATACTGAACCATTTACAGTAGCTCAACATAAACTGGCAGTAGAAGTCCAAAGAATAAAATAAAAATAATAGTTGAATAAATTAAAAATAACAGCCATGCAGTCAATGGAACATAGGCCTAACTGAGTTTTACTTCGTTTGAACAATCATACTGTTAAACCATTTTTTAACACGTGAATGCAACGCTGTTTAGCAGCCGACTTCGAAGTCCCAGATGTCAGATCATGTCAATCATTCCAGCTTTACGACATGGCAACTTTTTTTATCAGTTAGGTTTAAAAACAATAACAACAACAAGGCTCTTTTGGCATATTTTAGCGTAACCAGCACATTTTGATGTCAAAATGTTTAGCTGCTACGCAAAATGCACACAGGTTGACTGGCCTGGAATTTGAACCAGCAACCTTCTCAGTAACTTTCTTCTCAACACCGCCCTGGAATTGCTACTGGAACCTTTGATGTTTTGTTGTTTTCTCCGACCTGACCTGCTCACCCCACTGCCCTGGCAGCAAACTTTGAACTTTCCCTGGAAGGTTAGTCTTACCTGGTAATCACATCCACCTGGCCAATTCTCCTTAGCTGGCTTTTCTCGCTGGGGCTCACCTATCTGCTTAACCTCACATGGCTCACTTTAATCACAGCCCAGGTAGCATGGTGGCCTTCGCCCGCCGCCACCGCACTAGCCAGCCACCCAGGTCCCTGCTCCCCTCCCTTTAGTAGCCATTCATCATTCAG
Source organism: Centroberyx affinis (assembly GCF_046629955.1). Taxonomy (NCBI): domain Eukaryota; kingdom Metazoa; phylum Chordata; class Actinopteri; order Beryciformes; family Berycidae; genus Centroberyx; species Centroberyx affinis. The sequence continues at coordinate 209,601 of NW_027279987.1, forward strand.
ACACAAACTAATGCCCTAGGCCCTTCCTCTGTCCGCTGCGCTGTGGAATTATGGGGCCTTTTTCCACCCAGCCTTCTCGCTCAGCAGGACAGACGCTGGCGTTAGCGTAAAGCCAGCTGATTCATTATGATCAATAATCCATTATTAGCGTTAATGCACTTATTATAGGCCCCAGGCTAAGGCCGGGTAACAGAGGAGCGGAGCTGCACAGTGGAGCCACAAAGCATGGGGGAGGAATAGTGCTGAGTGGTGCAAGATACAGCACAGGAAAGTATCCGCACTTAACCTCAAGTCAGATATACTGATGACAGCCCAGTGGAAAGTCCACCTAACATCAAGAACCAAAACACTAACTTGATAAAAGAGAGAATGCACTCATTTGTTTTTAATCCTGATCTTGAATTAACCTTATACTTATAGCCTTAGTTATTTATAGTGTGATTGCTAGATTTTCCTTGCTCACCTTATTGTTTGTTATCCTGCCTTTGGTCACATCTAAAGTTGCTGACCTCATGTCCTCTGGGATGCTGATGCTACCACAGTGGGATTAGGTGTATTTGGGTGGCTGCCACACTCTATCACTGTCAACCAAGGTCAATCATTAGTAGGTGGTCACTATCTGTCTCCTCGATGTGTGATGCCTCTTGGACCGCCACTCTGTGTCTTTCAGGACCACAGTATAGGGTTTAAATCTCAAGATGGCCGCTGCTTGTGGTCGTACCCTGTGGTAAACCTCAGCTGGGTGCTCCCTATGTGTGCTTGGCATTTTCGCGGCCCTCCCTGTGTCCTCCTGACGTCATGCCCAGGCAGGGTAGGATGCCATCTGTTGTTGACGTGGAGACAGGAAAAACTCCTGCGGTGGTCCGGTACATGTGCCTCGCTTTGCCTCCACTTTCAGGCAACACAGGTAAAGCGACAGTGGGTGGGTGGGGTATCAACAGGTATGTATGGTGAGGATCTGGCTGACAGGACGACAAATGCCCCCTAAGCACCTTAAGAGCACTTGAGGGAATAAATGGGGCAAAAGCTGCTCTTGCACTAATCCAGTGACTAAGACTACGACGACAGCCTACAAGCTAAGATAGATAGAGAGAAAGAGATAGAGGGATAGATAGATGGAGAGATAGAGATGAATAGATTCAGACAGAAATATGGGCAGCGGTGTAAAAGTCTCATCAAAGTCGGACTCTTTGTGCTTCTTTTTTCTCTCCTCTCCTTTTTTTTTTCACTCCAGGCATATGCCCTCTCTCTCAGCGAATCGAAAAGGAAACACAAAAGAGAGGAAAAACTTGTTAGGTGTGAGACATGTTTTTTTGTTCTCTCTCTCTCTCCTATGTCCCTCATTTCTACGCAGGGCCACGCATAGCCAGTCTCCTTTTCCCCTCCTCCTGTGCTGTGGAGGAATATCTAATGCCGCTGCCCTTGCCGTCTGTATAGATTGTGTATTCCAGTTATGGCGCGTCTGGGTCATTGGTATGCAGAGCGCGAGGTAGGAGTAGCGTATGTGCGGAGCGGAATCGACTCGTACAGGTTTATTGAAATACTCTCCTCTTTCTCCTGGTAATTGCTCTTTCTCTCTCTCTCTCCTCCACTCTTCTGCTCTCCCTCTCTCTCTGTCTCCCTGCAGCACGTCTTTCAGTTTCTCTCTTCATCTTATTGCTTGTTCCTCTTCCTTCCCCTTGTCTGTCTTCCACTATTTATGTCCCTTATTACTCTCTCCTGTGCCCCCCCCCCCCCCCCCCCGTTTCCCCATCTTTCTTTATCCACTTTGTCTCTACCTCTCCTTTACCTTCCTCTGCTGCTTCCTCTCTCCATTTCCTCTCTCCATTATCACCCCCCCGCTCACCTCCTCTCTCCTCCTTTGTCACCTGTAAGATTGGAGTGGAGGATAACTGAGATTCCATCATGGTTCTCATGAATAGGTTATGCAGATGTCGGTGACACCACTGCACCTCATAAATAGTCGCCTTATTACCTGCCTCTCCCGCCGCCCACGCAGGAGGCCTTATGTTCATCTCGGCTAACTAGCTGTCTCCTAAAATATATGGAATTTATTCGGCGTGTATCGCATTCCGCGTTAACGCCAGAGCAAATACATGCAAATCGCAGTATTCCGGATGTCAGCCTCACTCGTCTGGTGCCTGTTCCTCCTTCCTTGAGCATGTCCGCCTCAACTCACTTTCACTTTCACAACCTGAGCTAAAGCAAACATGAGCGGTGTTGCTCCATTCACAGCTGGTACTGAGTGAAACAGCTGCCCCGTCTTGTTACTGTTTTCCTTTCCTCTTTATACTTTGTACCATTCAACACAGTCAGTGCCTTTCCTATTCATAATACAGTACACTGTATGTACTGTACTGTATCGCTCTGACTCTTTATCGCTCTTTCTGTCTGTCTCTCTCTCTCTCTCTCTCTCTGGCCTCTACAGAGCTGTCCCAAATAGCACGGCAACTACGTGTGTGTGTGTGTTTGCACACCAAAATGCATGTAGATATGCATATTGCGTGTGATTCCCAGTGCAGTTAACCTCTCCCTGGCTCCTCTCGCTTTCCCTCTAGCAGCAGTGGAGGTGATATGGAGTTCATTTTAGGATTACATCTCCGCCTGGGATAACTGCGCGGCCGGAGGCGGACCTGGGTTGTTAACAAAGACTAGAATTATGAACGGGATTCCCTGCGCAGACGGGAAGAGGCCGATCATCACCCCGACCAATTTAACCTGGTAGTCAGCTGAGGACTGGGGAGAATCCGCTCTTTATGTCACTGTCGTACGCCCACTTCAAATGTGCCATGCGGGAGAGAGAGAGATAAGGGGAAAGAGAGAGAGACGGGGGGAGAGTGCCTCTGTGGGTGGGTTTCGATGATTTGTCAACATTAACATTGTGTGTGTGTGTGTGCGGCTGTCAGCAGGAATGAAGTAATCTCTAGATGCTGCATTCAAACGACACACGGCTCTTACTGTAGGATCACACAGTAAGAACCTTTACATCTTATGCGGCAGAAGTACATTATTATCTGCTAGAGGTCATCTCCAGATGGCCAAACGCCTAAACACAGTTTGCCTTGGCTTTGCTCAATGATGCATGTAAGCCACATTGACCACCAGTGAGATCATCTGACCTTGCATCCCACTGGCCTGTCAGTGTCATCGGCCATATTCAAAGCAGACAGCAGCGGATTTTTTGTCACGCTTTATTTATATTAGCTCATATTCAGTCTGTTGCGCTTAATTTAAAATCATTCTGTTATCCCACGACACAACTGTGTTGATGCACTATTAGCCACTATTGAAATGTTGTTGATATGCACACAGCATTAGGATCACCTTCCTGATATAATATTGAATCTCTATATCTCAATTGTCCCTAGGCTTCAGTAATCTCTCCTTAGCCTGTCTCTTCCCATTTATCTCCCCTTTATTCACGATTGAAGGGCTTTAATTGGGGGAAATCAATAAAGGATCAAACCTTTCACCTGGATTTATCCGGTTCTTCTGGAGAGCGCAGGGCAAACTAATATTTTGTACACTCAGTCTACAATTGCGCTGTACGCTTACTGAATACAAGCGTCCCTTTCTCGGTCTGCATGTGTCCCATTGAGAGGAAGCTAAGCCACTCATATGTTGCTTACAACACCAGACACTGCCACCCTCGCTCAAGTCTAACAAAAGAAACCCCACTCTTGTTAGAATCTATTCACATTATAAATGGGAAGTAATGAGGTGCAAAAAAAAAAAGGCTTTGGATGGGTGAGCCGGGTGTTGAGAGGGTGGGTGTGGCACCGACTATTAGTACTGGGGAAGGGGATGAGGCTGGATGGGGGTGGGGGGGGGGATACCAGGGGGTATGGTGGTGGATGGGTAGATAAAGAGAGGGTGTAGAAAAGCATGGAGGGAAGAGTGGAGGGGCTCTGTCTGCCTGCTGCTTCTCCCCATAGGAACAGCTGTCTCTCAGACTGCAACAGATGCAGATTCACAGAGGGGGGAGAGAGCCGGTCTGACGGCTCCTGAGCTCTTTCCTCAACTCTTATTTTCCTGATGAATTAAGCTTTTATCTGTTTTGCTTCGCTGTGATTTCCCATTGAAAACATTTGTTAGTTGCACAATATTTAACATGGCTGCAAAGAGATAATAGTTATTTGTGATTGTTTTTTTTCTGTTGTTACTAATAAATATTGTAGATTTATCAAGACATTTTAAGTGCCATCCTATCAGCTATAATTGTGGATCTAGGGTGTGTCAGTACATCCATTTCAGTGGCCCATGTTCTACGGTAATCTTGGAAAACCATTTGCTGTTGTGTGCTGTCTGTGAACTGGAAGCTCTTTTAATGAACAGTTTAAATTTGAACAGCCCAAGGCCTGTCTACCGGTAAGAGATGCTTTCAATTATTGTGTGTCTATTTGTTTACCTCCCAAAGGCTTCTAATGGATAATAGATTGCAGCTGACTAGTGAACAGATGCTCTGCCTGCCTGATTTGTTTTGATTGGATAGTGAACATGGAGGAAAGTGTTAAAAGGTTTATAATCAATGGGTTGGCTTGTGGAGGACACCTCCTCCTAAACTGAGAAGTTGTGTAGTGGCTGATAATGTAATAACCGTCTGATAATATAAAAATTTGGTCAAAATGTAATAAAATGTCCCTTTAAATGGGCTGAAAATGTAAAAAAAAAAAAAAAAAAAAGGTATATTGTTGTGTAATGTAAGAACATCACATTGTCACATCAGCTGGTGATTATTTAGGGGTAATATTAACATATTTGTAATTGATGATGCCATAATGAAATTGACTAATAATGTAGTACCTCACATTTTTCTTATTCTCATGAGTTATTTAGTTATTAGTCACTATTATTATTACATCATCAATCAAACATATGTCACACCCCATATAAAGTAATAATCACTGGTTAATGCAATGTAATGTAATGTAGAGGTATTACATTTTCCATTAATTTATTCGGCTACATTAAGAGGTTTTGTTACATTTTCAAGGGGGAGGGAATTTTTTTAATATTGTGACCATTAAGGTATCATCAAGAATTATGCGATATCACTGCAATTTGGATAAGAAACAAATAGATGAATAGATACTAGATAAACAACAAAAAAGGCATACAGTATAATCACTTGGAAGTTGGAAGCTGTCTTTTGCTGAAATTCTCATGAACTAAGAATGGTCTCTTTGTGAAGGTTGAGATCCAAGACCTTTTGTACAAGAGTCTCAAATCCCACATCTTCTTCCGCTCACATGCGCTGTTGATGTATCTAACCTAGTTTCAGTTTCAATTGCAATAAGCTGTCTTCACTTTCTGGCCCCATTTGGGGTTCAGTGAAAGGATAGTGTGTGCATGTGTGTGTGTGTGTGAGTGTACGTGTGTGTGTGTGTGTGTGTGTGTGTGTGTGTGTGTGAGTGCAAACGTAGGTGCACGTGTGATGGCGTGTGTGTTTTCTCCCATTGTAACAAATTATCTTTTTCATTAATTTCGACACACCAGGAAATTAGCCTGTACTCTGCTTGAGGCTACATCTAAATTAGAACGATCGGGGTAATCCAGAGATTTCAAGGGCTTGAGAGAATTAAGCCTATTCTAGGCTCCAATCGTCAAATGAAAAAGACAGTGACATTTCAAAATGATTTATCTCATACGAGGTTATCAGCCTTTCATAGCTTTTCATAGCTGTTGAGCCAATTGCACAATCCCAGTGTGATGTTTCTATCCGCGCTTTTATTTTCAGCTTCTCACTGTATCTCTATACAGTATTGATCTGTGTGAGATCCGGGTCAATAAGAGAGATGAGCATAGCGCAGTTAAACTTTATGGAGATAAACAACGGCTTTCTTTTTGACAAGTTTGACTTACATAGTCCGAGCAGGTAGGTCCATGCCCTCTCTTTCTCCATCAATCACGTCATTCCCTTTGCTCTCTTCTTCCTCACCTCTTCCTCCATATCTCTCCTCTCCCTGTTGCTTCATCTTTCCTTCTCTCATCTCCTCTCTTGTTCAGCTTGGCTGTGTTTGCAGTCTGTTGCGTGTGTGTGTGTGTGTGTGTGTGTGTGTGGGAGGGAGGGAGCGGGACAGGCAGGCCGACTCTCCGGAGAACCACCGGCAGATTCCGACAGAAGACATTTGACTTTGGTGTCAGAGGATCCAGGTTGAGATATTTGACTGTTGAACTGCACTCTGGAGAGAGGGAGAGGCCGCCCAGAGGCCCAGCTGAGCAGCAGTCCATCCAGACACACACAACGGGCCATGGGAGAGGAGGAGGAGAGGAGGAGAGGGGTGAGGCAACCATGTAGTGTGCGGTATAGCCTGCTGCCCTGTGGGAGGTCTATTGAGTGAAAGCTCACCATGCTTCAATGGCTTGCAGCACAGCCGTGAGTGTGCTCAATATTGTGCTTAACACAAGCACTACAGTATGTTGGAAGCTGTTTTTTATGGTTCTTGTTCATAAAAATGGCAGTGGTGGTGTTTATCGTGAAAATAAATGCAGCCTGCGGTGTCTACTGACAATTTCATATGTATTGTATCAGATCTTTAATTTGCAAAAAGCAGACACTGTATTACTCAAACCCATTTAAATGGAATCTTTCCCACTAAGGTCAAGCACAATTTTACTGCAAAAACACAGGCCTGTTTCCTGGGGTGTCTCCCCACTTCCCCGGGGTTTGCCAAATTATGTTTGTTTTGACAGACTAGCTTACACATGTCATGGGAGTTCAGCATCAAAGCTTAGTGTTTAAACATTTTACATTGCTCAAACATGAATTGCCACAGGAAGGCAAAGAGCTATAGTGCTGTACTGTACTGCACTGTACTGTATGCATCACTGCACTCAGTTGCATGCCACTGACTAATCAGTTTGTTGCCCCCTTTGCTTGTGACAATACCCTTTGCACTGTGTTACTTTTAGTCATAGGTTTTCAGGCGTGAATTCTTCATGCAGTGTGCGTGCAAAAAAAACACAACAGCATAAAAAAAATTGTTTCTGGAGCATATGTTTGTGTAGTACAATATCACTGTCGGGTGAAAACCTTGTATCTCCAAAATGTCTGCTTTTCAGTTTTTGATGCTAGCCAATGGGTTTTGAATGGGTTTTTTCTCAACTCATAGAGGGGCATGCAATCCTTCAATTACTGTAAAGTGAATGCATGAAAAATTTTCATGCAATTCTTTCACACAACAGCAATATGCACTGACAACTTAAAATTAAAGTAGCAAGAGAGCTCTTTCTAAATACAACATGTTTAATTTTCTTTCATGGTCAGTTTACATGGACATCATTGTGTAGCTGAAGAGACTCAGTGCAATGGCGAGCAGCCAGCCCAGCATGAAGCCTCCCTTCTTCTCCCTGACTGACTTATCTCTGAAAAGCTAATCAATAATTAACTATAGAACATGCTGTGATGAAGATGGTAATGCCCCCTTAGCAAGATAACGCCTCACATTATCACTCTATTTAGCCTCTCTAATGGTGGAGTGTACACGTATAACTGACCCCAGCCATTTATTAATACCGGGTGACATCCTTGTACTGCCTTTTGTATCAACGTGAGACTGTAGCTGGATACACATGGATAAATAGATTTACAAAAAAAACATTGTAGAATCCCATCCAATTTTTTTTTTATCTTGCCAATACACCAACTCAGATCAAATCACTGCTGTTATTTCAGCCATGCCAACTTTTACATATGTATTCTGTTGGCTTAGTGTGAAATGGAAGGAAATAGTAACTTTGTAATGCTAATTGGTATTAAGATACACTGATAGCATCCTCAGCATGTTAGCTGTACCTCAGTACCCATGTAGCTTGTGTACATCTGTGTTAGATAATATGTCACAGTATAGGCCTTTTCTTCATACTTCAGTTTTATAAGGCTTAGCCATAGTAATATATATCAGAAACTATATGTCGCATCACTGATCAAACACTGTAGAGCAGCTGACCTTTTGTTAAGAGACCGCAGACACATACACCATCATAGAGTCATACAAATTATGATTACATATTCTAACCTGTGATACTATTATACATTATACATTGTTCACACCTGACATGCTGCTGGTCAATGATGAATGAATGAAGTGAACACACAGTATAGAGAATGTGCCGATGGCTCTGTGGTAATGGGTTCCAGTCGTTGGCCATGTGCTTGTATTGAAGTGAAAGGTCAGATCGCAGAGTGAGATACCTATCACATGTATCTCTCTCATGATCTGACAGCTCTCCTGAGGGAGATCACATGAACATAGATAGGGTTTCTCTGTCGGTGGTTGGTAGAGGAATGGTTATGTGTTTTTTTCCAGATACCTACAGCAAGTTAAAGTCTATATCATGAAGTCAGTAAAGACTTATTTTACCTAATGTCACAGTTTCCCGCCCCACCACTGCATAAAATTTTTGTTCAATTTTTGCTACATATCATCAATATGAATTTCAATTTCCCATATCATTCTAAACATAGACTTGTAAATATTCAAGCTCAAGCTGTAGCAAAGGCATAACTCCAAAAGTAAAGATACACTATGATACAATCCGTCAAATTGGATGGAGGATTTTATCCAGCTGTCATTGACTATCAATAACAAGTAGACACCTCTGTGGCGTTGTTCTTTTGAAGTGCCAAGGCAAATTCTGCTGTGTGTAGAGGATGCGGATCTAAGAGAACAATAGTTGATGAAACAAATCAGCTTGTCTCTCCATAACTGTGATGCATTTCCCACTGGAGGTTCTCTCTTCTTCTCTACATGTCATTTTCCTCTTCTCTCCTGTCTACTCCCATATCCTTAACAGAATCTAGGTTACATCACTTCTCAAGTTTGCACCACGTTTCCCTTCATTTCTTTGCCTTCTCTCTAGTGTAGTACCTTCAGATGTTATTTGAATTTGGATATTAACTATTATCACTTATTATCACAAAATTCCAAGGTGTTAAAAGTCAAAGTAAGTTAACTTTCTTGAATATATTGAAGAATCTGGCTCTTTAAAAGAAGTTTGTTTTCTCTTCAGAGGGAATAATGTTAAGTAGTGTGGGCATTTGGCAGGCATCCGTTGTTGCCTCTGAAATTGTTTGAATAAAAAGTAACTTTGTCACTGACAAGTCCTCGCGGAGCAAAAAGCCAAACTAAGCAAACAAAGTGGTCTAAACAGATGTATTATTCATAGAGCTCATAAGACATTCCGCCTCTGCCAAACTCCTCCATTCAAAGACGAGCCGCTGTGGGACCTGAGTGGGAAACCAAAGATGTGAAGGAACATGGAGCAGCTCCGTCTATCTGTCAGTTGTTCAGTTATGTCTTTGGAGCCTCAACTTTGTTATGGTAATGAAGGAAAAAGGTATGTCATTGCACATCTTCAAAGCAGAGGCATCCTTTTGGTTTAACTGCACTGCATTGTCTGGCACGTTTCCGAAAACTTAGTGACATTTGTTACATACTTGTCAGTCTGTTTGGTTTCAGACACGGCATATTGCAGGGTGCTAAACTATTCATACTAATAAATAAAAGAAGAAAAAAAACAACATTGGCAGAAAAATCTCTGAAGTCCGCTCTCCTGACTGCTAGTTTTTCTTCTCCTTAGGGTGTGCAGTGATAAAGAACTGACGGAGAACATAAAGAGAACAGGTGAATAGGTGCAGTAGGGAAGTAAAATTGATTTACAGCATTTAAATTCCAAAAAAAGACTGATCGAAAAGATATTGGATGGAACCTATTTCCCAGGATCTGGTTTAAATACATGAATTCTCTCACTGTATTATTTAGCTCTTATAGAACAGATATCATTTTTTTGCCAACTGAAATTATTATGGCCTGCACACTGACAGAAAAAATAAATTAGTCTTTATATATATCAGCTTCTTGCCTTTTTTGATCTCAATTAATTCCGTAATCATGGTGATTGAATTTAAACCATCCTCTCTGTTCTGTATAAATAGCCTCTTGTACACAAAACATATGCACATAACATATTGCACAACAACTTCCCCAGAGAAAAAAGACCATACATTACACTACACTGCTTTTATGCAGAGTATTTATGTCCCTGCCTGCTCTCTTGTTGCAGTTCTTTGGATAATCCCAGACACCCCGAGCTGCTCATTAGACATTGGCCTTTCTTCCCACTCCTAACCCGCGGCCGGCACGCTGTTCAAGCAGAACCACCCTCAGCTAACCATCCCACCAGGGACAGGCAGGCAGAAAGTGACAGGTGATCACAACAGCAGCAATCACACAGAAAGCAGTGGGCTCAGAAAATAATGAGAAAGTTGAACAATGTCTCAACTAAATCAATATCACACAGCCATATGCTGTGGCCTTTGCAGCAGCACAGGTGAGCGAATATCAAAGAGTGAATAGATGCTGATGGTTTTAACTTCTTTGTTCATTTTATCTTACTTTTGGTCGAAATGAGATGTCCTAGATAATACTCCTTTTGCATGCTTTTTGGGATTCTCACTTGCTCTTGATGATGAATTTGGTCTGTCTTAAATCCCACATAATATGATAATAAACAGTTGTTTGCATATTGAAAGCTTCAACAGGCCCACATACACTACTTTGCAATACATATGCATCTTACACATTAACTATTTTTTAATAGAAACTCAGTAAAAAAAGCAACAAAAGAAAGACATTGTGCTTTTTGTCACCACGGTTGTATCTTTTTGACAAGAGGTACAGTGAGTGTGCATATGAACGCCAAGATACTGTAAAATGATGGTATACAAAGCTGACCTGGCTTAAATAGTACTTTCAAATACTTGTTATGGTTTGTTTTATCCTTCTCAGGTACCAGATGGGTGGGGTTTGGTACAACGTGTGCCAGAAACACAAGATATTATTTGAAAGTCAACTTAATATATGTTTCTGCGGATGACATCTTGCCTGACACCTGAACTGAATTGTCCTCAGGTGGAAAACCGCATATATCTTGTATGTAGAGAGGAATTGTTGGCAACTACTATTTCACCCAAGTCAGGCTGAAACAAAATATAAGACAAAAAATAACACATATGGACCCAGATTTACTTTTCTTTTTTCCTACACAAAGATTGCAGTCGCTGGAGAGAGGGGTAACTAAGTGTTGAATAATTAATGATGGTTTCAAAAGTAGTGCTTACTATATCTTAGCATTTATTTTCATAAATTACTAGCCATGTGAGAGTGTGAGATGATGATCTTCTCTTGCTCTCGCATTTGTGTCTGCATGTGTGTGTGTGTTGTGTGTGTGTGTTTATTGTATCTTCGCTTTTACTCCTCTTAGATGAAAGAAAACAGACTCCATAGCTGCTTCCCAAACCACATCAAAACCTTTCATCTCACTAGAATTATGATGCATCCATTGAGTATAAGTATGTTATTTTTAGTGTGGCAAATAGTGTGTTCTTGGGCTAGCCTGTGATCAGTGTGATTTGGATTCAAATGAGTTTGGCTGTGCTAGCACTAGTCTTTTCAGGCGGTGCAGCTGCAAGTTGAAGTGTGCACTCAAAATAGCTCAAATAATGGGATGCTATTTAGTTCATGTGTTTGAATGATTATTGTACAGGTCTCACAGATAAACAAGCATAATATAGTAATTTAGAAATAGCTCAAATGTCAGGCTGAATAACAGGATTTGACACTGAAATGAAGGCAGTGTGTTGAATACCAACCCGAATACGCAACATCTTAAAATTTTTATCCCATTGTCAATCCTTTTTTCCCCCTGTTCCTCTCTACAGTTTGAAGGTGTTGCCATTGTAGCATGTGAGCCGTTTCAAATGAGCAATTACAGCAGATGCCAGCAGTATCATTTGCATGTAAATTGCTTTTTTTTTCCACCAAGGTCAGTTTTAGGCTTAACCCCAACCCTGAGTTTTGTATTTTGTTTGTTGCTTATAAGCCTATGTCTCTGTGGGCCCAATTGATATGCTGCTTATTTTGGTCTATTAAAACTTGGCCTTTACTGGTAGAGTGGCGATGCATTTCAATAGGGTATTATGAGTAAGGGTCATTCAATGGGGATTATGGTTTTGAAGGGCATAAGATCAGTGGCAACTTAGTTTAATGCCCATCTGGACTTCATTATTATCAGTCACTCTTTTTCTCTGTGAGGGCGGGGGAATGTCCACTCTCTTTTTTTTCTTCACTATAGAATATAGAGAGGAATTGGAAGAAGAAGTAGAAAGTAGAAATATAGGGGAGAAAAACAGCCAGGTTGCCACAGAATGAGCGGGACAAGGGGTAAATTTATCAAGTCTATCAGTCCGGACAAATAGGCAAACCTTCCTGACAGAGTTATTTTTATGAAGGACAAACTTCAGGTGTCTGTACTGTACGTGATGCAAGGTCACATCATCCAGTAACCCCATCTCAGCAGACACATCCAATATAGGTGTGTCTTGACAACAGACTGTCCGCCACAAGGTTGAACATCTACTGACATTCAGAGAACCCACCAGCAATGACATTCTGTAAGTGTCTTTGAATGTTAGTGCATCTGTCAAAATATGCCATCAGAGAGGAAATGGAATCAGCCAAAGATATATAATGCACAGAAATGCCAAAGGAAATCGAACCAAGGAGAAATCCAAGGTATGTATACATTATGGGTGCTGAGGTATGTGGAGCCAAAGTCACCTAAAGACAGGTCACATTATTACACCTGGAATAAGCCTTCAATAAACATGTTTCTGGATTTCTAAGACTTGGGACACTTACAGATTGTCACCATGGTAGCTATTATACATTTAAGTCTTTTTAGTTCTATACACAAACTTAAGTGCTCAAATTCAAATTATTAGTATTAGAGAAGTATTTGTAATTTAAAATAAGGTATACTTTATTGTACTGAATTTGCCAGTGTTCACCTGGCTAGTTTTGTATTCCTGGAACACGTATATTACATGTATTTGCACTTAATATGAAGCACATTCCTCTAAATCTGTAGGATATATCCTTTTTTTCTGTAATCTGGCCTCAAGAGACAAGGGATTTGCTCTTGTGTGCTTCTGCATATTTTAGCCACCTCCACATAAAGCCAGCTATTTGCTGTAAATAGCTGTCCCTCTCCAGGGAATGGTTTGTCATGGTATGTGACAGTGGCGATGCTGGCTGCTGTACTTTACAGTCCGCTACTGGTCTACTTTTCAGTCTATCCATGTTCTTACAAAATGTTCTCTTGCTCTTGAATCCTCAGCTTTTAATAAAATAACATTGAAAGAAACCCCACCAGAGGCTCTGTAGTATGCAATCCATTGCTAAGTGTAGTGAATTGTATCATGACATATTGAAAGTGCTGCTGTTGTCTGGTGTTTCTTTAGGAACGACATGTATTCAGCTTAACTGTGTGGAAGGCTGTGAAGGCTTGTAGTAACTGCTAATGTAAGATGAAATAATAACTGCTAGATGATGTAAAATCTCAAAATGTAATGAAATGTTCCTCTAAATTAGTTTAAAATGTAATAAAGCTGTTAATGTCATAAATTGCTGGATTATGTAATAATTATTCTTACTTCATAAGTGATGTAGCATATTTTAACTGATGATGTAATAATAGCATTGACTAATAATGTAATAGCTTGTAAAAATAAGAGTGCAATGTTATTATTACATCACCAGTTACAAATCTGTTACAACCTTATGAAGTGATTATCACCAGTTGATGTCATAATGTGATGTTATTACATAATAAAACAATTCATTACATTAACATGTTTCATTAAATTTTTGTGCCCATTCACAGTGGCGTTTTATTACATTTTGACAAGTTATTACATTATCTGGCAGTTCTTACGTTATCTGTTGCTACAAGGTTTAAAAACACTATATAGATTAATAGAGTACAGGTGGATGATAAGCCAAATACCAGTGGAACTTCTGTTTCACTTGACCTTCTGGGTTCCACTTCCTATTCCCGTTTCCTGTTGTGTTTGGAAACACAAACCCTGCATTCCATTTCTCTGCCTTTTTTCCACACAGTTTCTCCCCAAACTTACATGGATATTAAAATTGCAAAACTGAGGAATCACTTAACTTAAATATTTATTGCATAGTGTGGTAGACCCTGTGAAGAATCTGCAGGGTAAAATAACAACAACGCAAAGGGTTTCACTTGGATTTTGAAGATTACTAGCCTCATGCAGTGCAGGAAAAAGTGGCATGATATGAACATGGAATAGAGGAGGCATGTTGTTGACTGCAGCCCCCACCCTGAGGCGAGTAATGACTCAACACTTTTGCTCTCAAAATAATTTGAGAGGGCAGACTTTTCATGACTCACATTTTATTCTGTTCTGCCCAGCTCCATACAAAGTGGACAGCTAAAGTACTACTTAGCTACTACTTAGCTATAATTTTACCAAACATCACAGCTTCACATCAGTGCATAACAAGCCACCAACTCATGCACTCAAAATGCTGCACTCGAAATGCTGCTACATGCTGCACCGCATATCCACTATGATCTAATCATTTTTCTTCTATCGTCACTTACTTATTTACGATGCTTGAAAAAAAAAAAAAAACAGCAGTTGCTAAATCCTTCTTTCTCAGCGCTCGCAAAGCCTTTACACAGCCCAGTTATTTCACACAAACACAGCTGCAGAAGCAATAGAAGCACTCCCAGCAGGTAGACAGCTTAAACATGAAACAGACTTGTGGGATGTGCAGCGCTCGAGGCAATGTTTCAGCATCTGGAACGGGACCAACGTTTGGAGTTTTAATGCAAAGGGAAAAACACAACAATGCAGAGAGGCAGAGAAGTATGAAATTGTTTGTGTGAAAACATTTCCTAATGCTCTTGACAAGAAAATGAGTTTTTCTTATCTGGCATATGGATTATGTTGCCTTCAGCAAGTGACCTTGTTTACGGAAACGATGTTCAGCGCACTGTATGGATTTTAAGTGAATTAATCTGGAGCTCTTGAACTTTTTCTCTTCCTCTGAGAGGGGAAATTGCGCTTTTAGTTGATGCCTTTTTTAACTTCAAGATCGTTTGAAATATTAACAACCTTGTTTCTCTACTGAGGGCCACACAATAGTTTATATTTGACCGTAACCAAAGCGAATATCTGCACAGCGATCAGAACGTAAACTGGAAACTCTTATATAAATGCATGTGACACCCCTGCAGCAAAGCATTTGTTCATGCATTTAAATAGGAATATTATTATAATGATGGATACGTTCTACTTATAGATTCTGATATTCTGCCAGTCTGTTAACTCTTCCGCATGCCGTTGAATATTAGTCTGTAATTGGTTTGAGGGTGTTGAGGGCCCCGTAGTGAAAATGAGCTCAAACATTTGACCCCTCGCTGCTCACTCTCAGTGGTGGTTCTGGATGATTCCACCATCAATCTCCCTAATACAACCCCCCCCTCCCAGCAGGCACCCTTACAGATAAACCATTATAGCTGTCAAGATGAGGAGATTTCACATTAAGTTGGGAAATGTCACTATTAAAACGAATCTCTAAATTAGAAGGGTTTTGAAGCAGGGACACATTGTAGAATCGCTGGACTGGAAACCCTATCTATCGCCTTGCTGAGAAAAACTGTTGCTTTTCAGACTATTCAGCATTCGGCATTATGCTGTATGGGACAAGGCCTTGTGAAAATCAATGTTTTATTCACATCCATATCTAAAATTGAGGGATTTTCAACAAATCCTTGAAAGAGATTCGATCATTGGTCAACCATTGGACAACATAGACACCAAAATCATCCATGTGTCCCTGCTGGAGCATTCGTTTCAGTGCTGCATGCTTATAGTAGGTGACTAGCATTATCTGAAAAGTGAGAATACAAGAACAGCTCTAAAGCTAAACGGTAAATAATTTTAAATGATACACAGCTAAGTTTGGCATGTTTGTATAGACTGGTAAAATTTACATGATGCAAAAATAACATACTGTTTTGAACTAGGGACTACTTTCCCTCTCTTCCTGCGTGACTTGTTTTTGTTTACACAGGAAGTGAATATGGTGGGCGAGGGTAGACTGTGTAGCCTACAGGTAAAAATATTTTTTACCTGAAATAGTTGCAAAATTAAACCTGGCTACATCAGCTATATTGAGTTAATGATATTTCATTACATTTGTAAAACAGACCATATAATGAAAACAACTTCAACTTTTTATGACTAAAACATAAGTCTTTTTACTTTGGATATGGTAGTTGCATGCGACCAATCAAGATAGGGTATGCTACTGTGTACAGTAGATACACATACCACTTGCTTCACTTTATAAAAAGTTGTTGTTTCACTGGATGTGTTCTTGGGTCAAAAATTGGGTTTGTTAAATATAATTTGTTGATGTAGAGCAATTTTGTATTTTCAATGGATGGAGGGCGACTCACGTCTGGTGTGCAACTACTGAGCAAATGAGCTACCAGGGACACATGGATGATTTTGGTGTCAATGCTCTCATCATTTAAAAGGGAAGTTGACCAACAGGCTAATTTCTCAAAACTTGGTGTATTCTTTTAAACCACAATAAATAAATAAAATATGTCAGTCACAGCTTCTGGTCTGTCAAGATGCCTCTCAAGTCCAGTATACAGCAGTTCTCTACCAGAGCCTGACTGAGATCAAACAGCATCTGTCAGTCTGGACACCAAAGCCAGACTTCTATGAACTACTTCATGAAAGAAAGCAGTGAGAAGTTCAGAAGGAGTTTGTGAGTGTGTGTGTGTGTATGTGTGTGTGTGTGTGTGTGTGTGTGTGTGTGTGTGTGTGTGCACACCTCTCGAGCGTGCATGCAGTGAGGTGGTACAGAGGTGAGACTTTCAGGTCCCTCCGGCTCTTTGCAGTACATCAAGTGTAGTAGAGCCATTTCTTTGCTTAACCATGCAGCATGTTTGAAGGAGCTTACTTGAGCAGAAAATTGGATATAAAACACATGAAGTCATCAGACTCATACATTATCTATTGTGAGCAGAGGGGGGTTTGCAACAATTGTGGTTTTCTGAAGAGATGAGTGGGGGACTATACTAGAGTTTCTGTGAAGGAAGCGGTTAAGGTATATATCTTCACTTGACAAAAGCAGTTTTTGACTTAGGTTGTGCTAAATCATCCTGCAGATACAGAACCAAGTGCAACACACACACACATACACACACACACCAATCTGTAGCACTTTCTCCCCTGCTGCGTCTCCAATAAACACGCTCACCAAAATGCTCACTGTTTAAAGAGTCCTATTACATCCAGCCAGTCCCTCGTGCTTAATCGCAACGTCTCACATTGCCTCCGCTCTGTGGGCTTCATATGTATTTAGCTTTTTTTCACATCCAGTCATTTTCTTGGATGCAGTCTCCTGTAAATTCAATATTTTCTCTTTGCTCTGGCGGCCTCGGACCTTCCCGCTACACTGCCAGAAGTTCTCCTCAGTAATGTATTCCGAATGAGCTCATCTCATTAACAAGTTCAATGAAGTCCTGTGCCGGATGGTTTGAGAAAGGGAATGTTTCAGGTCACCTCATGTACAGTAGGATGGATCCCATCTCTTTCAGTGAAGTTTCCTATTAGCATTGACTTTGTGTGCACACTATTATCCTCTGCCTACACAAGCATTAGGGGAGATTATGCTGTGGGTCTTTGTATAAAAAAAAACCTGAGAAATCGTCTGCATAGAACCCCTGTGCTGCTCATCTCTCTTGCGTTAGCCATTAAAAGATTTGATTGGTTAGCTCGCTCAATGGCAGTGTGTCTGAGAGTCCTGTCTACAGATATAGAGTCAATATAGACAGATATAGGATGAATATAGGATAGAGAAAATGGGAGCAGAGGGTTCCTTCTTAAACAAAAATATATGGTTATATATATTTAATGATGTATGTATGTATATGATATATGTAATGGATTAGAATAAATATAATGCAATGTCCTATTCAATAATACCTTACATTCATGTTTATAACTTTATTTGTATATCACTTTTCATAACAATGCTACAAAGTGCTTTACTGTATAGGTAAAGGCAAAAAGTCATACAGTGCAAAGTACAAGTGAATAAATCTATGAATTCATGAGTAACATTCATATGGCACTTATCTTTTACTGTATACATCCAACATGTATATGTTCAAAAATATATAATTTGCAAATATATTGTCAACACATATTTTTCAATATGAAAAAAAGTAATTTGGTGCCTTTAACATGAGGTAAAATGTTGGCAGTATTGTTGGCAGTGTGTCATAATTGATTTGGTGATCTTTTGGGCTAAGCTCATAGTCACACATTGTCTCTGATTGATTTGTCATTCCCTTGTTGGGAAATCACTTTGGCTATGATGGAATCCTCATCCACACCCATCATTGTCACCCATAATGACCCCTAATGAAAAATGGACCTTTATCCGTTCCATCTGTCTTTTCTGTTGCACTTCACAGATTAATACAGCCATTGAGCCTTGTGTTCGATAATCCATTTACTTTCCTTCTTCTTTCATATCTCTTCATATGTCATAGGCCACTGCATTGATGTGAGATTGAAATATTCCAAGATGAGAGTGATTTCATGAAATCAAGAAGAATTGTCATTGGTGTACAGTGTGCTAATTAAAAGTTATCTCCATCCAACATCTTTTGCTCACTACTCAGAATGGCCCATATCCTGTATTACGTATATTTTTCCTGATTCCAGTTGATTTTTTTGTTTGTTTTGGAGGTTTTTTACCAAGAAGACATCATACCATTACGTAGGCCCTGCGGTCTTCGAGGATAGGTCAAACGCTCAAAGCCCTATTCATTAATATAACATGTTAACAAACCTGGGCTCACAGCCATCATCTTCTCTTCCATTTGAGACTAGATTTATTGCAGTGAGACTCTGAGACCTGGCTGTGTCTAATTGCTCTTTTGTCTTCAGTCCTCCAGAGGTAAAGGCTGGGAAAGGGTGGACCTGATGCAGCCTGAGCTCAGGAACAAATCCTTCACTTTATGCTCAGTATTTTCTCTTAGCTCTGGACACCAGTAACCTGAGTTAACACATTCTATTTCTCTCTCTTTTAACTCCTATTTTACCAAATCTTTCAAGGTGGTTTGATTTTATTTTTATTTTAAAGAACATTTGAATTTCCAACTTGCTATATATCCATTTTAGGGAAAAAAATATCCTCACCTGAAGTTCATCATTCAATATCTGTATCATATAGAGGGTCTAGTCTGCACCAAGTCTGTCAACCAAGGAATTAAGTTACTTACTCTCCTTTAAAAAGTAACATAAGCTGTTTTCTTTTTGTGCCATCAATCATTTTCCAGGAGTAGGTGTCATTTATTTCGTGGATATCTCATTTTGGAACAAAACTCGCCGTCACGTATATCTGGATGATGATTCATTCCTTTTTCAATCACCTTATTTTTAATTAAGCAGGAAAACGAGGTCTGTGAAAAGAGAGCTAATCTTTATTAATTGGGCTTTCTGCACCACTGGCTTGCTGAGGGGATTGTTATAAAATGTTCTCTGAAGTCACATGACGGTTCATTTATCATCAGCTGGAAACCTTTCCTTTTATACAGACACATGCACACACTGGTGAAAGCACAAATGCATGCGTTTGCGCACACACACACACACACACACACACACACAAGGGGCTGTCACTGCAGTGAGTTAACACAACATATACTTAGTTTCTTTTTAGCTGGGATACATTTTCCAATCTTTCTCCATCGCCTTGTCCTATATTGCCTCATGATGTTATTACAAATCTGCTGCAATTCGTCTGTCCTTAACAATGAAACGTCTTTTATAGATCTCCTAACTGTTCCATTCGACGCTCATCTCTCAGCTAAGCCTTATGCCTCCGGGTGCCATTGTGCTCTAAGGTTGGTCGTAGATCACTAGGTGATGTGGCTGCTTGGGATTGCCTTTGCTCAATATCTCCTGTCAGCGATCCTCAAGTCTGCCTCTAGCCAAACCTCGACCCCTCTGGATTATCCTTACATCTGTAATTAAAGGCAGCCAAGGAGAACTGAGGATGGAGGGAGGAGCAGAGGGAAGAGGGAGGGGAGAAAAGGGGAAAAGAGGCATTCATATTTCATCTGCAGGCAGACTGACACTAAATAACAGGCTTGTTTTATCTCTTAGATCAACAGGTGTGTAAGAGGTTAGTGAAGGTTACTGTGTGTGGGTGTGTGTGTGTGTGTGTATAAGTGAGAGAGAAAGAGAGAGGGTGAGAGAAAGAGAAAGGGGGTGGAGGTAGGCATTCACAGTGAAAATGTGCGAGAAAAGTATCAAGGCTGTTTGCGCGTACATCTCTGTCTTTTTATGTGCACATAACCGTAAAAATAATTATTTTATGTCTGTGATCAAATGCGTACCAAGGTTTGAAAACAAACACCCGGGTGCAAAAGAAAAATATGCCACACATTTATTTTATATCACTACTTACAGTTGCATGTCTCCAGTTGCCAGCAGCCATGTGCAAATTTGCATATATACATAATCCACTTATGCTGATGTGCTTGGTCGGTGCATGCCCATCCATTCTAATTACATGGACTCAGGTTCACCGCGATGGCATATCAGTGGAGTTGACTGGGAATTAAATGGTGGTTCCTGTGGGCATGTTGATGCCCTCTGTGCCAAATCTCTCCAGCACTACCTCCACCGCTGCAGACCCGGGTCACAGGTTAGACGGCTCTTATTAAAGCACTGCCAAAGGCAATAACTGGAGGCCTATCGCCTGATCACTTCACTCCTCAGATAAAGCCTGGGTTTCAATGATAACAGCTTAAGACCACAGAGCAGCAGCTCGGTTTCTTTGATAGATGGATTGGTCGGGAGGAATTGTGGAATTTTTCCATTTTGTTTCCTATGGGCTTAGTTTGCAGCGAGTTCTGTTTCCAGCACAGTCCAACACAAGCGAAAGCAAAAACACTTCATGTTTGAAGACATTCTGGCACATTTAAAGAAAAATAATTTATTACCTCAACAGATGAACATGTTACAAAAACCGGTTCTCTCTGTGCTTTGCCTAATAAACGCTTTCAGCTCATTAGCCTGCCATGAAAGTTTATAGTTCTCAGCACAATAAACACAATTAATTTTAACTACTGGTTTGTATCGAGAGTGAGTTTAATTAGCAATGCCTTTACTGAGCTGTGTATCTGCAAAGGCAAACTTTACTTCTTTTAATGTGCCTCCTGTTTTGTTCTTTGGGAAAGGCACTCAAATATTTATGTGTGTGCTGCCAGTGTATAATCAGGTTGTGAATGGATAAAACTGCCTGAGATTCTGTTCTATGCACAATCAATAAGAAGAATCTCAGATCTGTTAGGCACTGTTCTGCAGTCTCGCTATGTTGCACTTTGATTTTCTCCGCCTCGAGTGTTCGCCGCAGCACAAGGCTCCTACCAGTCTTGATCGGTAGCTGAAAACGCAACGTGGTCCAAGTTGCAGGCGACGGGAGGTGAATGGGAGAGAAGTCTGCACTCCATCAGCCTGTCTGTTCCACTGAAGGTAATTACCGCTCCTGTCTGATTGGAGATCTGTCCGTCACAACCCATGCCTCTGATTGAATCAGACCCCAGGAAAAGTTCAGAAGTTAAGTTCAAACGCAACTCAAAGAAGTATGTCTCTGCAGTTTGATTGATGGAATCGCTTTTATTGTTCTGGCGGGAACACTAACACAGACCACTGACCACCGCAGGTTGCCTTTCTGATGGATTTAGTCTAATGATTGGCAGGTGTCTGTGGCTGATATGCTTAGACATGCACCTCTTGCATTAACCCCTAGCCGCCACCCTCCCTCTCCCTCTGGGTTTCGGGGATGTTTAGGTTGATATTGAGCTGCCGGTGGAGGGGCGACTGGTCCTGACGTCTGTGCTTTATACCTCTGCTCTCTGGGGATCGGAGCCCAGCCAGCCGTGTGTAATTAAAAGCGCATAAAGACAGATCAAGCTCTTTCCTGCTCTTTCCGTTCAAGATGTCTGAAGGCTGAGGAAGATGCCCCGGACCATCAAGCTCCAGGGAAAGCGCCTCCATTTTTTAAGTCTGTTAAAATAAATGCATCGTTTTCTGCCCTTAATTGCATCCCTAGACAATAAGAAAATGTGGATTTTTAGCACCCAATTTATTCAGGTTTGCAGTGAAACTCACAGTATTTTCAACATATTAATTGCCCCCCTGATTTATATTCACTATTGTCTTCTTTTTCTCCATCTGCTTTTGCTCGTGTGCTTCAACATACAGCCTCGAGGATCCATTTTAAGAGTACATTTTTTTTCTGTCATGAGAAAGTCATGTTAGCCAAGAACACTGGGGAATTGCCAACCGTCCCTGATGAAGCCAAATGTGATATGCAGTAATCACAGGCAATCATCAGCTCACTCCGGGATTGTTTCCTCTGGTCTGGGCTGTTCCTGGGGACTCCTCTCCAGCCAACCCCCAAATCTGTGAGAGGAAGGAGACAGGAGTGTGTCTGTGTGTTTGTGTGTGTGTGTGTGTGTGTGTGTGAGGGAGGGGGGTTGGGCAGCAAGAGGCCGAGAGCGCGATGGAGACCGAGAGCAAAAAGAAGTGAAATTTTGATGGGTAAGGAAGAGGCATGCATTTTCAAAACACACTACAGTTTTTCTACACACCAATTTTTGGATTATGGTTCCTTTCCTTATTTTATCTGTTTGGCATTAGTAATACTTCAGCAATATGAAAAAATGCACTTCATGACATCAGAACTTACCGTGATAAAATGAAGCGAATGGAATAGAGAGGAACGGAGCCTTTGCATGGGTGAAGGTTCGGAATTGCCTGCATGCCTACAGCACAACCTCATTTGA
Organism: Centroberyx affinis; assembly: GCF_046629955.1. Lineage (NCBI taxonomy): Eukaryota > Metazoa > Chordata > Actinopteri > Beryciformes > Berycidae > Centroberyx > Centroberyx affinis. The sequence goes on from NW_027279987.1 coordinate 232,368, forward strand.
TTCTAACCATGAACCGTGATTTGTGTTTTCTATATCCACCTCGGCTGTATTGCCAGCAGAAGAGTCTACATATCTATCACCAGCTGACAGATAGCCACCCGTGAAAGCCTTGACCCAGAAACCAACATCCATGACCTTCATGGTGCTTCTGCATCTAGGTGGACAGAAGCCATTCTCTGCTTCAAAGGATTTAAAAATTGAGGTCTTGGAAGGTTTTAACATTGGAGTCTGAAGCCAAAGAGGCCCTAAAATTTCACCCTCCAAACCCCCCCCCCCCCCCTACCTTCTAATACCAAGTTCTTCCTTTTCAGGAAAAAAAAGAGGCACACAGGGAAGATTATTAGCATAGAAAAAGCTTGGTTGTCAGTGGAGCTGGTATTGTCTGTCTGGCTGTCTCTATCTCCTCTCCCCCCCGGCTGTGTCTACTGGAGCTGCTCTTCCCTCAACCTGCCTCAGTCACTGTCTCCCTCAATCAGCACAGTGAAAGTAGCCTATATATATTTACCAGCAGCAATGCTAATATGCGCTCTCACTACCGCATATTTACCATATTTACCAGCGCTAATGCCCTGGGCCCCTCTTTCTGATTTTATTAGGGGAAGGTTATTGAGGTGTTATTGATGTGGCAAACGGCCCTCCGCTCCCTAGGGCAATACCATTGCACTCAATGTACTGAGGAATGAGACTGTTGCATGAAATGGGCATAGACTATCTTGTTTATGTGACTACAAAGCAATGATACTAACTCTTATACCCTATGATGGTGTGCTCAAATAACATTTTACATAATTATGTTAAGTAATTAATTCTATTAAAATAAAATATCTGAACCATATGTGGGGAAAAAAGAACGCTGTATATATTTGTTTTAGTTTGTACATCATATTCATCACACATTCACATACAGAATGAGCTGTAGAAGATGCGTTGCTGGCCATTTGCATCAAAAGTCATTTTCATCAAAGTGCAAAGAAGCCTGTAGTGCAGTACATTACATATTAACTAGGATGAATCCTATTGCATATGATTCAGATGATTGCCTACCAGGTGAGCCATATGAACGAACAGTGCTTTATGTTTCCATGCAGCTAGCGAGACGCTGAAGGCCGCCACCCCTTGCCTCCCTCAGCGCCCGCTGATGGCTCACCGAGGCCGGGGCGGCAGAGTGGAAACATGGCATTCCTGGCAGCGTCCGCACGCGCTCCGAGTCCACCCACCGTACAGCGCACCAGTCTTCCTGTTCCATCTGTCACTCTCCTCCCATAATCCCCTGCTCCTGTAACAGATCTAATGACTTGTCTTTCCCCAGAACAAAGGGGAGGGGATAGCAGTGTGAGTCTTAATCCTATATATGAGAGCAGGCAAAGGACAGCCTGTGTAATAGGTTGGGATTCAGAGTGAATGTTAATACTGGTGGGGTTTTTCAGGTTTATGCCAATTGTCTAGGTTGCCTTTCTCTTTTACATTATCCCTGCTGGTTTCTGCACACAGTCAGTGTAGTCTGAGATATCGGGGCTCGTTTTCCTCCCTTCAGAAGAAGCCGTTTGAAAAACAACTTCCACAGACTGGAAAATTGCCCAAGCTCGAACATCCATCACAGTAAACATGAAGCCTTAATTTGGTTTTGTCAGACTTTCTGTTTTATTGTTATTTCATTGTGCCCGAGTTGAGTGTTTTTCATATCAGTGCACACATTATGCTACGCTGTGCTTGATTTCAATCACCTCACGCCCACAGGAAGAAATGGAAGTCTCTTCTAGGAAATAATCCCTCAAAATACATCCATTACTTCTTATTTGGGGCGTCTTTGTTAGCCGGGACAGCAGTTTCAAGCTAGGTTTGACACTGTAAAGTCTGTATTTTCAAAACAACAATAATCAAGTAAATGCTAAAAAAATCGAATTACATGCATTGCAAAATGATTGGGGGAAATGTAAACTAGATGTAGACAGTAATAAATGCACTTTAACTCTAAATGACACCGGTATTCTCCTTGAAGGTCATAACATGTCAAGTGTACCAACAAACATGAAGGTGTGTAAACACAGATGCTTTGGGTTTGGTGTGTTGTATCACCCACAAATGTCAGCGGATGGGTATTCAACATATGCGCCCCAGAACCTGGTGTCAGTGCAACTGTAAGCACTTGTGTTCTTTGTTCCATGTCACACTCTGCACAGGTTTAACCCTCCTGCTCCTGCTCCTGCCCGTCAAATCACTTTGAATAAGTGTTTATACAGGATAAGGCACAAGAGAGCATCTCCGAGTCGTTGCAGTGACAGGAGCGGACAGGTATATCATAGGAAATGTCACTTAACTCAGGCTTGATATTTTCCGGGAATATGATGAAGGCTCCCCTCTGGCACAAACCTCTCCCTCAGACATCCTGACATGCATTTTTGGCATGTTTCTGACGCCACTCTCCAAGTTTCTGACGCCGCTCTCCAAAAGGAGGTCGTTTGATATGCCTCCCCACTCCTCCCTGACTGCCATGTTAGTTACCCCTGCCGCATGTCATAATGGGCCGAGGCAAATCACTTCCAGCTCGAGCTGAGATAGTGATTGTATCAAACTGACCCCTAACAAGCTGTCAGCTCACATTTGATAAAGCATGCATCAGCACCGACCGGCCTGGAATCCGTTTGGACAGAGAGGACAGGTCTTATTCAAGCAGTGTTACTGCCTCAGATCTGTGCGTGTATATATGTGTGTGTGTGTGTGGATGTGATTTCTTAGGCAGTTTTCCTATTTCATTCAGGCTTGTCTTTTATTGATGATGATGGCATCCTGTGGTACCACAATCTGATGCAGACTGGAGGACTCCATTTGGTCTGCAATGCTTGAAAGTCAGAGAGAACTGACAGAATATGAGACAAGTTGTGTACGCAAGTATGTTTGTGGGTGCAGTTGGATATGAGTCGACCCAGATACAGTGTCTTTTGTGGGTACCTTTCCAGGGCAAATACAAATGTGATGAGGAATGCAATTAGTTGTTTTTTTGCCATTCTGCTTCACAGATGGCTCATATCACAAGGTGGATATGATTCAAATATAATATATTCTCATATCCTTAGATGGATAGATAGATAGATAGATAGATAGATAGATAGATAGATAGTGTAGTACTGCAATTTCTCCTATTACATCAGCTCCACTGCTGCCAAATCTTTCAGTACCCCAGTCACCACATAGAGGGAGCTGGTGCGTGTTGAGAAACGAAACCATAGAAATGCTGAATGGCTGAGCGAGAGAGTGTGTGATTGAGCGAGAGAGAGAGAGAGAGAGAGAGAGAGAGTGTGATTGAGCGAGAGAGAGAGAGAGAGCGCGAGAGAGAGAGCGAGAGAGAGAGAGAGAGAGAGAGAGAGGCGCGGTGGACGAAATCGCACCGTATAGGAGAAGAGGGAATAATAATGTGAAACAAACCAGCAACGAGGCTGTTCATTTGAAGTGTGCGACTGTGTGTTTTTTTTCCTGCGCTCTCGTTGTGGACCAACTTTGGACAAGTCGGTGGGAACCTGGTGACCCACTGTGCGCCCTGAGGCTGCGTGACAAGTTGTAGAGAGAGAGAGAGACTTGCATCACTATTTTTAAAAGGGTACTCTTGGATTTGGGGGGCGTGGATGGTGGAGGAGCAGCGCTGAGCATGTTGGCTGTGGATACGCGGTAGTGTGATGTGCCGGCTTGGAGAACTGCTGTAACGCATAGACAGAGCGGCTGGCTGGACGCGGAACCGCGCGGTCGCCAACCGTACAGTCTTTGCCAACCGACTTACTTTCATTTTTAGCCCTGTCCATGTTCCATTCTTTGGATTTATTTATTCAACTTGCCGCCGTTTGAAGATACTGCAAGACTTGACGAAAAACAGCACAGCGGGGAAAAAGGCTTTGTAAGACGCAACAGCTACCGTGCGTAAGGGGCGAAATTCAGTTGAGCGGCTATTTGGATGACAATAGTTTGCAGCAATTGTTTTTCATTTTATTTTGGGTGATTGTTGGAACTGGTGGCGCGTGGTAAATCAGCGTGGGAGAGTAAATTTGATGCTTAAATGACATTGGGGATTTGGAAAGCTGCCTCAAGTGAAGCTGAAGTGATCTCCTTCATTTGTAAATATTGACAGGTGTCACACTCACCCGGATTGTGTTAGGCTAAGCTTTTAATTGACTTTTCCCGACATTGTTCATACATCCTATATATATTCCATCTCGGACGCACAGCAACGTTGGGAATGGTAACCAAACCTTTCATTATGGATAATCCAAAATTCGTTTAGCCCGCTTGTTCCCACTTTACCAAGACTCGGAGAAATCACGACGTGATAAATAAGCTTATAATGCGATTGAAAGGCCGAATGGGAAAGTAACCCCCCACTGAAGTGTCCTATTCCGAGTTACCGCCGATACTGAGAGCAGCCAACATGACAAGCAACGGACCTGTCATCGTCTACGAGTGGCTGAAGACCCTCCAGCTCGCCCAGTATGTCGAGGCGTTCGTGGATAATGGCTACGACGATCTGGAGGTTTGCAAACAAATAGGAGACCCCGACCTGGATGCCATCGGCGTCTACATACCACACCACAGGCAAAGGATCCACGACGCGGTGAAACGGCTGAAAGAGGAAGATAAAGAGACGGCCAGCGGACTGTACTTCACCCTGGAGCCGATGCCCCCCGCGTCCGAGGTTTATACCAGTCACATGGTGGACCAGTACGAGTCCAAGCTGCGGGGGTCCAAGTCCTGGACTGAGCCTAACAGTGACCGGGTCGGGCGCAACGGTGGGTACATGGGGGCGCAGAGGAACCTGACGCTGGGCAACCGGAGAGAGCTGGTGATTTACCCCAAGCTGAAGCTGAAGATCATGATCAGGGATAAACTCATCAGAGATGGCATCAACCTCGCCAGGCCGCCCTACTCTAATAAGGTAAGAGGAACATAGGCAGCCTGATCATGCCTACTGTACACTACTGCCAGGTCATGTCACCTGCCCAAAGTCATCCATCATAAATAAAGGATGAAAGCACACTACTCCGACACAGTGCATCTTCTGTAAGACACATGTACTGAAGCTGCCCAAACTGCCCGTCATTTAGTCTCATATTCACTTTTAAAATCTTATTTTATTATTAAAGCAAGTGAGCAAATTCTGCCACTGAGGTGAGATGATTCCACTTGTTTCTAATGCAGTTTCAGGAATTTTCTTCTTAAAACATTGCACAATAAGGCAGATCCCTCCAAGAAAATGACACTTGATTCAAGAAAATCCTTGAAACAGGTTGATTTTTATTGGAAACAAGAGAAATTATCTCACCCCTTTTGCATATCATTCACTTGATTTAAGAAAAATGAGATTTTCAGACTGAATACTCGGTTAATCACCTGCCCAATACCAGGTCACCTGCCCAAAGTCATCCATCATAAATAATAGATGAAAGCACACTGTTCCTCAGATAAAGTCCATCTTGTGTAATGGCCGTATTGCTTTGATGTGCTCAGCATCAAGTGAAATGAAGAAGCTGAGCCATAGGTAAATGCCAGTGTGAAGCCTAGACATCCTCGGGCCTGTTGCACTTTGCTGAGGTGTGATTGGGTGCTGTCATGGTGACTGATGGGACTGAAGCCGCTGCTGATCAATAAGCAGAAAGCAGAGAGGAGATCCTGAGGAGCTTTCACCCTGTGTGATTTCCTGTAGGGGGGAAAGATTTACACACAGATTATTAATCTACTCTGACCTCACCTGTCCAGTGTCCTCGGTCCTCAGCATTCAGTATCCGTGGATCGAGCAGGTCCATGAGCATATAAACCCAGGCCGTTTGCTGTGATGAATGGGCAGCGGGCTATCGATTGCAGGGCTGTAAATGAAGAGCGCCCAGCTGGGCTGGCTGCTGCAGGCCTGCGAGGAGCCAGACTGAGAGGGCCTCTTGTTTTCACAGGGCTCAGAGTGACCTTTCTTCACAAGTGTCTCTGAATCATATGCCTTACCAGCTGAGAGGGCCACCACTGAATGGCTGCTGCTGTTTACATACTGGACTGCATTTGGTTTGGGTGTGTGTGTGTGTGAGGGGGGTGTCTTTGTGTCTGTGTGTATGCATATGCACATGGGTGTCTGTAAATGCTGACATGCCTGTGTGCTTGCGCCCGTGTGTGTGTGTGTGTGTGTGTGTGTGCGCATAACAGCTTTGCAATCAATTGAGGACTTTTCCATTCTGACTTTCCATTATTCCTGAAAAGATCAAGATGCAATACTATGATAAACGTCCTCTATGATTGACTTATAGCTAGGATTATCCATATTAACGCCATTTATTTTGTGTGAGTAAAACCTTGATATCTTTTATCCCATGCAATAGGCACTTTACTTCCAAATTTGATTTCCAAATTGATCACAGCCTCGAATCCAATTTTGTATGTTTTGTCACCCCGTATTGCTTGTCTGTGCACTTGTGCCACTTTGCTCAGTTCCATAAATGTGAATCCCACAGAGATTTGGGATTTGTGAGGGATTATCTGCCAACCCAGGGCTGAAACAAAGTGTTGGTTCCAGAGGGTTAAACTATCTCTCCCTTTGAAGGCTGTGTTTATTTAGAGCCAAAGCTTTGGCATTGAGGCTCTGGAGCCTGAGCAGGTCAAGGTCTGTGTGTGTGTGAGTGTGTGTGTATGTGTGCGTGTGTGTGTGTGAAACCCTGTAGTTTTGAATTGGCTCCAGCCCAGCGCTTTTCTCCCCAGGAGGAGTGAGCGGAGTGTGAGAGATGGAGCTCTGGCCGGCTGATGGAGCTGTGACTCGCCGGTCTCTGATTGGCCTGTAGGAAGCTCTCCTCTCTCCGCCCTTGAGACGAGATGTCACCCCCGACGGAGACAGAGACCACAGAGGGCAGACTCAGGGCAATGACAGTAGACACAAAGTCAGTCCCAAGGGAGGCTCATTGTATAGCACAACCAAGTCCTCCATCCCCACTCTAAACTGCGCTGTACGCTTTCAGGACACAGGGATTTTCTGACAACCCCGCGTTCAGCTATGCGCCGTCGGCTTTGTCTGTCGGTTGTTATGCAAAACAGTCGGCAACATCAGCACTGAGGTTCAGAAATCCTCTCTAGTGTTTGCTGAATGCCCTCTTCTCCTGAGACGACCCATTATCCAACACTTCAGTGCAAGGGCTCTGCTGGGTGTAATAAATACCCATGATCCTTATCTAGGCCATAGAGACCCCTTGTCTGAGAGAGAGTATTATTTCTCCTGATGTAAACAAACACTTGCGCGACAGGGTTGCACATTTCTGGATCTCTCGCTGGGGAACAGTATAAGCAGAGAGGATGACGCCTGTTTGGCTATTGTCATGCGCAGTGTAGCCATAGAGTTAATGTTATATTCATTCTTACTGTTTGGTATTTCGGAAACCTCTTCACATATTGCTGACATGATGAGAGTCAAAAGCCTGTTGAGAAAAAGAAACAGTGTGAATTCAAATGATCAGTTCGTTCTTTGTCAGTATTTCTTAGTATTCTTCCAGGCCTACAATTAAATTATGTCTGCTTTGCTTTGTTGTAGGAGAGAGGTGCTGTAGTGTAAACAGTGATTGGGACAGTGATTGAACTTTTATCGTCCTTTCATTGGCTTGTGGTCACACCTTTATCATCCCAAAACATGAAACACTATGATCCAATTTATTACCTGATGACATTTGAGGAGTTTGTTTAAGATTTGTGCTTTTCTTCCTCTGCATTCACACTGAGAGCAACTTGGCTGATGGGTCGCTCTATTCTGTTCTCTATTCTGTGGGCGGTGTGAGAGGCTCCAGCTGCATCTATGTAGTGATCTTGTGCAGCTACAAAGTTTTGATCAGGCGAATCATGTATGTTTCACTACTTTGGTTTTGCCTTTCATAATGTTACAGCAACTGGGTGGCATTAATCAAAATGAACAGAAGAAAACTTCAATTACTTCTGAGCTTACCATTAACGCCAACAGTGGAGACGTTTATTCCTGTAGTCTTTCAAATAAAAGTTGCAGAGAAGCTTTAAATGTAATCAACTTCTCATCTATTTTGCACTTGTCAGGCACAACTATTGGTCATGAAACAAAATCGCATCGGTACGGAAATAAGGAAGCATGCAAATCTGTTGATGGATGATAAAAAAGTTGTGGTTAACGTTTCTCAGCTGACGAGCCAGTGTGACTGTCCACACACTGACTGAGTTTCCCTGATCACTCAGCTCTATAGGAAATTACTGGACTTTCGCTGACTTCTTGATTGCATTGCTCACAGTGTGAACACAGGGTTAGATATTAGCAAACTAACACATTTAGTTACATAAAGGAAGCAAAGGTGGTCAGTTTGTCTAGACCTTTTTTCAGTGTTGTTACTTACAAGGGTTTTGTAGTTGTTCATAATAACATGCACAGGGAAAGGACAATGGTTATTCTATTTTTATGTTAAATTCTATTTTTCCCTGCTCTATCCTATTACTTTTGCTGCTGCAACGGCCCAATTCCCCCATGGGGATTATTATAGTTTCATCTTATCTTATCCAAATTCCTTTTTTACCGAATTAGAATGAGGATAAGTGCCGACAATGGAAAAGGGTTTTGCTTTGCAAAGTTGCTCTTTTTTAATTCCACTCAGCGCCGCAGCAGGTTATGTAAAGACGTGTCCTCAATATGAACACAAATATCTGAAATAGTTGTCGGAAATGGCAGACACAGTCAGTCATAATAGCGCCTCATTGTTAGCGCTGTGTGTCAGGAGGAAGGAGAAGCTAAACACAGGCAGATTCTCCATTGTTTGTATGTGGGCTGATGGAGCCGCATGTCCTTTCACTGCTGCTCTGTTTTGCATTCCCAATTTCCGTCCATTGAAATGGCCCGCGGAGGCAAGTGTCCAGCATTGTGCCGATGGGTGGGTGGTAAAAACTGGGGTGTCATGCAGAGAGAGAGAGGGTTGTAAACAGATGGGTACATTGTTTTTGCTGGCCTAACTGGGCTTGGTGTGTGGTGTGGGGGATCAGGTAGTGGAGGAAAGTGAGCCGGGGCGTTCGAGGCCTCGCTCTGACCCCGCGCAACAGCTGATCAAATCTGGTGGGGGAATCACAAGAGGCCTCCGGCTTAACTGGCCTGATGAATGTGAGAAACGCAGCGGATACTCATAGGTATTGTGTCTGTCAGGGGAGATACACGGAGAGGGAAAGCCAGCGTTTAACTGACTCTCTTATTAGCTTCCCTCAGCAGTGAAAGGAGAAGTTCACCACCTTACATGCCGCACACTCACCTCACTTCCTTTTCCAGTTCTCTAATCGTGATTAATATCCCAGCACTCTCGCCTGACGGGAAATGAGCTTTTTGTTGGAGATGACCCTTTGTTGGCCTATAGCGAATAACGCAAGATGATCTCCCCCCCCCCCAAAAAAAAAAAAAAAACCCTCACTGTGGCTGTTGGGGCCCCTTAGGCTCGACTGGACAACTGCCAAGCCTTGGTGTGAAAAAGGGATTGAGTGGTACTTAAGGTCCAGGATTTTCCTGATAAAAATATGATGTCGAGAATAGAACCGATTCTTCATCTGAGAAATCCATGCAAGTCATCCGAAGCATTGAAGTGTATCCTCCTCTCCCCACTGCAATACTGCCAGTCTTTGTTGCAGAAGAAAACATATTCACCGGATCCTTGTCTAGTAAAGACCAGGTAAAAGGAGTGGTTGAATTTGATTGAAAAGAACAGAAACAGAACTGTATTCATTACATTTCTGTGTTTTGTACTGTATCTGCGTGTTATGTATATTTTTGTAACATGAAAAATGTGTGCACCATCAACTCATTACATGGCTGTTTTTCTGTAATGAAGAGCTTTTTCAGTGCCTCAGCAGTACAGAAGCTTTTCATAAGCTTTTCATTTAGACTATATATTTCCGCCAATATCCTCTTTCTCCTTGTCCCATGCTATAGGCCTGGCATTGTGCCATACGGAGGGAAGGAAGCCTTTCGCAACGGCCTCAGAGTTTTCCATGGTTTCTGCTGAAAGCTCTGTTTGCTTAGGCCTTATTAAGGGCTCCTCCAAGGCATAATCAACCGAGGGCTCGTAAAGGGGAAGTCATAAAGAAGTCAAGGACCGGTGTTATTGTCCTGAGAGGGCAGGGAAAGTCAATTAGCAAAGTGAAGTCGCTGTTTACCTCGCAGAGAAAGAGGAGAGGCCTGTATAGAGCGCCGAAGAGGGATGGAGCACATTCCCATCAGATGAAGCAACTCACAAATGACTCTGCACAGATTCACTCACTCAATGGCTGTTTTGTGACCTGTGTTTAGGGCCTTCTTAAACCATGTTTGTTAAGCATAAACTGCTCACGCCAGTATTTAGGTCTTTGGAGAGCATCTGGGTGTGGTAAGTTCCAACTGCCAGCACACCGACCTGTGACCCCGCTGCTCTTGACCTGCCAGACTAAAAGGCAAAGCTGTGGCAGTGATCTCAGCCGGCAAAGTGAAACGGACCACACACCCCACTGGGTCTCAGTTGTTGTTGGACACATGCTATTGCGTTGTCTAATTTACATGTTGGATAGTCTAGTGTCTCTGGTGCATGAGCTCAGCTTGGAGTGTGAGCGCTTTCCCAGCTGTCCAAAAGACTGGGAAATGATTCACGAGATGTATCGCACATCCTCGCTCTTGCTAATCCAAAAACAATGTCTGCAAAAGGAGGCAAGATCAAGTAGTTCCTCGAAAACGGCCATCTAAAGCATTATCGCTGCAAAGAGATATCCCTCCGCCGGATGGTTTTCCACTCTGTGTGTAAATGAGGGAGTTTCTGTCCGTCCCTCCCCTCTGAAAGACTTGACCAGCCTTCTCCAGGGAGCATGTGTAAATGTGGGAAAGCAGCGTTTAGGCTGTGTTTGCAGCTGGCCTTCTCATTTCACAGGGAAGTGGCGAGAGGGGCTCGCTCCTACTGTGCTGTTTCTCACATGATCAACTGGCTTTTAAGCCGCTTTCATTCTCTGGACATGTGAACCTCTGTTAGCAGAAGGTGACATTTCACAGAGCTCAAGTTTACAGTTCAACTTCGCTGAGCGTTCTCTCCAGTCATTAACATGAGCCGTCAAGCCATGATAATCTCAACATTTAGACACTTAGCTCAGGTTGAAAAATTGAGTCTCTTGTCTTGGTAGTATAAATGTCACTACCTCTAGCCTTTGGAGATATATTGTATTTAAATAACATGTGAGCTATATGTATATCATTGACAGTTATGCAGTCATGGTAACGGCTTTAAATAAAGCAGGCTAGGCAGTCAGCACAGCCATTTCATTTTCCACTGTGTGCTAGGGAACAGGTCCTGATGACACACATTCATGACAGATACATTATCAGAGCTATTCTGGTCCAAGGTTTCAGCAGCTCCCAGACAGCCTGTCTACATGACCGCATAGCATCTGCATCAGGAATGACTATAAGTCGCATCATCAGTACCAAAATGTAGCTCTCTCTTTTGACTTGTTTTCTAAATTATATACTCTCAGCTCTGTTAATATATCTTCTTCTAAACTTATATCTTCTTCTAAACTTGTTCATTCAGTATAGTTTCTTTGTCTTTTCAGCTAAAAGGTGAAAAGGTCACAGAGCTGTTATCATAATGCGTGATTTCCACCATTGCATCATTTTTTCAGCGGGCCTCATAGATAAGTCATGAATAGGGATTATCTAGTTGGAATGGCAGGCAGTCATTCCATTTCCATACCCAGTTATATTTGTGAGTCAGAAAAAAAAGGTTGTCTACTCTCTTAGTGTTTTTGAATTAGAGCCTTTGAATTCTAGACCGTGTTTTGGTTCAATGGTTCAGTGTACAGGAGGCAGATTCCTTGTGAGCAGCAGCAAGCAGAGAGAGTAGATATTCCTTCACTGCCGCAAACATCATTTGTTTTTGTACATTTTTTCACCACCTCTGACTCAGTGCCTGCATTGTCAAACGCAATAGATATCTAGCGAGGCTTCATCCAACAACCGTGTGCAGTAAACTGAAGAATTCCCGCCGCTACAACTGCAGCCACCGCTATAGCTACAGTACATATGCACAGTAATGAACCTGTTGTCCTCTTTGAACTGTGGAGATGGAAGAAAATGAAGCAATCAAGTGCCCCAACAGGATGGAGAGTGACAAGAGAGCAGGCTTGAGCATCTGTCTGTGTCAGGATCCAGATTGTGAACACACTCGCAAATCAACACATGAGCTCTCTCTGTCTCTACACACACACACACACACACACACAAACACACACACACTACCTCACTCTCAGTGATTACTCTGGAGATGATCATCAAAGTTTCTCATAAAAATAACAGGATTTGCATTTGAACAAGTGGCCATACAGGGTTACATACATATACATGCAGTCACTGCCTTAGGGATTGGTTTTATGCTGTATCCCTTCAGGTGGTCATGTGTGACCTATAGCCCATGTGGGATAATTAGCTCTTACTCCCTCATATCTACTAGCAAGGAGGTCACAGACTAAAGGGTCCATGGCAAAGGTTGCCATGGAGACAGAAAGATATTTAAGGATTAAGTCATATGTTTGTCCTGTAGCCTGGGATTGATAAGGTTTTGCTGGCTGAAGTGGCAGAGCTGTAGGTTGAGATTATTGCATAATGCTGGAATTCTATGAGCTGTGTGTGTGTGTGTGTGTGTGTGTGTGTGTGTGTGTGTATGTGTGTGTGCTCTATAGTGTTTGCTCCAGCAATCTGGTTAAGCAGCACTTTTATAAGGTGTTATTTCTGAAAATTATAATGCAGTGCGCTCAGAGTCTGCTCATCCATGAAGAAGAGTATTCCTTGGAGGTCAAGCCTTCACTTATATGAAGTTGAATGTATATGTGTGTGTGTGCATGTGAGCGCGCGAGAGACGCACACACACAGAAACAGAGGACTGTATGCTAATGTCAGACTGTCCTCCTTTTTCGGGAGCCCAAGTCTGCTCTCATAAAAAAAGTGACAAAGCACATTCTAGTTGTTTTTTCACAAGCCCTGCTCCCTGACTCCCCGTCAAATGGATGAAATAATCCCTGTCCTATGAAGACGCTGTTAAAAATGAGCAACGACGCTGTTCCCTGTAGAGCACGGGGCTGAGACGAGCTCCATAAATCAGAAGGATGAAGGCATGGAGGCATACTCTAGATGCTGGTCGTTTGACGTTAGCTGGAGGATCTCTGTGTAGATTCGGTTGCTTTGGGAGGGTTAAACTGCCGCTGCTTGCTACAGAACTTAATTGTCCTACATGTAGCTGCAGCCTGGCTCATGCTGTAACCCATTTACTGTGTGGGCCATAGTATCTTGGACTATGTTTAAGAGGTATAATGTGAGGTGTAGAGAGACGAGTGAGGCATGATGGCAGCGAGTATGAGTGTTAGAGAGACAGACAGGGAGAGTGTGTATAATTACCTTGTCTGAAGCTGCTGCCAGCTAGGTGTATGGAACGCAGCACAACCAACCCTCTCAACCCCCCCTTATCCCTAATTGGTCCATTTCCAAGGCATCAGGGCAGGGCTGCGCTGAAAGCTTTGATCATGGAGACCACACCAGTGTCGATATGTCCCTACCTGAGTGCTTTTGTAGTGGCTGTGCCTGGCAGGGGATTAAGCCGTACTAAACCCACTGAGTGTCTGTCTGTCTCTCTGCCTGGCCTCCCTGCGGCTCTGCATACCTGCATCTGAACCCTAATTACCTGGCAGTTAGTACATTCTTCAAACACACCTACTCACACACACACACACACACACACATACACACAAAGACAGTGCACATGGTGTGTTATAAATATGCCACTGGCATTTCATAGGTCTGCTTTTGTCTTGTGTGGTTTGCCACCTCTAATATTCTAAGCATTTACGAAACCTTTATGGGCTCCACCACATTCCAACGCTAAATGTCGATCTGTGTGTGTGGGGGGGGTGTGACTGTGTGTGTGTGTATGTAGAGTGCAACTGTGTGTGTGCATACCACCCTGCATGTACACACATTGTATAGGAATTTAGCCTCCAGAACTAATGCTAATTGTGGCAAGTGCTGCTAGCAAGTGCTGGTAACAGGTGTTTAATGTATGCTGCGAAGACATTTCACTGCAAACTGTAGTTATAGTTACAGCCTATTAGGCTGCATCTCTTTGATTGACACGTTTACATTTTTATTAAAACATGCCATTGCAAATGGATGGGCGACATAGGAAACAACATTGAAATTGACAATAAAGACAGAATTAGGAATAAATCAGATCAGGTTTTTTTTCTCCTCCTCCGTTTACTGTGTTTGTATGACAGCAGGTTAAGTTGACCCCAGTAGTTCTGTCCAAATGGGCTGCTGCCAGCGAGTCAACCTCATCATTAGTGGATCGGTCTGGACATGCTCAGTATGAAAGGCTAGAGATCACCGCGCTAATTGCTGCTTTTTGACCCCTGTACATGTTAGAATTAATTGTTCTATTCATTAAATGTTAATCGCTTACCGCAGCGCTTCATGTTATGACACACAGGGATGAATTGGGACTCCACCAAGTGATTACACTTATGAATGTGCTGTATTTGTTACTAATTCTTGACCTGGCATTTAATGCCATCTTTCTCCACAGATAAAACTATTAGCAAATGAGAAATAATTTGCTAATAATCATCATTTGTTTGACCAAATGATAGCTTAGCAGTCTGAGGACCATGTTGGGGATAAGTGTTCTTATTTTAATGTGTTATCCTCTGGGTATAGCCATGCTTGTCTATGGATACTTTTATGTTTATTTCTCTTTGCAAAACATATCAAATCAAATCAAGCTTTTGTCTCAATTTAACTGTTTTACTACATTTTGCATTTTTTGTTGCAGTAGCTATTAACCAGTATGCCATTTGGTCAACATATGGTTGACCTGACTTCGAAAAAATAATGGATGCTCATGTAGCCATCTGAGGTCACCCTGTGTTAATGACTGAGATGTGGACTCCTGGTGCAGCTTCATCTACTGAGGGTGAACCACCAAACCACAATTTTGATGTCAGCAGATGTTTCGGGCGATGCTGTGCCAAACCAACCCCTGTTTATTTTAATAGCCCTTGGGATTTCTCTCTAAAGGGAGGAATTCTTCTCAGCCTAATGTGGAAATGCATCGCAGTGTGTCTTCTCTGGTCCCTGTGCATTTTTTTTACATGATGGGGTTGGCCTTCGGGGCTTGGCACCATCGTCCGAGAGTCTCCGATCGTTCCAACCTCAGTTTAGTCTTCGGTTTCAAGTTACACATTGCAGAGCCTTGGCTTGAGCCGACTGTGTGAACAAAGTCATCAGAAAGCTTGCCTTAATTAAAGCTGGCCCCGTTCGTAAACACAGTCATCAGAAAGCTTGTCTTCGTCACAACTGGCCTGGTATGACTTTTACGAAAAGCCACCCCTTTATGTAACCACTCAAGTGACGGATTGCAAATGTTTTGCTTCGTTTAAAGAGGATTACACTAAGAGCAACACAAGGGTTTCTGAGGAAATATTAGAACGATAGAGGCTTATTATTAGAGTTTGAGTTTTCTACTTCGTTTCATGGGAATTCCTTTGGCCTAACAAGAAGTAAATCTAATACACGGGACACTACTCAGCACAGCTCAGCGTACCACTGTAGCTCGACACTCGCCCTTTCAAATATTGTTTGTTTGTTCCCCTGCCGAGTGACAACAGACTTGATAATCTGTCCCTAACGTGTGATGGTCACGGCCTTTGGCGGCAGGGGAAGTGTTGTTAATCCGGTAAATCACCTCCTCACTATGCCTCTATACAGATTAGAGCTGATGTCATTCGCCTCTGACACTCACAACAGCCAAACAATGAACTGGCAGACTGACAGCTTGCCGTCCAGCCCGAGTCGAGGGGTCATGCATCAGGAATTCTCTCTGCTCCACCAAACATCCGCGCCCAGCTTCACCTCATTCTGGGTTACTAACAGACGGGGAAGACAGGCTGCAATACAAATAGACAGACTGGCAGAGCTGTCAGGCCGATAGACAGAGAGATATAAAGACAGACAGAAAGACCGGCAGATACAGAGAAAGACAGCTAGAGATGAAGAAAGACAGTTGACCTGACAGACAGAGAGAAAGAGAGGCAGATATTGAGAGAGACAACATAGATGGTGGCTGGCTATCTGAGAATCAGATGAAATACGCTGCATGCTGTAGTTTCATTAGTGAATCCACTCTCAATTACCCCATTTAAATCATTTCCCTACCCATAATATATTGTTAATAATCTGCCTGTTCAGCGTTATGTTTGCGGCCTTGAATGTGATGCAGTGAATAATTGATATACAGTAGGAACCATAAGATCATGGGTTAATTCATAAAACATGTAAGGATGATTGCATGAGGTTAGAGGATGTATGTTGTGACTAGTGAGTGCAGCGGTCATCTGTGATGAGAGGAAAGTGGCATGAAAATTATATGGCTGACTTGAATTCACTTCCTAAAGAAATCTCGCCTGAACAAATAACGCATAATACAAGAGGATGAAACCCAGTGCAATTAGGCTTATTTTTTTGTTCTTCTTTTAATTCTCCATATGGCGGTTATTGCGACCAATAAGTTAATGTATGCCATGGACAGCAGCATGGGAAAGCTTGGCGTTGAGCCTCTCTCAGGCGGACTATATTGTGATATGAGTCTTTGTTATGGTCACTTAGCCTTGTCCGTGGCCTGGAGGAGAAACTGTTTTCCCCCCAGATGAGAACACACTGTCATTCCAGAACAATGGGCTGCCAGACCAGGCTTCTCCTCCCAGCAGCCCCTGCAGCTCTGATCCCTGTCCAGTCCATTTATGGAACGGTTGCATGCGAGAAGGCCCACCTGCCCCCTCCTTCTCCTCAACTGCACCCCAACCGGCACCACCCCCCTAGCCAAGCAATTCCCCACTCCACTTCACCCACTCTTGGTCAAAGCCAAAGTCCTAAAACTGCAGCCGATGCCCTGAAATACCAGCTGGCTATGCTCAACCTCAGCTCCCCCCATGGGGCACAAGCAGAGAAACAGAGCCAGAAGACTGCATTACCTTGCTAATATTTTCCTAAGGCTGACAATACTGACTCCAGTGGCAGCCGTACTTTGGCTTGTTTGGGAAG
Source organism: Centroberyx affinis (assembly GCF_046629955.1). Lineage (NCBI taxonomy): Eukaryota > Metazoa > Chordata > Actinopteri > Beryciformes > Berycidae > Centroberyx > Centroberyx affinis. The sequence continues at coordinate 249,469 of NW_027279987.1, forward strand.
TACAGTACAATGCAGCAGTGGAAGTTGAGGGTAGCGATTATGCGTGGAGACGGTCTTCATTGTCATGCAGGAATCCCACAGCCAGGCTTATGTCTATTGTTATGTAAAGTGGCCATTCATATTTTACAATCTGCTCGGAATGAAGCTTCTGGTTTGGGCTTTGTGTGGATGTGATATAGAGAAGGGGAAAGGAAGACATGTCTGTAAATACGTTGTTACTGTGTTACCTCTCTTGTCTTGTTTTATCTTCCTTTGAGTGCAGCATGCTTGGACACACACATATACAAATCATCCCTTCCTCTCTCTTCCTCATCAGCTGTATATTTTTTTTTTAGAAAACAGGAGTCTAGTCATTCCTTTTTCAACAGACAAATGTAGGGCAGACGTACCAGCTTATTTCTTAAACATGTTTATTTGGATTGGAATCAAAGCCTCTCACCAATCCCGAGATCATTATCCTGCAAAATCATAATAGAGTGCATGCATTTGCAGCTCAAGTGTTCTTATTGTTGATTAGCACAAAAGGCTAGCCCCTGTAATCCTAATCAGGATATTGATAATGAACCCTCTTCACTTGGGAAGAGGCTGAGAGGGCTTTTGTTGTGAAATGGCATTATGTCCTCAGAGGCAGAGACTCAACGGTGACTGTGTTGTGTTTATTCCAATCACACAGGCTCTGCTGCTTACACAAACTGAGGGAACAGATTTAGTGAAGAATTTCCCATGCTGCCTCACTCTCTGTGGCCTCATGTCCTTCATGCAAACATGCATTCAACCCTAAAGTCCTTGCCTGCGAACTTGTACTGTTCATCATTATAAAGCAGTGGGTCTGAAAATTCCTCTGCAATCTCTTTCAATACTCCTGAGCTTTAGGGCACAATCTCACTTAACCAGATTAATCCAGTAACTATATGGAAAGGGAATACCTTAATCTTTTATATATATTTAGTTTCCTTTGCAAAACTTCACATGTGAATTAGGGCATGTTGTTTTTTACCCACAAAATTCCATGTGAAGGTAGACATAATATTTCTTGTTCACATCTGAATGTTGTATTTTTCCCATGTGAACAGACAGTTCTACATCTGGTATTTTTCTCATGTAAGGAGATCATTTCACATATGATTGCCAATTCACATGTGAAGCTGGATTTTTTTTTTATCCCAAGTGGATTGCAACTTTCACATGTGATATCGTACTAAACACATGCGATCTTAAAAATCTCCATGTGAACCACTGATATCACATTTGCAATTCCTCTATTTCTACATGTGAAATATAATTTTCACATGTGAAATACTCTAATCAATTTTCTAATAAAGTGTTTGTTTTTTTGGCAACATCTTTGGCGATAAGCGCTCATTGCTGTGGTGTTTTTGCATTGCACTTCCCAGAGATGGCAAACAAAGTGTCGCAAATACTGTGATGAATTTTTGATGTTTGTGTGAAGTTTTAGTTTCTTTTCTTTGTCTGTTCAGCCATGGTGGCTAACTACCCAGTTCTTCTAATCAGTCCAAACAAACTGCTGTTGTTTGGAACTTCTGGAAATGGAAAATGCATCCAGAATTCTATCCAGCGATCCAAGACCTGGCAGCAGCAAATGTAAAAGCTTTCATGAACTGGGCATAGGTTGAATCACTATTGTGTTATAACAGTTGGCGATAGAAAGAAGCATTTATTTATATGAAAAAGTCACAAATTATTACTTTAAATAATTTAAAATCTACAAGGCCTTCTTCAGTAAATGTCATGTCTTCTGTGGGCTCGTCCCGTCACAGAGGATCCAGCACGTTGTTATTCTAATGCTCCGTCATGGCTGTCTCATCACCTCCATATCACGCCTGCTCTGATCAGTCTGGAATAGGCATTTACACGAGATACACATCACTGCGACGGCTGCGTGAGAATGCCGAAATGCAGCTCAGTACCAGTTAGTTTCTACCATGCCCCAGGGGTCTCTGGATTCATCTTATGTAATCTGCTCAATATCTGCGAGGTCCAGGGCTTGTCAGAAAGAGTCTGATGGGACGAGCGGGGAGTGATGTGCGTTTTCTCTCCGGGAGTTGTCTGGTGCAATGCTGAATGATTAGGTTATAAATACAAAATGAACTGTCCCGCATACCCGTCTCTGCTGTTCCCCTTTAAGAACAGTGGCGAAATAGTGACCGTGTTCAGCAGCTCGACCTCTCCTTGTCTCTAAAGTCCAGCTGCTGATTAGAGGCCATGTGGGCTCCTGCCAAGGACACTTCCCATCGAGTCAGCAATCTGGCCCCCCAAGAGATGGAAACAGCCCAGGGATGTTAAACACAAGCAGAGGTGTGACAAAGCTTTTTATAGAGGCCCTGAGCAGATGTGGTGTGCATTTGTGTGTGTGTGTGTGTGTGTGTGTGTGTGTGACAATGTCTGAAATCTTCAGAGGAACGCTGTAGCAGGACAGCTGACGCGTGTCACCTTAAGTGGTAGTACAGTGTTAGGATAAATGATGACACCTCAATTTTTGTGAGGCTTTTTTGCATTCAGTTTACATCACAGAGTAGAAAAGGAAGACAGCTCAGTATACTGTCATGTGCTCACCTCTCTTTTCATAACCACGATGAGGCATAAGTGCCACTCAGACTCGACACAAGCTTTCTGATATAACTGTGGGCTGTTAAAAGTAGGAATAGCACCTACATACATGGATGGATGTCAGAGGAAAGTGGGGTGGGTAGAGTGACTTTGTTTTGTGGGATTATCAAGTTGGAACCTCCCATCGTTTTCTTGCTGAATTAGACCCACATCACCTCCAGAAGGCTCAACCATGAATCCCCTCCTTCACCCTCCAACTGCACGCATCTCCGCTGATATTGCGCCTACACTTAGCTTCTAAAAGAGTACAATAGTTTGATGCTGTAAAGCCTCTTGATATTGGCTAAGAGACGCCTTGTGTTCCCCGATGACATCTGCACTATTGGGTCTTGCCTCCTTGTTGAAAAGGAGCGTGAAGCCCTGGTATTTATGTTGACAGTCCCCATAGCCCTCAGTGAAACCCCCCACTGCATCCCATTCACAGCCAGCTCATTATGGGATGTCAAGTCTGGCATCCTTCCTCTTTTCCAAGCGTTGTATGACTGTAATAGGTTACCAAGGCAACATGTAGGTTTTTTTTTTTGGTGGCGTGCTGCCCTGTGATCCTGTGGACAAAGAAACCAGTGACAGGCATTGCTGACATGCCTGCTGGAGTAATCATAATGACAGAGATCAGGTCTTGTCGCTCGCTCAGGGCTTTCTGGGTGTCATTTATTGACAGGCGGTAGGGGGGTGGCTTTAGGCCGGGTGATGTCTGGCCGTTGCACGCCCTTCCCCAGGTGGTGTAATAACCCACGTTGCTTCGTTTGCTTTCCATCTCGCGAATCACACCTCAAGATTGGAAAGTGGGGCTGCAAGTGAAGGCTAAGTAGGTCACTATATATTGAGAGAGTGAGTGAGTGATTGAGTAAGTGTGGAGGCTATATAGTAGCTGCTATAAGCCCCCGCCTGCACCCGGTTTTCTGGTAAAGCCGCGGGTGGCATGCATTACTATAGATGAGGACCCTCGGTCATTCAATCCTGAAGGGCTGGACTCAGGCATGTCCTTTAGGAATATGCTGACTCAGCCAATCCTGGCATGCCTGGGGGCTCTCAGCTGCTAACGCGCTCCTAACTGTGTGCCACGTATCCCCCTTTACTGAAGGTCAAAGGTCGAGGGGGATCGTTCATCAGGTCTCTGCAGAGGCGGAAAAGGCCGCGGCGGAGGGGAAGTGTGGCGTGTGCTGTGCGACAAGAGTCGGCCCGGGGGCCCGGAGCACGCCAAGCCCCCTTTTCCACACTCGCAGGAAGCTATCATTAATAGCAGAGCTATCCTGTGTGAGGGGAATGGGGTGGGAGCGAGGGAGAGATGTTTTTCCTCCTCCTGCCTCTTTTGTTCAGGGGAGCTGGGAGGTGTGATTCATTATTTGTCATAAGTTGAGACATGAGTATTCCCGTCATAAAAACGCAAAGCACACACACTTCCAGTTAAATTATCACGCACAGACTGCAAGAATATTTATATATTTTGGGACACTAACAGGACAAGACTAGGACGCTATATATTTAAGACACTATTGTGGTTAGTTAAAAAGCAAGATTAATCCTCATGCATAATCATGCTACTCTATGTGCTTTTTGATGTTTTTTTTTGTATCTGTGTTGTCATTTGTTTGTATTTAATGCCATAATTTAGGCAATTTGCTAATCCTGCTTTTTCATTTTTTTTCCTTTTCGGTGTGGACCATGATGGGAAACATATTTTCACATAAAGGTAAGAGACATTCCTTCTCAGTAACATGGCAATACTTGGTATTTTCATGACTGGACCTTTCAGTCTTCAGACTCAAGTACACCAGTGAAACCAGTGCACCAGACTCAGATGGCCTCAATATTTGGGGTGGGATGATATGACCCCTCCTCCTCTCTGTAAATACAAACAACCCTTAGCCTTAGGATGAGTTTGGCTTGAGCTGCCAAATGCAATGTGGGTCACAGAGAGAGACATAAACCATGCATTGCAGACATGCAGTTTTTATACATAGACTATTTCAAACCCTATCAAATTGCTTCATAACTTAAGATTATACCTCAGTGTTTAACTGGATTCCTCTGTAAATGTCAATTGATGCAGTCTCGTCTCATCCCCAGAGACTTTACATTGCAATCGTGGCATAATTTGCATCAATTATACCCGTCTGTGCTTTTTGTTTTTGTATTTAATTCATCCATTCATTTACTTAGAAAGGGTTGCCTCTTCATTATAATTTCAGTACAGCTGAGTAGGAACAGAGGAAACTGGGCTTATTTATTTATCTCCATTTCCTGGCATAGCAGCCTCATCTAATCTATTGTGTATGTCTGCTCTCTCTCTCTCTCTCTCTCTCTCTCTCTCTCTCTCTCCCTCTCTCTCTCTCTCTCTCTCAGCAGACAAAAACCGCTGACAGAGGCTCTTTGTTAATAGATAGAGGAGAGAGAGATGAGTCTAGGTCATACAGGCAGATTAGTGTTCATTGAAATCCTATAGGAAAGGTCATTTACATAGTGCTGTTTAAATCCACTTGTGACCTCATTCATGACCCCATTCACAATCCTGACACCCTCCACTCATGCCTGACTCTGTTTTGTAAACACACGCGGAGCATGCTTTTCATGTGCCACGGCTATGGGGATTAGTATGAGACTGGCCCGGCAGTGTAACTGGCAGGTCTGTGATGGGGCTGGAAGTTGACCTGAGGTTACACAGTTACAGAGTTTCACTTTCCTGCCATGTTTGTTTTAAGGAGCCTAGGCTGACCCCAGCACATGCTTTTGAATGAATGCTCAGTTTGTGTGGGGTAGCTCGGTCCCAGACTCGACTGCCTAGACTGACGACAGGATTTCGTCTGGTATCGTTATTTTCCTAAAATGAGGTTAAGAATGTGGAGATGACTAATGCCACTGTGATGGGCTTTTGGGAAAGACGCTAACTGTGTGGAAAAGAAGCTTACGAAAGCGTGCTTTTTTACAAAGATCTAGTCTTCTCCCTCCCTCCTCATTGGCAAATCTGAGTAAGCAGTGAACAGAAGTACTTCAGCATACCCCAGCATTACTCTACTGCTGACGTTGTTAGCCGGCAAAATTTATCTGATGAATGTTGTCAAGAGACACTGTTGTATAAGTGCAAGAGTAAGCTCCTCTACTCTGAAGACCACATGTGAATTTTGCTGTAAGGTAGACTGAATAGACTACATTGGTACAGAGAGTCACCAGAAATGTAATACTTTCAAGGTTTTACAATGTCCCATCAGGATGAAGAGGAAGAGTGGGAGAAGTGCCGGAGCTTTACCATGGCAACTATTGTTGCTGAAGAGGTTGCAGATGTGTCTTTTCATGCCGTTTTATCAAATTGCTTTGTGTGTTGTCCAATATTAGTGTCCAAGGTGCCTCCATTAGCCAAACTGTGTGTGTGTGTTGCATTAATCTACGAATGTTAATTGTACATCATTTTCTATTCCATCCTGAATGTTCGAGTGGTACCAGGCTAGATCCTCAATAGGCTGACACTGTCAACAGCTTTGTCAGGGCAAAACAAGCTCAAGATCTGTTGGCTTTCTCATGGTCCACTCAGACGGAATATCAAAATAGAAACCAAAACAATATTTACAACCAAAACTAGCTTATGAACAGACCAGTGGAGGTAGGGAGGGAGGGAGGGAGGGAGGGAGAGAGAGAGAGAGAGAGAGAGAGAGAGAGAGAGAGAGAGAGAGAGAGAGCAAAGAGGTGAAGCAAGTTCACATGTTTTCTATTAGTATTCCCTTGGCACAGTCGCCTTCTACATCCATATGCCTCATGCTTGGGAATCAGATTGAGCAACGCAATAATGAACAGTAACTTGACTTTCTGAAACCAGGAATAATATAATAGACTTTTTTCTGGAATCTTTGGTTCGTCAGAGTTGTGTTACGGCGGAGGCTTTACTCCCGGCAGCACTTTGCTTTGCCGTAGCTCAGCACTATCTCCCTCTTGCCGTAACTCCTCCATCCTCCCCGCCTCCTGATGCATAATGACACCCCTAATCTCATTGGGTTTGGAGGAATCTGTCTCACACAGCTGCGGGTCACTGTAAACAAGACTTGCAGCGGTACACGGCGCAGCCCTATCGCACCGTGACAGGTTCTCTCTGTTCCGTATCAGTCATAGTAAAATTTTGACGAGAGCAATGCCTCTCCAGTGTCTGGTCTAATTTGTTTGCTTGCAGCGTGATGAATTGGAAATGGTATTAGTGTGGAGGTAACATTCCCCCGCTTGCAAAGCAACGGGGTGCAGTGTGTCGCTTGTGGAATTACAGCAACAATTCTTGTTGTGAAGCGTTGCACACCTCAGTATTGATTTACCATAGCTTGCAGTTGGGTGCATTAATGCAAATGTATGCGTGGAGCACCTGTACACAGGAGTGTCCATGCTGGAGGAGGTGACAACAGAGGTGTCAAACACACCCAGAGATCAAGAGGGGCCTGCATGCCTGTCTGACTTTACCTGTCTGTGTGTCTGTCTCACACAGCTGTAGGAAAAAAAAAAGGAGGAGAGCTCTCTTTACTGTCAGCTGTCAGAGGAGACAGCAATGCTAGAAAGTTGTAGTTTTGAGAAAAGAAAAATCATCATAAAAAACACATTCATGGTTGTGTCTAATGGCTACAACGAGAATTCTCTTTCTGATTGTGTGTACGTTCCTCCAACTTTGCAAAAAAGTTGAGAGCAGGTCAACTTTATATGGTTGGATTGCAGAGGACAGCGAAAAATTCCATTACTCGTGCTGCCACTCTTCATCCCTCTTTGCTCATTTAGCCAATGAAGGGAACCAGATCTCTCCGCTATGCAAAATTGCTCTCGTTTTCCTATAAATCGTTGAAGATTGAAATTAATTCTGTGGATGTCATTGATGTACTTATTTTTTTTGTTTTGACTTTGTTGTATTAGATCTTCACTTAGTGCTATTGAGCATGATGCCTTTAAAATAATTTAATTATGGGCTAAGGCTATATCCCTGCTGATTTTCTCAAAGGGATGAAAACAAGAGTGAGACAAATGCACTGTCATATTCAGAAACAAGCTCTAGTAAAATGTGTGTGTGTGTGTGTGTGTGTGTGTGTGTGTGTGTGCACTTACAGTGTGTGTCTGTGTGTGTGTTTATACTCCTACGCGTGCTCTTGTGTGTGTCCTCGCTGGATGGCAATTTAAATAGCGCTGTGTCATGCAGTCTAATAGAGTAGCTGTATTTCCCACTGTACTCCTGTCTCTATTCATCTACCCGGCTGCTGATAGCAGCACTAACCCAGGATCACCTGTTTTGCATGAATGCCCCTTTAATGGGCCTACAAATACATATACAGTTAATTCCTCCCTTTGAACACTGCATGTTGTCAGGGTAACTACAGTAATCATAATTTGTGGCGACGGATAATTTCGCAAGCCATTGTAAGTAGTATGCTGCAGCTGGTGATTATCAAGCAAATGTGAGACTTTTAAGCATGATCTAGTTTGTCAAAAATAGGGGAATCAGCATGTCAGTAATAGGATTTTGTACTTATTCATTCTTCTATGCATTGTATCAGCATCACAAAGAGCATTACTGTTGAATATTCTTGGTCAGAAGAAAATCTTCCCTGTGCTTTTCTCTATATTGTCCTCTTATTTTACATTGTCCTCATACTGTATTCTGCATTTCCCCAAGATAAGATTAATGTGTGATGTTTCAAGGTGACAGGACTTTAACACAGAGCCCTCAGTGGCCATGGAAATTAGCATTGCAACCTTGTTACTCTGACCATTTTCTGCTGCTGTCACATCTACAATATGCTGTCCAACACACTGTTACCTAACAGTTTTACATTTCGATTTTTAATGTTGGACAATATCTCAAATGATGGAGATGCTATCATAGGTATGTAATCCCATTAATGTTCTCTAAAACAAAACCCTTGTGTGAGCGAATGATTCAATAACATTATGAAAATAAATCATTGAACAGTGAGCAGCTCTTCCACTATATTTTTTGAGTTCATTCTCTTTATTAAGGCAGTCATTGCTTGTCTTAAAATGGAACACCAAAGGAGGTTTTAATCACTGGTAATTGAAGACCCTGCTGAGAGTAAATGAGTCATAATGTGACAGCAGAACTGTGCAAAAGCCCTGCAGTACTGAGACTCAGTGTCTGCTTCCTGTCTGCTCCCATTTTTACTTCCTGATTGCAAAAGCCAGACAACCCTAATCCTAAACTCAGAGGACAGCCTCCTTACTCTGCTCTCATGTGTCCACTGAGTGACATGATGCAGTTCAAACTGCACCAGCACTGAACAATCGCAGGTCAAAGTAACAGTAAGCATTAAAACTTGTGTGGGTTGGCAGAATAATAAATGTGCAATGGATTTTGTTTAATTGGGTTTATTGCTTTTGGGAAGAAGATGAGTCTGTTAATTTGCATGGTATGCAAGGCTAATGGCTACTTAGGCTGTATGGAAGCTTCTTTAAGAGTAAAAGAACAGTAAAAGAACTATAAGCATGTGAAGCATCCCATTTGTTCACTCTTTAAAATTTCAGTTTAACTTTTGATAAAAATGTGAGATTCATAGCCGGCTCAGTGACAAGCTAAAGCCAGAACTTGATTCTAATTGAACTGTTAGTAAAAGACATAGATCACTGCCATTCATTTGTTTTCCTGGAACAAGTCCCTGATAGTGATGCTGCACCCATTTAGGGATAATGATATCCAGCCGCACTAAAATGCCATCATCATTATCTTGTGTAAATAGCCAGGCGCTCCTCTCAGAACTCTTCATTAGCCTCCATCTCCTCTCTGTGAAGAGCCACTAATGCTTCCTCAGTGACAGCATCAGCCACATGCTCATATGCAGTGCATGCACCAGCTACTGTATGTACCTAATAGACATCTGATGTGTAGCTTGGCCCGGTCTATTCCAGTTCAGCTGGTGATCAGGGCCAGCCTATAATTAGGGGAGATTGCTGTAGTGATGGATGAGCACCAGCGGATCAAGAAAGAAGCTGGTGATCTACTCTCCAGAGTGTTTGTGAATCAGTTTTTCCATTTTGCGTAGATTCTTCTATTGAAATGAGTCTAATAGTGACACAGCTTCAGCAGATCAGCCCCGGCCAGTAAACACACTCTAACAGGCCTGGCATGGTCAAACTACACTAGGGGGAATAATATGCATAGACAATGACAAGCACATACTGTATGTTTATGCACACACTCACTCTACTGTAACATACTGTTACATCATTTTCAATTCATAGATATGAAAAGGGAATGACAGCTGTTTAATGACATGCATTTTATTCTCTGCATCCTTTTTCCAATGGCCTTTAAGATTGCTTAAAGATGATACTGTCGCACTGTGTTCTAGCAGCTGAATAGATATTCTCAATTGGCTATCTCCTAGAAACATTACTGCTGCTCTGAAGTGGCCTTTTGATGAGTCACTCATTGTGTTCATTAGCAGTGAGATCTTATGAACTGCTTAAAGTGGGCTGGTGGCTGGGCAGTCTCTCCCATTTCCACACCAAGGACACACAGGGACCAGTGAGCCGTGATTCACCACAGACTATACACACAAACAGTGACCATCTTGAGATTAAAGAGCTACCGTGATCCTCAAAGACACGGAGTAGCCGTCTCCCATATTCCCCCTGGGCCAAGCAAGGGCCGTGACAAGTGAAAATGCTTCTCCATAGCCAATAATTGAGTATTGATTGTCATTAATCAGCTCAAGGAGAGATCGTTGGCTTTGGGGCTCCTGAGTAGCCCTATGTTGCGCCCATAACTCTCCGCAGCTGAACTCAGGGAGAACTCCAGCATTAATTCCTTGTCTGGGTAATGGATGGATTTCAGTGTAAAACCCCGCTGATTGGACCGGAGGAGTCTATACTCTCAAGGCCAGTGTGATTTACTCACTGAGCAGTGGAAGGCCGGGTTTTCCTCTATACTACAGATCACTACGGGTTAAGCAAACATTCAGCCAGTACAGCCAAGTCGTATTACCACAGAAAGAAGAGGGTTCAGTGAATAGAGATGGGCCCAGTCAAGTGAATTAGCCTATAGCTTGTGGGGTTGGTGATCCAGCGTCTGTTTGCTCTGCTGTGAGGATTAGCACAGCGAGGGTGAGTTGCTGGGGCAGCAGAGGTGGAGCTGCTCCAATGCAAGGCTTGTTAAGACGTATAGATAGCATTCAGTTGGATCCTGTTGTCCTGATAGCATTGAGTCTAGAGCTGTTGTTAGGAGGGAGCACTGGTGGTCTCATTCCAGACAACATGGTGACTCAGTTATACTGGACTGGTGAGACGGATTCAGAGCAGTCCTGATCTTGTGCCGCCTTGCCAGACAAGTTGGCAGAGGTTAAACAACCACAACTGTTGTTCTCACCAAACCTGGCTGACTCACACAGAACATTTTATAGGATAGTTATGGTAAATATGGTGTAATTACGGGTAATGAGAATTTCAAGATGGATGAAGGGTCCTGTGTCTGGAACTGGAACTTACAATCGTTCAATGCTCAGGGAGAATAAAACCATGATTGTTATGTTAATTAAGTGCAGCGATTTTGTATGTGAACTTACTTGACAATCAGGCAAAATGAAATCATTTATAAAAGCACTGTAACTGAGTATGAACATGTTTTGTGATTTTCCCGCTGAACTAATACCACCCATGAATTTGCATAACTCATGAAATTGATTCTCCTTGTCCTTGCTGAGCTCTGACTCACTTGTTTAATCTTTGGTCATGGTGCTGTGTTCAAAGGGGCTTGTAAATTTCAGATGGAAATTTCTTTCACTGACTATGATGTCTTTTACCAATCTAATTTGAAACTCTCTGGCTCTTTGTATTGAGGAAAAATAATAATTTCCTGCTGATCTGAAGTGTTTGTACTAGCCTGGACACATTCCTTGGCCCTTCTACCCACTGATTATTAGAAGTGTGTGTGGTAAATAAGACTTGCAGAGCATCTGGTGGAAAGAGCTCTCTCTCTAATTAGAAAAACATTTAAAATAAGCTATATATTTAGATAGCCTACAAGACCTTCAGGCAGATTGCCTATAAGCACGCTTGTTATGTTGGATTGTGTATTGCAATATTGCCTTTGGTCACTTGGCACTGCATTTAATTGTTTGTAGATGTCTTGTATTAAAAGTTATGAATGCTGAAGAAAGTAGTACCTACTGTAATTACTACACCAGCATCTCAAACTTTTCTCTCAGGACTTACATATGTTTTTTTCACTGAAACTGTTTTGGTATATTGGGAAATATCTTCTATACTGCAGGTGCTTGAGAAGTCTATGCTAACATAATAATCTGAATTGTCCAGTTAAAAATCCCCTGGTTGTTTAAGCGACCAATTTCTCCAGAATAATTTTGGCTCATTTTATTCTTCCAGCGGCCAAACTTTGAAAATCACTCTGCTTAAGTGTCTTCAGCAGGAAAATTTCAAGTTTGCGTCAAATGCAGAAAGGCTCTCTAATCACACAATTTTTAAGATTCATTTTGAGGACCACTGGTAGAATTAAGTAAGATTATGAACCCATTTGTATGGTAATGTTTCAGATTTAGACTATAGGCAGAAAGAAAACGAACGCCCACTAATCCGTTCATTACATTCTGTCCCATTAGTTGGAGGTGTTATCTGAGCAGCACCCGCTTTCTACTTACATTTCAGTAGTGCTTGATGCTAGGCGGCCAACACAGATCTCAAATTGGTACTTCCCTGTACCCATGTCCCTAGTTTATGGGATGTTTGAAGGGGATTACAGTGTGCTCCATCGCTAATTGAGGCGCTAACACAGCAGAAAGCGTGAGAAATGGATTGGGTGGCTGCAGCAGAGAGAATGTGCTCAGCTGCTGCCTTCTGTATTGCATGGAACCATAATTAGTCCATTACAGCAGGGCCGTAGCGATGGGTCATATGATCTAGTGCTATTAGAGCACTTAAACTCAGCATGTCTCCCACTCATTTAGCCCTGCTGAGCAATTACACTGGATGGGCTGCATGGACACTTTATCATATTCTCTGAACATAACGGACGTGCCAAAAACAATCCACCACAAACCACCGTGGTATAAATGCATTATTCATGTTTGTCTCATCGTGCCATACATCCTTCGTTTCTCCGTCATGAAATAGATATTTATGCTGCTGTTCTGACTTTAATGACAGAGGGCCGCTCTTATGGATAGTGTGCTACCTCTATAAGTCCTTGCTTGGCATCATAAAACTGTTAGCCATGGCAAGGTGAAGCTCAGTAAACTCAAAAATGATTTACTTGAATGGGGCTCCTTGCTCCGACTTTCTTCTGCCTTTCAATACAAAGAAGGTCATTGTGTGTAGCCCTTGGCAAAGCTCATGAAGCTTATTTTTGACATATAGGCTGCAACTATGGGGTGGCAGTGTGGCCCAGCGCTTACTGAGGCTGTCCTGTAACTGGAAGGTCTTAGGTTCAATCCCAGAAACACTGAACCCCTACCTACTCAGTCATTATAAGGCATTTCAAGCGACTTTGGGGGTAGGAAAGCATGTATAACTATAGACTGGCAAGCTTTTATTAGGGCTTGGTATTAGTGTATTTCATTAATCTCTGTCTGTAAAGATGGGGGTTCAGTCAGAGGTTAAAGGGCTTATAGCTGTCAGTCATACTTTGAATGCTAACCTGCCAACATTGATGGTAATTGCTTACTAGCATCTCCTTTAACCTTCACTGCAGGAGGGGGACAATGTTGCGGCGGTGTTTCCAAACAGACAGCTCTCTGGCAGATTATGCTTGGTATATTTCTAATCGGATGCGAAATGAGGGTTGGTTTGCTGCAGGGGCATGCAGGAGGGAGACAGGATACAGGAGAACATGCGAGGAATCACTAAGCAGTCTGGGTAATTATTTCTAAATCAATATTGTGACAGGCAAGGCTCTGGAGTGCCAAATCCCCGCCTGTCAGATTTGAGCGGAGTTATCCCTGTGGAATCTCCAAAGCTCTAGTGCCACTGCCATGATTGATTCCCACATGATACCTTTCACATGATGGCCATCTGCAATGCTAACACGGTGATCCCAATCGATCAGCCCCCTCTGTATATGTGCTACTTGGTAGGCATACTATAGACCAGGCTGTATGTGTGTATGCAATTGGGCGATAATGTGAGTTGCAGTACCAGTAGAGTGCTGGCAGCTTTAATGTTACAGCTTTTGATTTAAATCCACAATCCATTTCGCTAAATAGCTGTTTATGTTAAAATTATGCTGTTGATGTTAAAATAATTGGTAAAGCCAGACTGTTTGGCTTGCTGGAATACATGCACATAGATCAGGCATAACCACACATACACACGCACACACACATGCAGCTCGCACAGACAGAAGCTGGACTCGACAGATGAGGCCATATATATCCATTAATGAGCCACTTAACTTCTGCCTTTGAACCCGCCTCTGTTGGCTGTGTACACACAAGTTGTGCTTCCATCAACCTACTCAAGTAGTCATTTATTTCTGTCTTGTTCAGCAAACTCCTCCTCCAAACTGGCTGGTGCCAAATTGCATGTAGATATACTGTATATAAGCATGAAAATAAGTAAAACTGCAGGTTCACTAGGAGATTTTTCCTATCTAGCCTTTCTTTCCAAAGCAATGCAAAAGCTGACCTCAAACAAATAATCTATCCTTTTTTTGTGGCAGTGGATTGAACATTTCAATCCACTAGCACAAAGGTTTCAACCGTAGGAATAGAAGAGATCTGCTGAACAAGTCAGATTTAACAACCCAGAGTGAAAAAGGGATTTTATTTTTTACTTTTCATGCTCTTTTCAGCCCAAGGGGGTAATTTCACAGGCTGGTTGCACACAGAGAATCAATCTCTTCCAAGCAGACCATTTGGGCCCTTCATTTAAGTTTAGTAACCAGGCCTATCTGACAGTTGGAAATATATATATATATAAATATATGTTTCCACATCCCTAATTTTCTCTCTCACCATTACTTGTCCTTTTCCTCTCCCTTCTTTCCTTTTTCTTTCCTCTACTACAATCTCTCTCTCTTTCTCTCTCTTGCTCTCTTGCTCTTTCTTTTAGTGAGAGACAAATTCCTCACACCCATCAGTCCAACCTCACACCTCCTGACAAACTGCATTACCTCTGTGCTGCCTAGTCCACTCTAGTACCTGCAAATGCACACACACACACACACACACACACACACACACACACACAGGTGGATGCATTGCCTCTATCTGGCTCTCTGAAACAGACTGACACCTGACAACAGGGGAGCACTCACTGCAACGTGACAAAGTGACCTAAAAACAAAATCACCTTTACAACTGTCAGAATGAGGATGTTAGATCTGAAACAGGTCCAAATGTGACCAGGAGTGCTATTCAGAGATGGAAATAGCTAGCGCAATTTCACTGTGATATCTTTCATGATTCACAGGAGGAATCCAAAGCTAGGGAGTGACATTCAGCAACCTGCTAGGCTAGAAAAAACACAAAATGGTACCAGGCCTGAAATTTGAATAGAGAAACAGAAATATTCTGGTTCTGCAAATAAAAGACAGCATACATTCTCATTTACAGCATTAGGAAGGTCTGGAGAGGACGGTGGTATTACAGTACAATTTACATCTTCTCCCCTTCTCCAGAGGCTGGTTTGATTGCAGCAGTGTCGGAGAACAGCTGCCACCAAGCCGAGCGTAAAAAACAAATTGAGCCTTGGGTTTATGTCTGAACGGCATGCGCCTGCGTGTTAAGATCCGAGCGTGCCTCGCTGTCAGCAAATCAAATAAGATCAACAGAAGGAAAATAACGATGCATGACCGTGTTTCCTCTAAATCACGCCTGTAATAAGGTCTCTAATTCTCTCAGCACAATGGTCGGGGTGTATTCATGTTCAATGCGGTCTGTTTGGCCATATACAGTGCATGTGTCCAAGGCTGTGGTCAAGAACGCCTTAGTTCAATCTGAGTCAAGAACAGAACGAGTCAAGTCTCTTTCAGCGTTTAAATGGCAGGACGCTTAATATTATGGGATTGCATTCGACTCAGTTCGAAAATAAGGCTAAACTGGCTAAACGAAACAAATACCTTGTAGCAGTCTGGACCGAGACAAGACCGAATCAAAATAGGACCGAGAACAGACTCGTTCTCCCACCTTGAGCTTATCATCCCATATGGAAGTGGTGTCACAGTCGGCCAAACTACTCTAGCTTTGTTGATCCATTACAATCAAGTGGATGTGCCAAAGGTTAGAGCGAAGCCTTATCTGACTATCTATTCATTAAGCTAATCTACAGAAAGGGTTGTGGCCAGATTTCACGCCAGATGGACCAAGTGAAGAGAGGGAGGACATGAACGAAAAGAGAAAGCAAAAGAGCGAAGAGAGACCAAGTTGCGTTCAAGTTGCAAAATAGCTCAGAATGAGACAGAGTGATAGAAAGGCTGAGGTGCAGTCAAGAAGAAAGGAGAGAAAGTCCTCATCTTCTTCGGATTAAAGCTCCAGCTCAATCCTCGCGTCTCCATCACCATTCCTCCTGTCATCCCTCCCTCCATCCTCCCAGGTGCCGGAGGAATACCTAATGCCGGTGTTCCTGCTGTTTGCATAGATTGTGTATTCTAGTTGTGCCGTGTCTGGATAGTTAGCATGCAGAGCGCATCGAACCAGGTGGTTGCGGGGCACAGAGCTGTAATTCCTCTCACTAGGAGTCAGGTTTAGGAGAAAAGGCAACAACTAGCAAGCCATTGTCGCGTCGTGAACAGAGAGAGAGCGTTCGGTTTAAGCAAAAAGCCCCTTTTCATCATGTAATTGCGCACCACTTAGTTGTTCAATTTCTCTGTTTTCAGCATCTTTATGCTTCTCTCTCTTTCTCTCTCTTTTGTCACCTGTGAGATTGGAGTTGAGGCTCCCTAAGATTCCATCAGGAGTGTCATGAATGTATTATGGAGAAAATATCAGTGACATGGCCTCACCTTCTGCTTATAACCTTATTAGATGCCCTACTATACAGAGTTATCCTCAAAACTAATATTCAGGTATAACTAGATTTGACGCTATATATAAAGGGGAGATACCTGCATTTTTCTGCACTCACCACATAATTCCTTTCACTATGACATGAGTAATAACAATGTGTCTCCAACGTAATGATTTTCATACTTTTGCTTTACTTTAAGGTTCACGTGGTTCTTCATGGATTTAGGGAGTTTCATGACCATAGAAGCAATAAAACCCATTCAGTTCCTGTCATCTAGTGCATGGCCATCAAACTGAAAACAAGGCTGAATGCTCAAAAGTTCCCCTTTTTGAAGTTGCATGGTTTTAATCCAACAGCAGCGATAAGCTTCTGTTATACAATGCATTATCAATTGCTTTGCTCTGGCACACATTGTTGGCATCTTGGTAGCCGATAGCATATCTTGAATGGGGGGTATCAGTATGCTATAGAGCCTATGGGCACTGCCTGTGATCCCAGAAGGCGTCCCTCGCCACAAAACACTCAGCCCTGATTGGCTGATCCGGCAACCGTGGCACACTTCTGTTGCCTTCCTCATAGCGTTGCTTGGTTCCCTCTGGCTGTATTGAAGGTGATATAGAGTTCATTTTAGGATTACATCGGAGCCTGGAGTAGCTGCAGGGCTCATGGCAGAGTTGGGGTGTTAACAAAGAGAGAATTATGAATCCTATGAAACGCAGACAGCGCAGGACGGCTGGCGAGGATCAGTATGACCGAATTACCCTGCTAATCAGCCGGGAACTGAGGAGAACCAAAGCTGCTCTCGTTATCTTTGGGAAGCCAAGATGTTTGTGTGCCTGAGTGTGTGTTTGTGCCTGTGTGCGTGTATGTGCATGCGTATTTGTGCGTCTATCTGTGTGTAACGGTGTCTGTGTGGGTGTGTGTGTGTGTGCATGCTGACATACGCCTGCAGGTTTGCACCAGACACGGGGAGAAATGAGAGCTTTTCGTAACAACACCCAATACATGACACTTCCAGCTGTGAATTCAACATCAATACAGCAACACACCTTCAGCTTTAGCGGGGGAGGGCCTGTTTTTTTTTTTATTTCCCCCCACCTCAATCCCTCACTGTGATCAATACAAAATGGCAGAGCCTATCCAAGAAATATTGTCACATTTTACACTGGGGGTTTTACAGGATTAGCATTAGCCAGCTAGCGCGGATTGCTGGCACACAGCACGGCAAACGCATCCATATCTCTCCATTTCCCAGCGCTAGACATGTCTCGCCAAAGCCAGAATCTCAGTTATTAGTGGTAGATCTGGAGCTTTGCAGGATGTCCATGCCAGCTTGTTGTGTGAGAGAGCACAAGGCACTGCCTGTCAATGTACAGGCACTATTCTGCACCTCCCAAAACCCCATTAGTCATCTCCCGCTCACTATTACTGCTGATGTCTTTGCAGTTTCTCTTTTTGAATTGTAAGCAATTTCTCTATATGAAGAGTTTTACACCAAAATGAGACATTAGCTATTTGAAAAAGGTGACAGTGTTTCAAAATAATTGCTGACGTGTTAGGAAAACTCCTTCGGAAGAACATTTATTGTCCAATTACCCCTTTTAAATCATTTACCTGCCAAATACTAACATTTTGGATGATGGAATTATTTTGTGAACTACTGAGTAATGAATCACAAGTGACATCAAATGGATATGAGGTGTTTTGGATTGAAACCCCTCATAATTTAGTGTTTGTGAATATGTTCACACTTGTGTCTCTCTGTGTGTGTGTGTGTGTGTGTGTGATATTGTCACTCCGTCACTGATGGGAGGCCCTTGTTGCTCCCTGACCTTCCCCCCTGACCTTGTGCTGTCTGGTCACCACCTGGCTCCGAGGGGAGCACGGTGTGAAAGAGGACGCACGCTGCCAGCCTTATACATACCTGACCAAGATTAATGGCATCTCCGATATTCATCATTATTCTCCCTAACAGCAGTCAGATATGGCTCTCGGCCAGGGGCTCCGGCACCAAAAATCCACCGGGGTAAAATATGCGACGCTCATTGCTTAGCGCCCTGGCACCAGTCCCATAGAAAAAAGGTGCTTGAGAGCTTGTTCGATGCATATTATAAATGGCAAACAGTGCAACACTGCAATTCAAATGGATATTCATCAGGGGAGCTTTCTAGAAGGCGCCATGGATACAGATGTAGACCACCGCACCCCCAGTCCACACACTCGCATGCTCCATCACCCCTGCTAGACAGTCAAGTGGTCTTTATGTGTTTGCTATCGGTGGGTCATGTGAGCAAGCAGTGGACCCCTCCTCCACCTCTTGTTATCTTTCCTAATTGTCTAGAGATGAGGGTCGATGGAGCTGATACAAAGGGCTGGTGTAGAGGAGGCTATGGTGGGGGGGGATGAGTAGATAGAGGGGTAATCGGATGGGGGAGGGAGGGGTGGAGGGAGGGAGGCTGGAGGGTGGAGGGGGTCTATCTGCCTGCTGCCTCTCCTCATAGGAACATCTGCCTCGGAGACTGCAACAGATGCAGAGGCACAGAGGGAGAGATGGAGGGCGATGGAGAGGAGGGGGGGGGGGTTGATGTATCTAGTCAGGTTGTAATGGGGAGATTCAGCACCAGGCAGCTAACCGCTAAGGCTTTTTAGATATTAGTTAACTGCTGCACAATGGCTGGTATCTCTGGAGTAGCATCATACCGCAGAGAATAAAAGGGGAATTAGTTAATGGCGTATTGTTTAAACTTTATACACACTGATAGCTGGGGCTGAAGTGGAATGGAAGCTGACTGACAGGAGCTTATTTAAAGACATAATAGCCAAACCAAAAAAACGGCCACTCCCTAAGAAACAAGGCGTGTATAAAAAGGGCAGGTAAGAATGCAGAAAATCACACAGTAATTATAGAACATTGGGTGTGTACTTTTGGCGTCTTTTTCGTGCATTTCCATGCGGTTTTCTGTAAATTGTCCCTAATAGGCTGTTACCGAACAAAGAGTTGTTATTTTTCAAGATCGCCTGCCATTACACACGGTAGATTTGAATAGAATTCCAATTATTTGATGGTGTTTTACCTCAGTTTGGCCTCAGAATTACTCCACACACCATCTGCTGTGCAGTCTTACATCATTCTCACGCTATAGTCCTAATATTTACACTTACAACACACTCACATACACATACACACACACGCACAATCACTCAGACTACTGTCTATCTGCGATGCAGTAACACACCTCATCTGATAGCCTGCTGTTAAATCTCAATGAGCCAATTTCCCTCTTCCAATGAGATTCACCCAATTATTGGTCTGTGTATTGGTTTACCGCTGGACAGCTGCTGCTACTGCTGCTGGGAAATAGATTGTGGTTTGGTAAAGATTGGCTCCGGTTCCTGCTAGATTTGTTTTAATCACACGACTTTGATGAAGGAACTATAATCAGGCTGGGTGTAATGAGTGCAGAATAGATACTGGGGTTGTCAGCCATTTGCAGCGGAATTGCGATAGGCAGAAATTCACTACCTGACCAACATTGTGAGTTTCAGAGAGGAGGTTGATAGCTGCAAAGAAAAACAATGGTGTGGTCGAAAACCCTGTGATGTGATGAGCATCATGTCTCTCTCTTTCTCTCTCTCTCTCTCTCTCTCTCACACACAGTCTTTCCCTGTCTGTAGTCCTGCATGGCTGGGTTTTGTCTGTAGTTTGGGGACAGGCCAGATCTCGAGCGGCGGGCTCGCAGGTTTCAAACAGGAAATACTTGACTTTGGTGTCAGTGGATCGTCAGATGTTTCGGCAGCTGTAAAGAGAGAGTCCCACCGCGGAGTTTCAGGAAGCGGCTCCCTCATGGCCTCCCTCTAAATACACACAACGCAGGTATCTGAGCCACAGCAGCCGAGCAAAAAGAGCCAGAGCACAACTGTGTGACATCTATTCAGCAGAGATCAGGCTACTGTGTGCCTTGAAGATGTCCCTCATGCAGCGATATCCTGCCTTGTTGACATATCTTTTTCTGTCTCTGCTTTGCGGCTTCTCAAAAGAGCATTTTTTTTTCCACACTGAACTGAACCGAGGTCAGCAGCATGTTTTCACATGAGAGGAGTGAGCTGGGGTTTTTTTATAGAGCCTTAAACTTTAGAGCAACAGGGAGCTACTCCGTCCCCCCTCATTAACGTGGGTGATACAACCCTAAAAAACACAATCCCTGACTTAACTCTACTCTGTTTTATCGCTCCTCCTATCTGCCTTGCCGCACAAAGGTCCTGTAAGGATGCGAGGGCTTATCTGTTGCCGAGGCCTGGTGAGGACAGCGATCTGCCGGCACACCACCGGGCCTTTAGCGGTGCTTATCAGCCTGGACCTGTGGCACTGGACTGGACGGCTCTTTATCTCTTATCTCCAGCGCCGGATGTAGAGCAACCCAGACACTGGGCACACCGGCAGCCAAGCAGGATATCAGAAACACTGCTTGCGAGCTAGGCTTACTGTGGAAAAGATATCAGAGAGATTAATACTGTGCTACACTAGTTTTTAGTGTGTGTGTGTGTGTGTGTGTGTGAGAGAGAGAGAGAGAGAGAGAGAGAGAGAGATTTGTTTATTGGGGAGACTGAGGTGTGTTTCAAGGATAGTTATTTTCAGCACGCAGTAATCATCACAATAACACTCACACTGCATGTCTGATTGTCTGATTATCCATTGCCTGAAACTTGCATATATTGCGGTATTACATGTTATTTTAACTAGCGTGAGCTAATTGGCAGGTAGACCGCACGAGTGCTTTGATGCTGCGTTCAAGTCATATCGAATTTTCTGTAAATATGAACTGCCGACTGGGAAAAAAACGTTCACGTCAACCTGCTGATGGTGATTACAGGTAGCATAGGCAGGATTTTTTTGTCGGCTGCAATATCTCCCACCTGGCATTATGAATTGCAGAAGTGTGTTAACACAAGCAGTAAAGATAGCAGGGAATCCACTGATTTAAAAATCAAAAACATCAGTTATGTTCATACTAATACAATCAACTGTACTTACTAAATGGTTCTGGATGTCTGCATTATGAGTAAAACACGTGAAGAACGCTTTCAAGGTGAAGCAATGAAATCCTGTTTTTCCGCTTCTTCCGATATGGCATGAACGTGGCAGCCAGCAGAGTAAACAAGGTGTGTGTGCAATGCTAAATGTATCAAAAGTTTCATAACTGAAATGTCCTGAGAAGTGTGACTGCAGTGTGAGTGTTACTGTGTTGAAAGGACATGTTTTTGTCACTTTTTGGGTTTGACTGTTGGGAGATTGTTTTGGCCAAATTGGACAGCAGTGTTACAGGCGGTGTGTATTGGACAGTAGTGCTACAGGCGAACTGGAGGTACATGAAGCTCTGCAGTGAAGTAAGTGATGACCTTTTGAACATAATCAATATTTGGTGGCAAAAACTAGGAAGGTAAGGCCCAGGTTGAAAGTAACTGGAGTTATCCTTTAAAATCAGCTACTACTGTCTGGACAGAGATCGTTAGTAAAGGTCTAAATCCCTTGCCATGTCATTCTCGGCCCTGAATCACTTCCACTTTTTCTGTTTTTGCTCATAGTATACACTAAGTCCTTTATTTACACTTTGAATTATCATGTACTTTGTGTAATGAATTGCACTTTTAAAGTGCTCCCACGCACACTCCGACAGCGGCTCTACAGGGTGTCCCTGTCAGCTCCCCAGGGGCTTGGCAAATGATGACCGCCAAATGTGTTTGTTATGACAAGCGGGATTAGCACGTGTCAGTGAGTGGAGCCCATGCCAAGCAGTTAAACAAATTCAGACGAAAGCCAAGATGCCAGGGGGACAAAAGAAGGCCTTACTCATGCATCGCTGAACTGGGTTGCGTGTTAGAACACCACCTTGCCTTCTCTCGCCTTTGGCATGTGAAAACCCATAACCTCTTGCCACCCATCGCATTATTCTCACTCATAACATAACGTCGATCTCTAAAGAATGAAGAAAAGTAGAGGTGTGAATACTTGTGCAGTGTGTGATAGCGTGCAGTTCGTTCATTTATCAGTACCGACCAAGTGGATGTGCTACATCGCTCATCAATAGCTCCGTCAGTTTGTTTATTGATGATTGACCAGCAGCAGACAGCCTGGGGGAACAACATGCCCTGTCAGTTGACCTTTCTAGTATTGGTGTGAACTTTGATTCATTCCTCACACAACTCATTATGGGACTTGCTACAATTCATGACCTTTTGTTGGAGCAAGATAAATGGGGAGTGCCAAATGTCAGTACCAACCTGCGGCAACGCTGTCTATAGGCTGTGAGATTTCTATTAACAAATAGGTCAGAGGTCTTATTTACCCTGTTTGACAAGTCGGATGTTGATTCGCTACTGTATTGCACCTAAGGGAATGCGCAGTATACATGCCTAGTATACAGTCCATTCTGCATAGTGACAGTGACATGTATTGAGTCAGAGGCCAAGGTCTTAACATAGTATAAGCCTTTGCAAAATGCCATTCACAAGCCACTGGTCAAGCCATTGGGCTGCAGGATTGGGATATAGATTCTATATTCAAGGACTCTGCAGTGAAATGAGTGTGCAAAATATTAGGATCACCTAAGAGTGAGTTGCACCCTCTTTTGCACAATGCAAGTCTCATTCTCCCAAGGCTTAAACATCATTAACCTGCCCCCTCCTACATTACACCTCTCCTTCTTGACTGAAGAGGATTTAATAGGTGGAATCAATAGCAGATCAGACCTTTCACCTGGATCCACCTGGCCAGTCATTTTCTCGGAAAGACCAAGTGGTCCTGATATTTTATATAGTCAGTACTGTCTGTTAGTAGTCAGTTATTAATGTGTTTACTGGCCAGAGATGCTGTGCTTTATTGCCTGTCAGGATGTTTATAGGAAGCTCTGTAGGCTAATGGCTGTCCTGTTTTAACCCGGGGCTCTATGGTTAGACCTGGGTCGCTGAGTCAGATGCCGGCGAACAGGAAAACGCACTCTATTCAATCGAACCTGGCCAGCCTGTTTCAGAGATTAGTCAAAAACAACACAACCATCAGCCTGCAACTGAGCATGTCTGAATATGTTTCCAAACTCTTCTAAACTACCACAGTGTTTGTATTTGGAATCCGAGTGTGCGTTCTCCAAGAATAATGATCTTGGATTTAAATGATCAAATCCATCCATAATCACCAATGCACGGTGCTTGATACGGGATTAAATTTAGTGCAGCCCTTAGGGCACAAACCTCTCTGTAAGCCCTTCCTGGCCCCACAGAAACAATACTGCTGATCCTCTAGACCTCACACACCCACACAATACGCCGCTGAGCCACAGAGGAAGAGTGCTGGATATAACCACAGCACTTTTTGCTGTGGAATAGATTAGAGCATGCACAATTAAAATGGGTCATTCCACCAGGCTCTGCCAGTAAGGTATTTTATTGTTGGGAGTATCTCATTGGATTAGCCCCCTGTTATATCCTCACTGCTACATTCTTTTCCTGCAGAACGAGAGGCCAGAGTGGGTAGGGAACAAAACTCTTACTTTGATGGGGGAGTATTTTTAATGGCCTATTACCTCGGCTAATCATGGAAAAATAAAGGAACTTTTGATAGGAAGGGATACGGATGGGGTGGTATGTGTGTGTGTGTGTGTGTGTGGGGGGGGGTCCTCCATCGAGTATATACTCAGTTTCCCATGTGCTCTCAACTGCAGCTTGCCTGCGTGTGTGTGATCGTGCGTGTGTGAAGGCTTGTGCTGCATATGCATGTGTCTGTGTGTATTATATCCACCTGCACTTGTGTGTGTGTGTCTGCCTCCTCTGTGTGTGTGTATCAGGGTGTACGGGGGAGTCATTAATACCTATTAAAGTCCTTTCCTTGCCTGCTCCCTGCGCGGAAGTGCCCCGTGTGATAAACCTGGTGGCTTATCGCCGCCTCGAAAACATAAAGCTCTCATCGCTCTGACAAGGGCTTTTAAAAAGGAGGCGAGGGGAGCAGGGGCCCGAATCAACTCGTTGCACAAATCATCTGTCGCCGGAGGGCCGCGGCTGTCAGTGGCACTCTGTCAGACGGCTGAAGCGAGGGAATGAGAAAGTGAAGGATGGGGAGGTGGGTGGAGGTCTGCGGCTGCCCACTCCTTAATTCCACCATTTGAATGCAAAGCTGTCATTGATCTGATTGCTGGCGTGCAACTACAGCGCAGAAGTGAGATTCACCGGCTTTCCAGCTCGACAGTCGCGGATGGAACATGGGGGTTTAAGCTTGTGAGGCCACACACACACACACACACACACACACACATCACACACACACACACACACACACACACATCACACACTTACTTCCTGACTTTGTTGCTGATGAGGACAATGCTATCCATTATTTGCATTGCCTATATTGGATTTGTAGACCAATCTTGGAATTATTAATAACTTCAGTTACAAGGTTACACAGGGTGTGTTTAGACTGGGATGGGTGGAGTCAGGGTTCCCCCCTAATCAAAGTTGCATTAGCCTATGTTCTCTCACTTCACTCTCATTTCCAACTCAACACATCATCCATCATTAACATAACGAGTGACTTGCTGTAAAGAAATGGAGAACTTTCCACTCTCATTTCCTACTGGACACATCATCCATCATGAACATAAAGAGACACTCTTTATATTAGACTTTATATTTATTTAAAACTGGAGAACTTTTGTTGAAATGTACAAATGAGTTAATGTTACAGCAGTGTGTCTACTCTGTCACCTCCACAGTGCACTCTACTGGTGGGAGCCTTTGTCACACTTCCATTACAGAGCTTTTGAGATCATCCATTATTTGTTATTAATAATAGCAGTACTAGTAGTCGTAGTTGTAGTCAAAATAGTGGTTCTGGTACTTTGTTAATCTTCCTTTACCACTGAAACACCTCAAGACACACACTGTGCAAGTCACAGTTAGGATACTGCTCACATAGACAGAAAACCCCTGAAACAGAATAAATAATAATCACTGCCTGTGCTGCTGGAAAGCCGGTAGCTGCAACACCACTGTGTTTATTCCAAAGCCTTACAGCACTAGTAACAAACGACCGGCTGAACCTCTCAGAAGACACACAGGGAAGTGTAAAGTTATTGCTGGAAGAACTCCTGCGTTGCGTCAGCATCGTGAAGTGGGTGAGCAATATTGTCCGGGATGATATGACTTTGAGATGCGACTATCCTCCTGTACGGATTCCTTCTTTGATTCCGGAGATTACACACAGTGTTTTGTGCCAGCTTTTCTGATTTGAAGCATGATATTGCCCTCTTTCGCTACGAGTAAGCCATATACCCCATAGAGTGGATAAAAGACGTTATCCATCGTGACAGCCTGTTGATAACAGCTGTCTTTCACTGTCAGTGTCTGTCAAATAGGCTGGAGGTGAGCTGGTGTGTCAAGCTCTAGGTCTTTCTGACAGCAGATCTGTCCCAGTCCACTGACTTTTTCTCTCTCCCTCCTAACCTGGCCGATGCATCTGCAGCCACTGTGTGGGTGTGTGTGTGTGTGTGTGTGTGTGTGTGTGTGTGGGGGGGGGGGGGGGGTGAGAGGGAATACAGACCCCATTAGACTCCTAATCAGAAGAGGATGCTGAGTTGGCAAATTGCTGATACTCAGTAAGCACAGGCCCTGTAGACGTCCCCCCACTCCCCCTCACACACACACACACACACACACACACACACACACACACACATACACAAACACGCACACACACCCCAAACCTACACACTGGGTCTCTCACAGACCCAATTCCTCTGGGACCACCAATCCCCAGACCTCTCTCTCTCTCTCTCTCTCTCTCTCTCTCTCTCTCTCTCTCTCTCTCTCCCCATCGACTTCGGTTCATTGAACTCCTAATCTGGAGCCTCTATACTAACTGTCCTCCAGTAAAAAAAAACAAGAAAAAACAGAGATCAGCATTTCTAGTATAGCCTATATGCTGTAGTGTTTTGCTTTGAAGTCATTTTTCACCCTCTATCTATGTGGGTCTACTTTCTCATTTAATCTAAATTGAACATCAGAGCATTGTAAAAGAGAGATGAAAAAATAACCATATTCCTGTCTGTGTGTAATTGAAAAAATAAAACGCAGCACAGCAAATTCCGTGCAGAAATATTAAGAAAGGCGTGATTAGTGGCTCCCACGTCGGATACTAGAAGTGCGTCTAGAGGGCAACTTGCGTCTTTATGCGTAACCGGGGCGCACTCGCTTTCTCGCTCACTAGGACCGAGGGAGCGCTGGTGATTGCTGTGCTTATATTTCAAAGCTGCTTCGCCATATAATGAGTGCAGCCGTAGTAGACTGGGGGTTTTTTAAGCCGTGGAGCGCTGAGATCCGGCCTGGAATGCGCAGAGGCTGGCGGAGGTGTATTGGTCTGGAGGGCTGCTGACAGACAGATTGATGTAGTGCTCGCTCCTTTGAGAGATGATGGATGGCTTTCGGCGATGTTTAGAGGGTTGCCAACTTCCCTTCCAGCGGGAGAGATGTTTTGGCCCCAGAGACCGGAATAGGACTTGTGGTGGGAAAGGCGGAAAACTGGAGTTACTGTACTCTTTGGAGATGGTTCAGGTTGCACTGCTGATCAGGTTATGGAACCCCCATCTTAACATAATACTGGAAAATCGTCTCGTCGAATATAAAACAAATACTCCCCTTGTGATGCGTCTCACACATCCACACAGTGTTGCATAGGGGTTGTCATCGTATCCCGCACACGTTTTTCCAAGTTACACTTGTTGGCCTGAATGCAACCTCTGGAAACACTAGGGAGTGCTTGCAGTTATCATGCAATACACCCACTTATGTGTACCGTATGGGGCTGATGATGGACACACAGCTTGAGAGGAGTCCAATATGCGTGGGCGAAGAGTGTCTGCATTCACAGAGCCTGAAAAGACGTGTGTTCCTTTCTCTTTAGGTGGCTAACATTACAAGAGATTTGATTTCATTCATTTTTGATACCCAGTTTTCTTTGTTTTGGGATGAATGTATTTTTATGTGTACATAAATAAGATAAACTAAACTTAACTGGTCTAACTGGTTTTCTTGTTTACTACAGCTTCCTCCATCAGCGGCTGGCAGCATGCCTTGTCTCTATTTGTCTGTCAGTGGTCAAACTCAACCTCAGCCCCACTCTGCAACCCTTCCGCTTTCTGTTCAGCTTTCTAACTAAACATGTATCTCTTTACCTCCTCCCTGCGTTTTGATAACCTTGGACACAAACTCACTGGGGGGGCTCCAGATTATCCATGCAGTACAAATATACAAGCGTCACATAAAAACCAGAAAGCAGTTGGATAGGAGATTATGATTCGGGGAAACTCTCGTCTCAGGCAGATGCCACGGAACCCTGTGATCTTCGGTTGATTAATAAAATCCAGCGACTTGCGTTGGCGTGCTCCTGCTGCTGGCCATGTAGGTCAGATCTGTCGACTTTTTCGCTCAGATGTAGTGGAGCCAGCATGTAGCATGTCAGCCGAGAGTGCGTGTCAAGAAGTCTTGGGATGTTTCTAGTAGAACAAGCCTCCACCTAGCACGGAGAAGTGACCACACAAGGAATTTCAGTGCATGGCTACTGTCAGTCTGGCTGTTTGACGTATTGCGGCGAGTCGTTTTTGATCTTGCCGGAAGACAAAGTGCCTTTGATGAGATTTGTAATGGCTGTCAATGCAATTTGTGCGTGTGAGGCCGACGGCAATAATCTCATTTTTGTGTCTGAGAGTTTTCTGTGTACTCTCCTCTGCCTCCACTGCAGTCGCCGTTGCCTGAGGCCTGTCTGTCTGTGTGGCTGGTGCAGGAGCAGCACATTAGGCCCCGTGTCATCAGAAGAGATGGATGGACAGTGGCTGTGCGGCTGGCGCTGCGATAGCGCTGCAGTCACACAGGCGGCTCTTCCAACAGGGAGGGGGGGGGGGAAACCAGCAGGATGAAGGCTGGATGGAAGGCTGGATGGAGGGGTTGGATGACGGGGGGGGAGAGCCTGGATTAATGAGGGGCGTCTGGTGACTGATGGGGCGACATCAGCAGAGGCCTGTTTCAATTTCAGCCTCCCACTCTACATCCCATCTCTGTTATTCATCAGGCAGAAATGGGGAAACTGCTTCAACTCCTCCACATAAACCACTCTTCTCTTTATTGTTTGTTGCTCCACAATAGCCAAGGGATAAATCTCTCTCCCTTCATGTGGCCTCTTGACCTTCCATCAGCTGAACGCTTACTTAAACAACATACAGACTACCTTTACATCTAAAACTAGCTTTTGTTTTGGTTATTTCTGTTCTGAGTCACCTGTTTTTCACTGATGTCAGGCTGAAGTGTAAGCAGACACGAGGGCCTCCCACTCAAGCTAACCAGTCCCGTGACACAGGGCCGTAAATCGTGGCCTCCACTCTCTCCGGGTCCCCCTCATTGAACCTCGCGATCCCTCCTCATCCTATCCCGCCTTCCCCAGTGGGACCATTATAATCAGTAAGACGGCGTGTCTCCGTCTCTGAGCCCACTGCCTCCACACTGGGAAGACGGAGGGGGGAAGAGAAAGCATGAGGAGAAGAGGAGAGAGAGAGAAGAGGGACAGAGATGAAAGATGAGAGGAGGAGGAGAGGAGCCATGAGGAGAGAGTAAAGGAGAATGAGAGGAGATATGAGGAGAGGGGGGGGGGGAGGGGGACACAAGGAGCGCATTAACTATTTATGGGCCTACTCCCTCGGCTAATGGGAATTACATCTGTTTTAATTATTGATGGCCTAACCGGCTGTCTTTATAAACCATTCCTGTGGGAATTGAGCTGCTTGGAAGATGTATTCCATTGTTGTTGTTTGTGTACAATATGGACGCACATGTGGATCGGCCCTCAGTGCTCCACTCAGCCATATGATCATATTCGGTTGGAAGTGAAGGTCTATAAATTAATTTTCTTTTTTCCTGATTCATAGCCACGACTTGATTTCATTTTGCATTGTGTGTGAAGAACAATGGCGGAGGGAGAGTCCATATTGAGGTGAAATATGAAAAGAGAATCAGCATCTGCTTTTCTACCATTGGTCGTTTTGTGTTTACTGACTGATGCTTTGTCTCCATTGTAACGTGATATACATTATCTGCGTGGAAGGAGAAAGTGTTTCAGACAGACTCTGGCAGATTTAACACAGTGAAAAATGCACACCGTCGAGCAGAATCAATCTTTGCAGAACTAAGCAGTGCACCTACACAGACAAGGGGGAAAAAAATGTCTAACGTGGGTTTTTCCTTAAAAAGAAAATCTTTATTTTGCCACGGAACAGATTTTATGCTAGTTGTAACTTGGCTGTCGAGTTTCTGCGTTTCTCTTTTGCCAGTCATCTCTCGAGCCTCGCTCCACTCAGATTCTCTGCCAACTGGCCCTTAGTCAGCTCCATTGTGAGAAGGTACGGGTGCAGCAGATGGCATTGGAAAGCCTGAGGTATCTTCAGAAAACACAGGTCCTGGCTTCACTGCAAGTCAGAGGAAGCTTATTTTCACTCAAGATGAACTCCAGTGTGTATCTGTGTGTGTGTGTCTGCGTTTCCGTATACAGTGTCTTTATGCACGCATTGCGTTTGTGTGTGTCCAGATGTGTGTGTGTGTGGGTTACATTCTCACTCCAGTTGCTACACACACAATCCGATAACTTCCCTAGTTAGAGATGGAGCTGCTGTGAACGAGCGATCTCTCTTTGTCCTCTCTTCTAATGGGCCCTTGGAGAGTTACTATTGAAAGGCAGAAGAAGACGTAGACAGACAGACCCGTCTAGGGCGGTTATCAGTACCTGCCTTCTGCTAGCCATCATTAAAGTCACCATACCCAGACATTTATCACCTGCCATTGTTGGAGTCGTATGATCAATCTGTGAATTAGACAACCTAATCTGAAACACAAAAGACAGGGCTTTTTTTTTTTTTTTTACATTTGGTACTTTATTGTCCCGCGTGCTAAGATGACTCGAGCCACCCAACCATGCACGTGTTGATATGTGCTGATGCATCAGGCAGCGCTTTCTCATTGCCAGCGATGTAGACGTCCTGAAGGATCAGTCTCTCCGAGCTGAATTACAGTCTGGCCTTTTCTAGACGAGCCCGCTGATTAATGGGCCCTATTAAACCCTGTCTGCTGGACGCAGAAAGTGGGAGGAGGGGGAGGAGAGAGGGGGCGGGGATGGGCGAAGACGGGCTCGCCCCCCCCCCGCTCTCTGATGGATGGGCTCAGGAATGGTCCTTACCGCATGTGTCATACAGCATCTGGAGATGTATTGATGTACCACCGGGGAGGGTTGCCCCGCACTCTTCAGCAGCTTACATCAAGAGGACAGGCAGAGAGGAGAATAGAGGTGGAAACCATGAGAGTTCTGTGGATTGGAAGCATCTCAAAGTAGAGAAGGGGATATTTGAATTCAGAAATGCATATGCAAGGAAAGGAAAAAAAAAAAGAAGAATGGATGAGAAAGACCGACAGCCTCTAAATTCAATGAGGCGCTGAATAAGTATGTTAATCAAGCAAGTGACAAACACTAATAGGGTGATGAGTGGTTCTAAATGAAGAGAAGTGGTCCAGTACCTCTCGCTGAGGTGTTATCTTACTAACTAGGTATTACCGTCCTCATTAGAGTATGTCCCATGGTTAATTATTGATCAGCTATGCAGAGATAAGTCAGTCAGAGAGCAAAGGAAGCCTCATGCTGGGCTTTGAGGCTCAGCACTCCTCCCCGCGGGGCACTGACACACACACACACACACACACACACACACACACACACACACACACACACACACACACACACACACACACTTAAGATCTCAGACAGTACTGATAGTCAACTGTTAATCAATGTTTACACTCACACCAGTATGTGTGAGTCCCACTGTTAATGTATATTTAACATGCACAGTGAGTCTTTTTCACTACAGTTTAGTTCAATGGAGTGCTACACTGCAGAGACCATGTTGTTTATTAGCGCACTAATGGCTGTTAATGTCAAAACTGTAATGGAAGGTGCCGCCCTAACCAAAAGGGCCAGTTTGTTATTGCTGACACTACAGTAGCTACTCCACAACCAGTGTGGCAGCAGGGATGGAAAATGGAAAATCCAACAGAAAGGAAAGGGAAATTTCCCTCTTCTCTTTGAAGTTTTTTTTCTTTTCTCCCTATTGTTGACCTTCTGGGCCCATTAACCATATATCAACAGACAATAGTTGCAGTTTTCCGATTGCTGTGATTTGCGTTCTGTCTCTTGCCTCTGTTTAGCGAATTATCCTTGGAATTACCCACGTCCTGGAATTGTACAGGAATGGACACGTTTTCCATTAAAATGCGTAGCAGTGGGAGATGAGGAAACATCTCTTTGTCCATGCCTGTCACCATCAAAGCTATTTTATGTCAATATTGAACTGTCTCATGGCCAAAGCATTGAGTAATTAGAAGTGAGTGAAGCCAGGCTGTTCACAGCTCAGTATTATGAGATGATGTAACATCAGCAAAGTGTATTTGGGGTGTCTTGATGGCTCAGTGGGCTAAAGTGCATGCTATGGATCCACAACGTCCTGGCTTTGAATCCAGCCTGGGACCCTTCTCACATGTCACCCCCATTCTCTCTCCCATCCCTCCTGTCAAATAAAAGCAAAAATGCCAAAAAATCAACTACAAACAGCAACAAACTGTGTCTGGTATTGATTTTAATGCAGCAACAGCCTTTAAATCCGGTGGGCAATTTGTGTGTGCCTGCTGCTGAGGAAAAATCACTCACACCCAGTCTGTGTGCGTGTGTGTGTGTGTGTGCACGTGAATGTGCACACATTTAGGTGTTAATGGTGTGACCAGGTCAGGGTCTTGGCCCATTAACTCTCCATTCTTAGCGGGACAGACAGATAACAAGATACGGGACATGATGAATCCAGTGCTACCAGAGGTCGTCTACTGTGGCTTTGTTCCCTGCCTTTGTTCCCTGGGTGTTTATACTGGAGTGTCGCCACTGTACATTTCACAATAAGACATTCATACCTACTTATATGGCATTTGGATTGAAGGACCAGAATCAAGGTTATATCCATATCTCACATTACCCTTGTCATTTATAGTATAACAGAAGCAGAGCCTATTCATTAGTGACAGATACATACATCTAGTGGATGAAATGGAGCAAACTGATCCTCAACCTAAATGTCTTGTTTCATTTTTGATCATATTTTTTGTTCGTTTTGTATTGTTTATGTAATGAAATGACTCATCAAGTCTGAAAAGTGCTATTGTGAAGATATAAAGTGTTGTACTATGTCTGCCATGGAAATAGAGGGAGCGGGAAACAAAGGAGCACTTGCTGGGTAAGTTGTGATATAATTGAGTGTGCAGTCATTGATTTTCTTGTCTCTCCTCTCTTGCAGGTAAGTGGATGTGTTTTGCCGCGAGGGGTCCGAGGGGCTGTGGGGTGGTAAGTGTGGAATCATTTTGAACACCGAGTCATTTTTCAACTCAGGACGTGCTCCCACTCCTCTTTATGCCCCGACATGCTGAATGGACTGCTGCTATACAACATAGATTGTTTTCGCTTTGCTCCATCCATTGGATACCTTTAGTCCCCTCGTTTTCTTGCTCGAAGCAAACCATATACAGCATACGTGTTTAGGTGAAAAGGTGAAATACATAGAATTGATTAAGGGACCTTCGCTGTACCTGAAATCAATGCAATATATGCATCTTATGGATTATGCTGCTTGTCAATGGCATCCATCGATGTTCATATCCTTGTCGGTTTTCCAATGATTTCCCACTAATGAAGGAACAGCATATGGAATTACGGTGTCAAAGGTTATTCTATAGCTTGTGTAGCTTGGAGGAAGCCAATATAGACATCTCTCTATATTTAGGGGTTTAGGCAATACTGGGGCTCCCACACCATTATAAAGACCCCCCTTGGCATAATCTTTATTATAGACTAACACTAATATGACTTATCCACATAAAAATGGATATTTTAGATTCAATAATGCGGCCTCACTGCTCCCCTTCACTATGCTTAAAAGTCTGTAATTACTCATTCTCTAGCTTTTAAGCTTTCTCCCTCAGGATTAACCTCTGTCCACTGAAAGCACTCTTAAAGCCCCGAAGTGAGAGGCCGAACAAAGCTAAGTGACTCTGCAGTCAGCCTCTCCATTCAGTGAGTGACACAGAGAGAAAGCACACCTCAGCGTAATTGTGAAGTAATTGTTTAACAGACATCCTGACAACCAAGACAAAGCCAGAAGGGATACAAATAAGGCCTTCTTCCCTTTGATTATGCAAAAGCAGTCCTCCCTTCCATCTCCCAGTGCATTATGGGTAGTCATTAGATCGGTCTCAGTGAGTGGCCAGCGCGGTAAGCTTTTGTCAGATTGGATTTGTCCGTCCAGCAATGAGCATCCGGGTATCGGTGCCAGTATAACAGGGCAGTGGGACAGCTAAGGTAATGGGAGAGTGTTGAGGATAATGTCATCTAGCAGTGAAACCAGTGGGGAGGGTTTTGTATGGAGCTGACAGCTGCTGCAGCCCCACAGCCTGTATATTTACCTTTTCCACAACAACAGATGATTTTCCTCGTTCCATATGGCTCAATATGGACATTGTGACCCATTGCCTAAATACCATGCCACTGAACACCAAGGGGCTTTATGAACAAAGCATGGAGCTGCAGTTATGTAACTATACTAGTTTATATAGGCATCATGAGCTAATGACCGCTGTAGGGTCTCTGTGCAACTTTACCATGCATCAAAGACCTTTGATTGAACCACATGGTTATGTTAAATGCATAGAATAGAATAGACTAGACTAGACTAGACTAGAATAGAATAGAATAGAATAGAATAGAATAGAATAGAATAGGATAGGATAGAATAGAATAGAATAGAATAGAACTTTATTGTTCCACCAAGGCAGGGAAATTATCTTTGGTCTCACTAGTTTAAACACAACAGCACCTCAAAATATAGTTAAATTCTGTCAATGGAGCAGATTTTCTCTGGGGCAAATGTGATATACAGTAGTAAGGTGGATGGAAATTGATCTGACAAAAGTCAAAGAACAAAGCGAACATCAAGTAAAAGATGGTGTTTATTCAGTAGAAATCCACTACAATCCACTACTCTCCAGAGACGACGACTCCTTCAGCGTGTCCACACAACACACACAACACAAAGCAGGTTGCAGGTAGAGCAGAGGAGGAGAGAGCTGAATGAAAAACACACATGTCCTGCAAATTTGAAAAGGTCATACTGTGGACACGTCTCCACATGTGCGTGGCCTTGCATCTGTTAGGCCCAGCCTGCCTGCTCACCTCTCCTGGCTTCAGCACTGCACACACACACACACACACACACACACACACACACACACACACACACACACACACACACACACACACACACATACTCTCACACACACACACTCAATACCTAAATGTTTCAACGCTTCAATACATATTTGATCAAGGACAGCGGGGGACCGGAGCTGTATGGAATTGATTACGTCCTGCATCATGCTAAGAAGGGGGATTTCCAGAACTTTATTTGAGCTGCTTAACCCAGTTCAATAGAGTTCATTCTTGCGGCTTACCATGACTGTGTCTCGGTTGGTTTTTCCACAAGGAATGGCTGTTATTCAGTGTGTGCGTATTGATTCCTGGTCTTCAGCCAAGTCATGTGCATGCATGGAGGTGACAGGCCAGACCAGTGGGATTATGGATCATCTCTCATGATCTCACACAACCCCCACATAGAGAATATATCAGCACATACAGGGGGAGAAAGGGGGATTACAGAGTGTAAAGTCCAGTGGTCAAACTTTTTAGATATGCACTCCGCTTTGATGAATATAGGATTGATTTTCAAAAGGAGTGCTGAATATCTGACTGTTTTCAGCCACCATGAGATTGTGAATGCTGGTGATGTGAGTAAATATTTAAGCTGGACTTTCAGCTCCCACTGTCTGCCTATTCTCCTGCAGAAACATCCGTCATCAATTATCCAACACGTTTTGACTTCCTTTAGAAAAAATTAAAGCAAACAGCTCGGGCTGCATTCATCCATTTTGCATGATGTTGTTTTGAACTGATCATCTTCAGCATATCAAATGGCTGTTAATGAAGGTCAGGACAACAACTGCGGGGAGATAACTTGGTTTCCAATTTGAGAAGGAGGCTAATTCAGTGGCACAAAATGAGTATTTTGGTTTAAGCCTCGGTGAGTATCGTTTCGTTTTAGTGATTGACCTTACTGAATTGATTTCTTCTCTCGGTTACACAGGTGTCATAAATATCAAGATGTTCAGAGAAACAATTAACCTTCATGCAAAATGATTTACATATTTTAATCTGCTTCATAGATTGAAAAGTAGCTCATTTGTCATGAGCTGAAATTGCACAGCTCTTTTTTCAATCCAATTTAATTTCTGTAGCACCCTCTCACACACCAACAGTTTGGATTGAAACAGAAATAAAGCTTAATTAGTTTGCTTATTAGTAATCATGTTGCTCTTGTTGGTGTGCATATCTTGATGTTTGACTCATTGTTTTTGCTGCCAAAACGCCTCATAAATTAATCACACAAAATGCTGCATGTCCAAGTTATCGCAGAGAAGTGGCACAGATCATCCAAAGTTAAACCCAGATCTGGGACAGTTAATAATCAGTTTCTCCACTCCAAAACCTCAGTCAGAAATATCCACACAGCATTAGTGCTCAGCGTCTCCCTCTGTGTTTCTCTCTCTCTCGACGTTCGTTCCAGAAGAGAAAGCGATCCAGATTTTTAATCACTTGTCAGTGATCCCCCTGTCAGTAATCTTGTTTGGTGTAAAACACACACACACTTTCACACATGATACACACACATGCCTGGAGGATTGCGAGCCAGTTAGTTCAGTGTGCAGATCGCAAACACACTACTGAGAGGCCATGTGTCCCAAATTAGACCTTGCAGAGTCACTGACATTCCAGCTGAAAACACTCGCCCTTAGACATAGTGTACATGCATGCAACGTATCAGATGTCTCTCCAAGCCCCTTACATGCTAATCTTATGCCCATTAGGCTTGTTTTGCCTCGACACGGAATCTGTGTCTTACAAAAGCAGTTCAAAATACATTTCAAAAGCAATGAATAGAAAAATCTGATTTTTTTTGTCTTGATTCAGAGGATCCCATAAACACTCCTATCATCAAATTTTTTCACACAAAGTAATTCCAATATTAAATTACCGGAGTATGCTATTCAAAAGCTGCCTTAAAGGAAAAACCTAATCAGGATTTGAGGACAAAGCTCCGTGTGTGACAACAAATCCCTGAACTCTCAAAGCGTGGCGGCGAGGAGGAGGAGTGTGTGTCAGAGTGCGTGTCATGTTCAGATGGCCCGTAGCTGACATGACAGTTGGGTAAGCCTCTTAAGTCGACCCCTCCACAGCAGCGGCGTTGTGTTGACATTGTCTGTGGCGGTGTGCCGCACTGCGCAGCACCACAATCAATCTCTCCTCCAGACTTCCAATCATATTAATACACTTATCAGCCGATAGCGATAACGCTGGGTTCGGAACAGAATGCACCGGAGGTCAATATTTTCTAAAGATCCGTCACTTTCGAGCATCAGAAGATCTAATGAGGGTGTGCATTAAGGGTATATTAATGTATTAAGGGTTTCAGGAAGCCAACTGCGCAGGAAATGACTTGGAGGGAAGGAAGAAAGGGAAGAACAGAAAGCACCGAGGGGGATTTTTTTTGAGGAGAAATAATAGGCGATGATAACCTCTCAGGCTTGACGTCTCCTCGAGCTGCACTGCTGCCTAAAGCTCCTATAGGTTCACTCATTTCAAACAGTGCAGTAGGTTCCATAGTAGGAAGGGAAGGCAATATAAGATGGAGGATTTTTTTTTTTTTTTTTACCCTGTGTTTACCTGTGTGAAGGAGGCATCAAAGCTTAGCATGATCTCCGCGGAAAAGACAAGTGATAAAAGAAGTGTGGTGTGATGGGGGGGTGTGTGGGAGGGGGGGGAGTGTGTGGGGGAGGGGGGGGGGGGTGTGGGGGAGGGGGGCCATGAGGGGGAAAAAACAACATACACATTAGAAAACATTTGCACGGAAGAAAGAGGGACGCATTCGGAGAGATGACAAAGAGTCGGAAGCGTGTGTGACATGACCTGAGGAGGGATGGCGAGAGGGAGAGAGAGAGAGAGAGAGAGAGAGAGAGAGAGAGATGCAGAGTTGTCAGGCCGTCTGGATGCAGACTGGCTTGCGGCTCAGCCTTTGATGCAAGGTTTTATGGTTTATCTCAGTCACTGGTGTCGTGGTAAATAAAAAGATGGGTCAAGTATGAACTCCATTCTGTGATCACCATATGGCCAACCAAAAGCAACCAAACAAAATTACATAAAAGCACTGATTTATGATTTATTTTCTTTAAAAAATATAAAATAAAAAAACTCGTACTATTTGCTAGTCTCAAGATTAATATTAGCTTAAAATCTTTCTAATAAAAGCTGGCTAAGTGAGTGTGTTTGACCTCCCATCATATCCCAGCTAACTTATTCATGAGAGTCAGCTCTCATTGTGTTACTCACTACAGAAAAAATCATCACTGATCCAAGGTCTGCAGCCTGCCAGATAAAGCTGCAGTCTCCTCCGCATCCTCTCTAGGATTCACAATAGAAATGACACAGGTGTGTGTGCGTGTGCGTGCGCGTGTGTGTCTGCCTGCATGTGATGCACATGTCCGCATCCACTGGCCCATGGTAAGACCAAAACCACTCACTTTAGTCACAGATGGCTTGGATTTGCTCTGGCACACAGGAGCGTCTAGGCAGCTCTGCCTTAAACCGGAGGAATGTAGTTAAACCTCATACAGGGAGACAGAACGGCAGAAAACCACGGTAGCCGTCGACTGTGTGATCAGTCAATGTTTTCTCCATCGTGGCTTGGCATCCTTATTTCATCTTTGCCGTGGCGGTGAGGCTGGGTTGGCACTGCGACGTCCCCACAGACCCGCAGTCAATTGATTCATTTTGCTTTGCTGTGTTAAATATTGTAAGCGTCCAGTTGGGGAACTTGTCGAATGTAACTAATAAAGCCAGCGCCACACAGTCCCTTAAACTGCTCACTGCAGCTGCTAGTACCAGTAAAAGATTGAGGGCCACCATTCATGCACAAGCAACCGTGTAATATGGTCGGGATACTTGCTATGAAGCGCTAAAAATAACTTGGTAATCATCCATAGTGGAGGAATATCTTAAGAAGAAGAGCATTTGATGTGACTCAAGCGAAACCACGGTAACAACAACATTACCATTTTGCATATCTTACACCTGTCCAAACTGACAAAACTGTCAAGATCAAATGAGGTACCACAGTGTTGGAATGTAAATATTAAATTAGAGGGGAACCTTGAGGCCTTCTTTAGATGAGGAGGACGAGGGAGAAAGAGTTATTTGTAGTGTGATGAAAATCTTGCAGATAAACATCCTTTGTTATGGTAATTAGGTGACGCGGTGGATGACAGCCATTGGCTGTGGCAGTGAAGAGTGCTCTTCAGGAGCCAATGGCTTTTGTTATCAGCGGCTGGCAGCTGGAAAGCCCATAAAGAGATGGAAGCCTAGAAGAGGCACTGGGCCTTGAAACAGATTTTATATGGACTCGTTTTGCCAGCCAGTTTGAAAGAAGAGAGAGTGTGGTTGTCTACAAAATGGCCTTGTGAGCACTGCTAAATTTCCTGAGGAGGAATGGGATCCACTATTAGTACCTCATTCAGACTAGGATCATCAATTTCTGAATGTTATTTCTGGAATGATCCTGGATTTTTGACACTTTAATGCTGTAAATAATATGCGATATATTAAAAAGTGTGTTAAGTGATGGGTGCTATATTTAGGGCCTGCTTCCATTGAGTGTCAAATAGTTATTCTCAGGGGGGATTTGGTTGGTTTATCACACTGTCTATTCATTTGTCCAATGTAAGTATGTACTCTGTCACTCCTGTGTGTGTTTACTTAATTATCTCTGTCTGCTAATGCATCTATCACCTCCGAGCAGCTGCTACACAGGAGCCCTTAGTTAGAGCTCCTTGTATAGTCCCAATGAGTCGAGGAATCCATTTAATGTTTCCGTTGGAATCAGTTTATAAATGTGCACTTGTGCATACATTTACATTTAACAGACAGCTTCCTGAACAAGGTGTTCTTTTGCAGTGTAGGAATTCTTGGCCTGCAAATCAAGTAGCATGTCAAAGGAAATGTTTCATTTTTTTAAACTGAGCATTAGGATCTCATCCCCCCACCCACCTGCATAAATGTATCACAATTTATACTGCAATCACAATATTACACAAAGATCTTGTAACATGATTGTCAATGTCATGCAGGCCTACTATTCACACAGAAAACAAACTGACGACTGTCACCACCATAGCAGCCTCAACCCTTCTTTCTTGTTTATCTACCTCTCCTGTCCTTGTGATTCCTCCTCTTTCGTCCTCTGCGCGGAGACAGTGGGGTGTTTCCATCCTGATTCAGTGGGAGGCCAGCATTGCTAAAAACTTCTGGAATCAACTGCTATTCCTGGCAATCACCGGGCCCCAAGTCTGATCAATAGGAGAGACAGAGGCAGCAGGCTGCCGTCCAGCCCGGCCCTGATAGCTGCTATTAGAGTCCCCTCAGCCACTAACACCAGAGCCACATACTATTCCTCTGTGGTCTGCTCCCCCCATACACCACTGATAGACCACTAATAGAGCCATGATTATGAGTCTTAAAGTCATTTTTTTTTTCTTTCTCGAGAGGGGTTCAAGGTTGGATGATTGATTGTAATCAATCACTGGAGTTCAGTGGAATTTTCCCATGAATGCTAAAATTGTTGTTTCTCACCAGCCCATTTTTGAGCCAGCTTCGAAGCAAATTTGCACAAAATATCTAGAATGTTTGCCGCTGCTATTATCCACGCTGTAGCGGCAGCTGCCATTTTCCATTGTAATCTATAACATATGTCCATCACTGAGGCCAATACAGCACAGCGATATACAGAGGAAGATTTGCTTACTGAAACCCACTGGCCAACAGATGGAGGGCCAACTGGAACGGCTTCCTCGTGAGATAAAATAAAAAACAAAATCGCAGGCACAATAAAGTGTTACCCCATATAACTAAAGTATATCTGACGAGTGCTTTCTTGCCAGGCCTTTCTTTTAACTTCTGTTACATAATCCGTACACATTTCAGCTAAGTCGGTGGAAAAGATGTCTATGTGAAAAGGGATCAGCAATTAGCTTTTATTCATTTTTATACCCCGGGAACAGCCATAGAAATGTCCGGGATTTTCATGCTCAGGGCCAGAAGATAAAATAGTATGTTGGGTAGCCTCACATGCCGTGACCTTTTAATGGCTTGGGTGTGCTATAGCCAAGAGAGTGCAGTGCCCCCTTTGTACACCTTAGAAATGGAATTAAGCGAATACAAAGGGTCAGCCACTCATACATGCCCGGGGAAGAGAAGCAGAGGCTTTTTTTTATCTTAAGGAGATAGAGGATTTTTTCCCTGAAAATATTGAACTGCCTTTCTTCATCAATCTTGACTGAAATTTTGTACATTGCCCCTGAAAGGTGGATAAACACTGAGACGATTTGTGGCGGGGCTGTCCCTGCCTGGGGATCACGGTCCATCTTCATCCCACTTTAGTCAGTCCTCCTTCAGTCAGAAATGAACCAGACTAATTGGGGATATAGATTAGACTTAGCTTTTTATTCTGCATTTGACCGTATAGATTTTATTAAGTCAAGCACACTAAACCTTTGT
The DNA here is from genome assembly GCF_046629955.1 of Centroberyx affinis. Classification (NCBI taxonomy): domain Eukaryota; kingdom Metazoa; phylum Chordata; class Actinopteri; order Beryciformes; family Berycidae; genus Centroberyx; species Centroberyx affinis. The sequence continues at coordinate 290,858 of NW_027279987.1, forward strand.
TTTATTTCCTCCTCGATGAAAAACAACTCCACAGTTTCCATGTGTACTCGGATTCCACTGAACACCTAAATTAATACTATACATCTCATTACAAAGGGGATCTAGACTAAATTTAGTAAAGGGACTTAGATTAAAGCTGAGAGCTTAATCCCTCTCCAGCCCATAGCTGAGCTGTATAGATGGATCTCTCTCTCTGGAGAGGTAGAGGGGATCAATAGGCAAACAGCATCATTGATCCTGACTGCTTTGAAGTAATGTTTCTCCCAGCCAGAGATCCCCATCTCTCTGATCCCTGCTGTCACACAAGCCCCTCTGTCCCCCTGCTGCCTTGTCTGCTTAATGGCCATCATAAAACAGCAACCCCATTGCAGAATATGTGGTTGTGCATAGGGAGTTAGCAGCCGATTTAACAGGCTTAGTAATCCATTTTATAATGCGTTTTATGCTTGTATCAATGGGAAGTATGCGGTTATATCTCTTTGTCTCAGGAGGGAGTGATGAAGTTCATCGATGCTACAATGATGCTCACTGAGCGGACGTCTAATATGATGTACATGCTTACTGAGCGGACGCGGGGAAATGATGAGGCTCATTGACAAGGTATGGAGGCCTAATATCCTGTGTTTTCGCCGCAGTAACGCATCCCAGATGTGCAGCGGAGGCTCTTGGGAGCATTTCGACGGTGACATCATCATCGTGGTCCAGACAGACGTGGGCATCCCTCTGACGACCAGGCCACCGTGTTATTATGCGGTTCTCCTCAGGCCTTCTCTCTCCCTCTTAGAGCCATTTGTAACAGAAGAGAGATTCAATTTACCCGAGGTGTGGAAATCCAACTTTTCCAGCCCAGCATGCTGATAGTGATCGTTTGACTTGGAGAAATGCAACAAAGCACACAGAGACTTTTTTTTTTTCTTTTTCTAAATCCTCTGCTGTCGATTTTCTCGGAAACAAGTTTTTCTCTTTTTTTTTTTCTGAAACCCTTATTCCTCCCTCTGCCACAATGTGCTGACAGAGGCAGTTATCACAGCTCCCAATAATGTGAGCGTTTCCACTGGTGAACACAATGAGAGGCTCTGGGAAGTCTTGTCAAATCCATTTATTGCACAACAATAGGGTATAATGTAGATGACACACTAGGACTTTACTTTCTCTAGTAAATGAATAGTAAATGAATTATTGTTTTTGATTGTGTTCCACTTTTTGCTAAAACGTTGTAGATGACAGTCAAGGTTGTGTCTGCGTTTTTCTTTTTTGAGAGAACACTCCATACTCGAGCAGTTTAAGCATCTCCGGCACAAAAGCAAAGTAGGTTTTATTAGTGTGTATCTATTTTGGGTTGAGGCCCTCTGTTCGATTAGAGTAGATGGGGAAAGTCTATTTAGGAACATGTTCTGTCTGCTACTCCCAGTCTGGTGTATTTATAAGAGGCTAAATAAGTCGTGGTTCCGACTTCATAAAAAAACGAATCCACTGGGAGTCTGACTACTGAACAAACCGCTGCCCAATTCACTATTAAACTCAAGAGGCTTGTAAACTTTACAGTAGAGCTCGAACCAGCCATTTTACCAAATGGACATAATGAGCAAAAAATGTAGAGTTTTGATATTATATTTTACTGATTGTGCATAGCTGTTTGATTTGCGTGTTTCACAATCTTATTTTGAATAGGTTTTGGGTAGGAATTGTCAGTAGGCTATATATGTATATATTTACTGTAATTTGCTCATGCAAGCAAATTACTTTGTCTAACAGCAAAACAAAATCTGGTAAGTTATCTCCAACTTGCCCCGAGTTGAAAACCTACTCCTCCTATCTGGGCATTTTACCAAAGCCTCAGCCAAGGCCATATGCTATAGGCTGAAAGTAGCGAGTGCATCAAACATTTACAGTGCAGCTTTGTGCTGTCAGGTCTGTTCTTTCCTATTGTACCTGCTGACAGAGAGAGAAGCCAAACAGCCCTGAGCTCAGCTCATTAGGATCGCTCTGTGAGGTGCCCTGTCAGGCTCAGTCTGCCAAGGTAAGATGTTCATCCCCTCCGAGAAAGGAACAGACTGGAAACTCGGCAGAAACTAGCTAGAAAGTTTGAGGGTTGTGTTTGTGTGCGTGCGTGCGTGTGTGTGTGTGTGTGTGAGAGAGAGAGAGAGAGAGAGATAGAGCAATACTGAAACTGGGAAAATAATAACAGATGTACTCCAAAAAGATATGTGTTCATTTTAGAAGACAGTTTTCGGGGGGTGCAGCTGTGAGAGCGTCCTTCACCTGGAGGACAGGGCTCAAGCCCCCGTGTCGGCAAGCAGCCGCCCTGCTGAAGTGTCCTTGAGCGAAACATGTAATCCCTACCAGCTCCTGGGCCGCTGCTCTGCAGATGACCCTGACCTCTGACCTCTCTGTGGAGGGGCGGCAAGCTAAATTACAGTAAATGAATCAATAAAGTATCACATGACGTTGAAGTACATCATTCAACATATCTAGAATATTGATGATCTAGACTGCAAATGTGTGATCATTTTGCCAACGAAGCACTTAAGTTACCTACTATCCATTGAAATGTACCATTATTTGTTTAAATTTTGTACAAACATTTTAGAAGGCTAGGTGTCACTTTTTTAAATTGTAAGTATCTTATTTTGGAATGTAATTCTTCCTATATTTGTCTGAGTTCAGCCTATTGAATCCTGCACTGGCCACACTTCTACAGCACCAAAACTGAATTAAGGATCTGAGCAGCATACCACACACACCCTCTTACAAAAGGTGTAGCCGACATATGTGCAGCGACTTTACATTCATATCCACGCGTTAGCCTGGGTGACAGCAGGAATAAATGAGCAGCGTCCTCCCCGTTAGCCCTCGCAGACCCCCTCAGCTCCCATTAAAGCCCGTATCTCTATAGCTCCGAGCTGACCTTCCTGACATTTTACATGTAGATGTATTCTGCTCCTGTCCGCTGTGCAAAGCCACGCTCCCAGAAATATTGATCGAGCCAAAGATCAGTGGAGGCCACAGTAAGGGATAGGGAAGGAGGGGAGAGAAAATGGAGAGGGAGGGAGGGGAGGGAGAGACAGACTGACAGAGGGAGACGGAGAGATGAGAGGAACAGGGCAGGAGAATTGAATTGAATTGAGAGAGAAAGAGGGACCTGTGTGAGTCTGCGTGTGTGTATATTGGTGTGTGTGTGTGTGTTGGGAGAGAAATGCGGTGAGTAAGACCCTACCAAGCCACCTAGACAAGCAGAAAGACCCTGGTTCACTGGAGGAATACTGAGCAGCACGGATCCTCGGTCAGGGTCCCATCACTTTCTCCCACGCTGAATACTGAGCTGAGCTGCGGTCGCACTTTTCCACAGGCTAACCCCATAATGAGAACACTCTGAAATAGGGAAGGAGATTAGATCTAACTGTACTGTCCTTGAGGTATCATTACTGTGCCGAAATGATTCTGTCTGGTGTGCGTGTTGCGTTTAATTTCAAACGCTACATCCAAGTAGCACGGAGCTCCTGCTGCGTTGTTGGTAGAAAACATCTTTGTTGTAGGTTCGGATGTTTGCTGTTGACATAAAACTGAATTTTGGAACAGAAAATACATGCAAGTGTGTTTTCAAACATGAATTATACATGAAAAAACTCCACTGGATAGCCACTACATTTGATGATGAACATGGAAAAGCTCTTATTTACTCCATATACACAGTAACCTACTCCATATGATATATTTATGCAGATGTGAGCATGGATATGAGAAGTGGAATCCGATAACACGTGAGTCATAGCTCAACTATTTTATTATGGCACAGAGACAATACAAGCAAACAATATAGTAATTAAATTATATATCTGGCCACAACTCAACATACTGTAACATTAGCAAGAAAGGTTTCCATTAAGCTTGATGCTGTTCTTCATGTTTGTTTTCAGATGTAGCATTAGTGTAGTTCTCCTCAGAGACATTTGTGATTTTGCCTTGGAAAGAGACATACTTTTGCATCAATTTCACCCCATCTCTTAACCTGGTATCCAAGAGCTGATAATCACAAAACACAAATCAAATTCATACTGCAGATCTGCTCTCAACACAATAATTGTCGGAGTCCTGTGCCCAGACTTTGCTAGAGTGTGTTTTCCCTCTTGGCTGAGTGGTGGTGCGTGCATGTGTCTTTGTGTGTGTGTGTGTGTGTGTGTGTGTGTGTGTGTGTGTGTGGATACAGGAGCCTTTGTCTACAACCTTTCACAGTTTGAGCCTGTTTCATGCCCTAGCCATTCTCCTCGCAGCAGCCAACAGCACCAATCCCAGCCTGGAGGGAGTTGTTTGTTTGGAAGGAGCCGGTCGATGGCACAGATTGCCCAGCGAGGCTGTAATTACACTGAAATCTGAAATGGCAGCACTTGGAAACGGATGAACTGGTCAATAAGTCACACTGCAGCCATCCATGTGCGCCCCATGTTCACACATCTGGTGATTTTCAGCCCCCTGCACAATTAATACTCGCTGAAAGTAGACAGCAACAATTGATTGTTGCGGTGTTAACTGAAATATAAAGTTGTTGTAGAAATCGATGCGAGGGTTTGTCTGTGTTATGGTAATTGCTCATGTTTCCCTGGCTGTTGATTTTGAGGAGGGAGTTAATTGGGGTGGGAGGTATGTCTTAGCTTTGTCCAGTATGTGTGTGTGTGTTTATTTGTTCCAGCTGTACTGTGTCTAGCATCATTGTGTACCGTATCAGAGGGATGAGAGGGAGTCGGCTGGATTTAGTTCAACATCCCCATGCTTCACTAGACCACTGCTGAGTACACACACTGAGATTTCCATTTCACATGCTTGATTTGCCGCTGGATGTTTACAGATGATTTCCATGGATTGCATGCGAGCGACTGCCAGCACAGTATTTTATTATAAATCTGAGGATTTATATAGTTAACGAATAACCACATGGTAACCTGCAATGGCTATATTTAGGTATCCAATTTAAGATATCACAAGATATCACTGGGCAGCCAATGTCTTGGTCCTTTTCAGCTATTTTTGAGTCCCTGTGTGTGTGTGTGTGTGTGTGTGTGTGTGTGTGTGTGTGTGTGTGTCCTGCCTAGCCTACACAGGAGAGGTTTTTGAGCTGAAGAGTCCTCCTAGGGCTTCTCCTGAGAGTTTAATTCTTCGGAGGGATGCAGGCACACACACACACACACACACACACAAACACTCACTTGAAGGGCTCCTTGATTGGCCTCACATGGCTTGTGTGAGCACCAATTACTGCCACTCTGCATGACTTGTGTCTGTGTGTGGATCAGTGGAGGCCAGTAAAACCGGGACGCTGACGTCACCGCCCAGCAGTGGCCTCCCAGTCCCTTCTTCTTCTTCTTCTTCTTCTCTCCTCCCTTCCTCCCCTCCTCTCCTCATCCCCTCATCCCCCCTCAGCGCTGATGACAACGGGGACAAAATCTGCCTCTCAGATACAAAAGTAGTCTGGCAAGATGGACCTTTCATTTGCTCTTTTCTTTGCTCTCTCTCTCTCTCCGTCTCTCTCTCTCTCTCTCTGTCTCTCCTTCTCTTTTGCTCTTTGTCATTCTCTCTGCCTGCCCTGCATTCCCAGCCAGTGGATTGTACTAATTGAACATGATGAAACCTTATGGAAGCACAGCAGGAGACGTAAGCCTCGATGCCGAAGGGGCCGCAAAAATCTAGGACAAAACTTTAATCTTAGCTTTGTCTGGAAAATTTCCTTTCTGAATCATTTGTAGCGGTACCTTATAATCCCACAACTCTCCGAACACTTCGGCTTATGGGGACGTTTCCCTATTCAATTCAGTCAAGTGTTATTTAAATTTTTAGGGGATACAATTGAACATTCCCTCTGCCGTTGCAACTCCTTCAGAATTCTCCCCCAAGTTCAGACTTCAGATTCAGACTTGGTTTTTCAGTCCCATGAGAATATGAATACATGCATTATGATTTTAATGAGTTTAGCAGTCATCCGTGGCGTGTACAGATCCTCTGTGCTCCGGACCTGCTTATTATTCATGAGTTCTTGGTAATTGCGATTATGCTTTGTTTCAGCACACATTTGATACCACCATCTCCTGAAACAAGTCTTATTAATGAATTCAAACTCATACGACGTACGCACGTAAAACGGAACCTTTACTCTTTATTGTTGTTTAATTGAAAATGTTTTTTGTTTTTTTTCCGTGCCTGTATTTCAGACTGCAAGACAGCCTCTGACAAAGCCTGGCTCTTTACCAAGCAGCCATAAAACCAGCCCCCTTTTTAGATATCACTTCACTTCTCTCCAGCCTTGACAAAGCTCCTTTCACCCAGGTCGACCTTGTCCTTGTATCTCGACTACTTAACCGCCGCCGGCGCACTGTTACAGGAGCACAGATGTCTGTTGAAAACGGCTGGAGGGCGAAGCGAGGGAACATCATAAAAATGAAAAGAGTTATTTATTTATTTGTTCATTTATTTATTTTTTGTCTGCCACTGCCACTTCGTCAGAGAGAGGGACACTGCGGTGGCGGTGTTGGCCCCCAGGGAGGAGGGGGACGGAGATTGGTGGGCGAGGATGCTTGAGTGAATCCTGCAGAGTGGAGGTTGACCTCTCTGGCACACCATACATCCAGATGAAGCGAGGCATTTAACAAAATGCCTGCGGTGTCATGTTTATAATGCATTTAGTGTGCATATCATAAAGCATGTGCTGTATGTATGTAAAAAACAGTATTCCTGACCATTTAAGCCCCAGAAAATACATCAGAATACATCACAGAAAATGCAGTATTAAAAAATAAGCTGTAATGTGATGTTTCCTATTTCCTTTCTCTGTCAATTGTCCCATCCACTTCATCTGCATATGTAAGGGAAGCTCTGGCAAGGAGGAGGGAGAGGCAGATGGCACTGTCACCTGGAATGCATGTCTATTGATAGATGGCCACCTGTGCTGGGCTAGTCCCACAAAACTAGTTTAGGCACTGTATTATGTGTTACATATTGGGACTGCGAGGAGAAATGGCTAAAGCAACTCCAGTGTCCTCTTGCCACTCACTAAGCAGATTACTGAGCCAAATCTAAACTGGGAGCAGCGCTGTTGATCAAATTTGTCTATTTTTGTAGAAATACAGATGCTTAAAAACCGCCTTAATCGGAGCGCTGAAGCATAATCTTCATAAAGTTTTACAACACATGCAGGTTCACATCTGCGGAAGCATTCAGATCCGTATTTCACTAATAAATTTAGCCTTAAACCACAGAGTCACTTCACCGCAGAGCATGAGTTAGTGCTTATCTTTTCCATTCTTTGTGGGAGCATCGCTGCTAAAGACAGGGATTCATTTTCAGTAATCTGTGGTACACAAATAAACCAGCAACCAACCGCAATTGTGAGACAAAAAACACAGTCGTCCTCAGCATGTAGCTTCACTCTTGGCACAAAGGCTTCCTCCCTCACCCTGAAAGCTTGCCCAGGCATCATTAGCTACGTCAGAACAGGAGCAGAACCTAAACACCGTATTAAGTGTACTTGTAGGAGCTTGATTTGAAAAAAGAGAAAAAAACAACAAGGTGGGAGTGGGGAGGTGGAGTGGTGGGGGGAAAAATTATAGGGTAATAGTTTCTCTCATTAATTTGATATGAAAGGTCTTCTCCCCCTGACATATACTTGGTAGCTCTGCTCGGTTGAAGCGGCAGACATTTTATAGCCTGTTGGCAGCTCAGGGAAGATATTAAACTGGTAAAAAAGTCCCTACAATTTGCTTTAGATGTTATTTCCCACTGTGGAGCAAAGTATGGGTTACCCTGTAGCTGTATACTGGCATCGTAATTGAAAGTGACTGATAGGGATATATAACTCTCTCTTCAGGCGAGAGAGATGGGCTATTGCTGATATATGGCCTATCCTCCAGTTCTCTGTTTTGACAAGTCAAATCAATACTCTCAGCATAAGGTGTTGATTAGAGCATCTGTGGTAGTGTGAGTGTATGTATGAGAGAGAGAGAGACAGACACTGAAAATATGCACATTCACCCAGTTTAGTGAGTCAAAAGTCTGCCAAATATTTGAATCAGCCAAGAAATTAAATCGACTCAGTCTCCCAAAACCTCAGTGCGCCAACAAAAGAAGCTGCAGATCATATCTCCTGCTCTCTATCCAGCCTCAACCTATCGCCTCTCCCTGCTAAAGACCCTCCATAGAGAGCTGTCATCCATTGCCATCCATTATCTCTATGGCTAGCCTTGGATGGCTGAGCACCATCAGCCTGTGGAGCACTGTGGGACTCGGGGTGAGCAGGGGTTCCAGTCGGGACGGCACTCTCGCAGCCCTCTAAGCCTCCTGAGCTTCCCAGTGGAGGTCACCCGACCGGAGAGAGGACAGCGTCTCATCCACCTTTTCTTCCACCATCATCTCACCCACAAACAGCATTGACACACTGTCGAGTCCGTCCGACGCCTCTGTTAGGTTAACAGACTTCTGTTTAAGCTGAAATTCAGAATCTCCCCCATTTTCCCACTTTGTCTCCCCCTTTGGTGGCAAAAAGTATTTGAAATGATGTTTGGACTACAACCAAACAACCACAATTATATTATCAAAGAAGGTATAGCAGTGTGGCTCGTGTGCCATCAGCTCACCAGTAAACAGTTCCCACCCTAGTAAAAATGGCTTCCCAGGACCAGGTAATTTGACTTTCAATGTAGTTTTTGTAATGAAATTAGACAATAACATTGCCTATGATGGTGCAAAAATTGTGACTTGACAGTAACTACAGCCTACAGTGTATGCGGCTAGCATATCAGTTAGGTTGGCCAAACATTATTGTCAATGTAAGCTCTTTGGGTAGTCTATAGTATGCTAACTAGCTAGCAGCACTTGGCTACCCGGCGCAGGTAACCTGTGTTGGCTAATGTTAGTTGAATAGTTAGCAGACTATCAGCATGCAGTCAGTGGCGATTGGTCCAACCATGGTAACACTCAATTGGTATGTGTAACTCCACGGTCCAGACACTGTTTAGTTCTGGAAAAAAGTCCCAGATTCCAGCTTTAAATTACTGTCACATCTCAAGTTCATGTCAGTTCACCTGGCTGGGAGATATAATTTTCTCAGAAGCCTTGTTTCATCCACGCCCCCCAAATTTTCTCCAGCAATGTAAGGCTGACACTGCAGTGAATACTGCATTAGCTCTGTTTGCTTTGGCTGACAGGTCTTGAGTTGTGTTTACATTACCTAGGCATCGCTACCAAGTGAGTGGAATCAGGCATTCTGTTCTCAGTGCACGGATCAGTTGAAATCTAGGTTGTTGCATCACGTTGGATGTTGTTCGTGCTCAAGTGGATTGAAGCACAGTACGCATGGTTGAAGAAGAATGCCAGTGTCACACTTATTTTCACTGCTGTTTGGTTTCATTGTTCGTATTTGATTGTCTCGAGGCTATGCCATATAGCAAAGCAATCCATTTTTACAGACACCTATCAGTATTGCACTATTATATGAGCCATTTGTATCTCTATGGTTATGCTTATCATTGTAATTACTACACAGCCAAAATAATTTTCCACAGAAAACCCCTTCAGGAATCTAATGAAGTGAGCGGCACTCCTGGGAATGGAAGGCTGGATGCGGAGCGGAATGCATGATTAATCCTTAAAATACCTCTGGAATGCGCCGCCTTGGTCTCGATCCAGTTTTGGATCAAAGAGCCCAAGAAAAAAAAAAAAAAAGAGTATCCTTGTCCCAGCAGTATTATTGCCTTTGATATGATTAAACTCTTCATGTATGTGATACCGCATGTCTTGCTGTTCCTCATAAATCATGTTGTTTTGTCATATTAGGTAGGTTGAACATCCTTATATGGATTTTTTTATAGACCTTAGATCTTAAATCACTAATAAACCATAGCGTGTAATCATATCTTTTGTTATAACTGTTAAATCACAGTTAGGGAAGGTGAGCAAGTAATTAAAGGTTGAATTCCTGTAGTTTATTTTGCTTAATATGAGGGCATTGCTATGAGCTACTATGATTTAACTGTAGTTTTGTCAGTTAATAGTTAATTACAGGGTTTTGATGGGAACCAACAGAATGTTTTATGAATGCTGTGGTATAAACAATAAAGAAGTTAAGTAGGATCACTAACAATATTGGTATTCTTTTGAAAGAAAATCACTTTCCTAAAAAATGCATCTCCGATTAAATAAGGGTGTAATTTGTCATTCTTTGTAATTAGGCATTCTCTTTGTTGGCTGTTTTGGTATCTTTAACATGTAGCCTATCCTCTTTGGAGGGAACTCTTGAGTCATCACCATCTGCCCTCGAGATCAGAGCTTTGAACTGAGAGGAAAATGTTCCTTTAAAGGAACGGCAATAAAATATTCATCAGGAGTGCTTTAGATTGGAAGTTTGGGAATTGTGTCCAAAAGTTGGACACAATTCAAAAGTTGTCAGGATTAGTCGGTGAGAGTTGTGCTAAAATGTGGAGTTTGTGGTGAGGCAACAGTCTTTATCGTACCAGATTTACTCCAAGACTTGACATTATAAGTGGGTCAGTAAGATAGTAGGATAATCTGTAAAGCGAGTGCTGGTATAGTATGGGGAAAAAGCTATTGTCAGTTGGTGGATGTGTTTGGTGCAGTACTTTCATATTCTAAATTTACACTGTGATCTGGTCATGGCAGTAAAATGCTTAAATGCTTAGATAGATAGCATAGAGAGAGAGAGAGAGACAGAGAAATGGCAGAACATAACCACCCAAAAGTAGTGTTGTTTGGTTTTCATCTCCTCCTCCTCCTCATTCAGCTGACTTACACTGTCCCAGAATGCACTCCTGCCATGCTGGGTTTCACAGCAGCCCATTCTAATAACCACGGCCTTGTATGTCAACAAGCAGTAGCCTTTCACAGAAAGGAAAAGGTTCTTAGGCTCCAGGCACTGGTTGCCCTCTGTAATAATGATATCCAAGCTTTAGTGGTATGACTGTTTGCTCTCTCTCTCTCTCTCTCTCTCTCTCTCTCTCTCTCTCTCTCTCTCTCTCTCTCTCTCTCTCACACTCAAACTGAAGTGTTGTAAGAATATTTTAGTGACTTGTCATTGTCGCACAGTCACAAGCTCTCTAAACTCGTGTTCACACTGCAAGCAACTTGGTTGATGGGTCGCTCTTTCCTGACTGAGTGCGAGACACTCCGATTGCATCTGTGTAGAAGCTAAAATACAACTACATTTTTCAGCTGTACCTTTTGCTGCTTCCATATTGCCTTTCATAACATTACATCATTTTAATGAGTTAACATCGCTAGCCAGCTAATTAGGTAGCATTAATCGAAAATAAAAAAAATCTATAAAATGACTTAAGAGTTTACCATCGACCCCAACAACGGATGCAACCATTCTCCAAGCGTTGTTTTTCAGACGTTTATTTGAATGGCTAGAATCAACTTCTCACCCATTTTGCGCTTGCCAGGTGGAGCTATTGTTCATGAAACAGAATCACATCAAACAAACAAAGAAGCACATAAATCGGATTGGCTGTTGACGGCCGATGACCGACTTTTCTCTTTTCAGCCAAATTTCCCTGATCACTCAGCTCTATAGGAAATGATCAGACTTCCAGTGACTTCTTGATTGTGTTGCTCGCACTGTGAATAATGCATTGTAATTCTCACATTGTATTACAGTCAGGATATTTCCCATTATCCTGACTTTGGCTTTGAGTTGTTATGGAGCAAAGCCTGGGAGTGTTGTGCTCTGAGTCTACTGTCTGACTGTGAGTCAAGTGTCAGACACACACACACACACACACACCTGACACACACACAGACAGACCTGCAGACCTCCAGTGGTCAGGTGAATCAGCAACCACAGACATCGCTCTGCTCGCCCTTGAAGACAAATACGCTTGCACAAGCAGCCACATACAGACACACACGCACCAATTAATTACTCAACTGAGTCTGTCTGAACTGTTCCAAAATATTGATTTTCTCTGAGTGCAGTTGCGGTGTGTATGTCCACATGTAGCTTATGTGCTCACACGCAAACATGAGCGGTGTCACATAAATCAAACATCTGTGTGTAATTGCCCTCCTAATGGAATGGGATCGTATCGATTTATGTAAGTAAGTGGACGTCTCATTTCAGACTCGGCTAACTAGAGTTTTAATGATGCCCTTCAGTGCGGTCCTATTGTGTGCCTCTGCACTGTAATCTTCACAACCGCATGATGTTACAACAAAAGAATATTGAACCTACTGAGACACACACACACACACACTGTCATGGCTATGCATGTGTTGATTTCGTCAACTTCCATGATCAGAACCGGGTTTATGCTCTAACAAGTGAGCTGACTGTCACAACTTTTTCCAGAGAAGAAGGGCAAAACATGGGGAATGGAAGGAAGGAAGCTACCTGATATGGAACAAGGAAAAGCCCAACTCAGTTCTCTGCAATGTAACTAGCTTCTCTGAAATGTATTTTTTTCTTTACACCCACTTCCATTCCTTTATAGAGACAGTGGGAAAGCTGAGAGGGATGTACTGAAATTTGTATTTAGTAGGATAAGCTCCTTGAGATGTGGCATCTCGTTTTCGAGGGGGTCCTACAAGAGGTGCACATCACTGTCCAGTCAACAATTCAGTTGGTTCATCATCCAAAAAAGTGAACATAAGTGAAGCATGAACAATAAATAAGCTAATAAGCTATAAAAAGAAAAAAAAAAAGAACAGAAAGACATCATGAAACAAAATGAAAACAACATTGAACAAGTACAGGACCATGGTATAAGATACAAAACATTAAAAGCATGAGCAAGTAAGTTTCAGATGCGAAAGTAAAGCAGTTTTAAACAGACCAAAAGAGGTAATAGATTGTAAATGAGAAGGTAAATTATTCCACTCAGATGGCACATTCCGTTTCATTAGAAACTAAGGGAACAGCAAAGAAAAGTTGATCCAAATGTCTTAATGAGTATGCAGAATTATAGGTTTCTAGTAACTGTTTTAAATAACACTGATAATTAAAATATCACATTTAAATATAAATATAGAGCCAATGAAAGTGTCTTCTGGACTGTGGGGAAAGCCATTTACGTTCCTTGTACATGTCACAGTGATAGAGAGAGTAGAGAATTCGTGTTGTCTGCTCTCCTGCGGTCTCACCATAAAACACCTCCTGACTGACTCCTCCTCTAGCTGCTGTAACTCTCCTGTTGTTGCTTCTTGTCTGTGCTTTCCACAGTAAAGTTGACCTGAAAGGGTCCCGGGGCTGTTCTGGCTCAGTCCGTCCTCAGAATAGATGACAGGTCTCCGAGCTTGTTCCAGCAGTCGCTTTTAGAAAAACTCCTTCGCGCCTTTGCCGAAACCCCCCCCCCCCCCTCGCCTTTGACCGCCGCGCCGCGCGGAGTTCATCCATTACGCCCTGACAGCTTGATGAATGTGTCAGGCGGTTTAATTAGAGTTTGTATTCTTAATATCACCTCCTTGTTTGAGGGTGTTATTACCTCAGGGCGTGATCCGGCGTGATTATTCTACACTTTGATAAGGCGTCGTGATGAAATGTTATTTCTCACGCGAGCGCGGCGGGTAACAAGCGCTCCCGCAAGCCAAGTCATTGATCATGGTGTTACATTTATGACTGAACTGTTTCCAATGAGTTGTGATTCAGAAAGGGCTACGGGCGCTTAGTGCTGCCAGGCTGTCTATCACTCGTCTGACAGTCCTGCCTGTTTGGAAAAGTGATAGACAGTCTGCTGGTCTATGACTTGTCAAACATGTTATCCTTAGCTTATCCCCAAGTTAGACGCCCAGTTTCGGTTTCTTTGTGTCTTGTACACCAGAATGTTGAAATATTTTAAAATTATGGTACACAGAAGAAGCTAAAGACAGATTTACACCTAGATGGGCCCTAGAGTTACTTCTAGTCTATTAGCGTGGGCTGGCATGACAGCCAAAGAGATGTTGTTTCAGTGTGGCAAGACACTTGGCTAGTGAACAAAGTAAACTAGCACCCACAGTATTTATTTGATCTGCAGGAGCGATAGCGTGTGATTATCATCCAGTCAGTTTTTGTTGACCATCATTGGGCCACAGACTCTTTTCAGTTTTTAATATAGTTTTGATTTCGAAAGTATTGCACACACAGCATGCATGCAAACTGGAAGAATGCCCTATTGAGAATCATATTTCCACACTGAGTCAGATGAAAACTCGCAGTTCAAAGCTGTGTTGACTGAAGGTGATCCTGCCATAGGATGGGTATGCCAGCATTAAAAGAATGTCTGTGGGTGTTTGTGTGTGGGCGTGTATTTGTGCGTGGGCACTCTTTTATGTGCATGAAGCCAGTGTGCGTCAGCCTAATGTAGCCTGGCTGGGGCTGCAGCTCAACGCAGATACCGCCTGACAGCGTCTGAGTTTTTTGGGCCCGCGCCTCTTTGATGTGTCACTGTTACAGACTGAACATGATGGGCCTTGTCTTCCTGTACCTCATCTCAAACCGCTCTTCTTCATCACAAAGCCCAGTGCCGGGAATGCTGCTCGGTGAAAAAAACAACTAATTATTCAGCCATTGCTGTTGAAACAAGGAGGTGATGAGAGAGGCATTCTGTCTTTATCAGGATGCAGTCAGTGGCGGCACAGTCATAAAATACATTACTGACTGTGCAGTTCTTTTAGAAAGAGATGCTCATTTTTGGAAGTGTGTTGTGGTTATTATGACAGCAGAGATGTAACCTTGAGATAAATGTAATTGTTTGTGCACGCGGTTGGCATTTCAAAACAATTGAGCTGGGAGACGAAGTAAAGACCTTGAAGGACACAAGAGGGAGGCCATGTTAAAGCCGTAATAGGATAAACCAGCACCCAGACAACATTCCCTTTCATAGACAGTCAATAGCACACACACATACACGCATATACACACGCTTCACTTACATTCATACACACACACACATCGTTACCCCTGCAAACCTGCACACACATCCATCCATCACTTGTCAGCATGGAGTGAGAGCGAGATGATGATGGATGGATGGATGTTTCCACAGAGTAGAGAAGAGGAAGTGTGTGTGTACACACATGTATCCTGTGTTGCTGGAGAGGTACGCTCCGGCTTTGCCTCAGGTGTTCCCTCTGACCTCTGAGGTTAATTGTCAGAGTCAGTCAGCGTGTCGTAAAAGTCAGATGTATAAACCTCTGTCTATTTTACACTAGTGTGACAGTTACGCAGTGTAGTCGTTAAAGCTGCATTAGGCGAGATGTTTTATGTAAAAATACAGCCGTCTTTGCAGCCTAAATCATGAGGTGGGGCTGCAGTAGAGGAGAGTGTCCTATCTCCTTTAACTGAGACTCTGTTTTGTCCAATTTGCTCCTCAAATTAAAGAGCAAATCAACACTTTCAAGCATGTTGCACGTCTGGCCACACCCCAGTCAGTGATGTCAAAGCAGGTGTTTTGCCCTTGACAGCTGATACAAAACACCTGCTTTGACTTCACTGATTGGAGCGTGGCCAGAAGTGCAACATGCTTGAAAGTTTCAAGAGCAGTGCAACAAAAGTTTTCCGCCTCGTGTGATTTTGTGTTGATTTGCTCTGAAGCGAAGTTTCCTAGTGCAGATTTAAATCAAACCAAATCACAGAGTTGTTTTCAAGCAAGCCCAGGTTCAGTTGTTATTTGCATTTTTTTTTTCCCCCCGCTATTTGTCTGGTGAGGAGAAGCAGTTGTCCCAGGGTGTCGAGGTGTGAAGGTCACTCTGACAGTGTTCCCCTCCCTCTGCCAGGAACTGCACTGCCCTTCCCTCGCCAGCTTAGCCCCCACTGCATGGGCCCACAGGTGCCAGCCTGCAGCCAGCGTGACCCCGGGGCGGGGCCGCGGTCGCTGCTGCCGTCCCCCTCCCCGCCCTCGCCCCCCCCCCTTTACACAGATACCGCTTCTGCCGGCGCCGCCATATGTTTCGCCATCGACTGTCATACACAGAGGGCAGAGGTGAGAGATGCCCAGCGGTATCGTCCTGGCAGAGTGCTCCACCCCGTCAGGGAATCAGACATGTTTCCCGGTGCTGCGCAGTATTGTGACAGTAGGGAATGTTTTGGCATTTAGCTGTGGAAATATAGATTCCCAGCATGCATGTTTTTTTTTTTTCGTTTTATCCCATTAAGCCTGGTCTTGTAAAATAAATCCTTTAGCATTACAAGGAAAGTATTTCTCATTCTCCCACCTCCACATGAAACAAGTAAACAAGTCCCCCGCTCTTCTGGGAATGGCTTATGCCTGTCAGTAACTGGTGTGATGGACTAACCCTTTTTTAGCTGTTCTCCTCCCCTAAACCACGCATTAACCCGGCGATGAAACAGCCTCACACAGCCAGGAGTGACAGAGTGTGGCCAAAGATACGAAGATAATGCTTCCTGTCGAATGAACCCTCCTTGGCGCTTCCATTTCCTGTTTCCTGTCTTTGGGAGAAAATAGGACGGTGCCACGGCGGCCTGTGGAGAGAAAACAGAGCGGCTCCATGGAAACCTGGGGAGAAGGGGACACTTGCTATTGTTGATCGCAAACTGCAGTGCTTCTAACACTAACAGTTTTCGCCACGGTGTTCCAGTGTGGGACCACCCAAACACAACGAATCAAACAAGCGCTCGTTTGTATGGTTCCATTATTTCAAACATTGCGATGACAAATACAGCTGTTGATGTAAGTCCATGACCTATGACCTCTGTGAAGTGTCCCTGTGGTGTCTGGAGGCTGCAGCTGCTCGTGAAATCCCCCTGCTCTTCTGTGTGTCGTCAAAATGTACTGTATGTGTCAAGGATATATACAATAGGCGATGCAATGATGCAGAAATAACAGGCTTTAAATGACCCACATCCTAAGGCTGATACCGACTCATCACTTTTCCACATTCCAGAGCATTATATATGTCTTGTTATGTATACAGTGTTTTATCTTGCCCTACATACTGTATGGCAGTTGCTTCTCCATATTTAATAATAGAACAGTTCAGCCTGTGCAGCTCGGTAAGAAGATTTCTCAGTGAAAACATGTCAGTTACACGTCTGTATGAAAATCTGCTGTCAAGTGTCTGCCCCTTTGTTTTTTTTGTTTTTTTACTTTCACAGTTTTCTTTTTCTCTTGGCTGAAAGAGCAGTCACTTTTCAAGCCAGCTCCAGCTGCGGAAGCTATTGAAGTAATGTCCTCAGATAGAAGGTTTGAACTTGAAACACAGTTGGCGAGGCGGAGCCCGAAGCTGAATTTCGGCTTTGGACAGACACCAGTAGCTTGCTCCCTCTCTCTGTTACCTCTCTCTCTCTCTCTCTCTCTCTCTCCCTCTCTCTCTCATGTTGCAAACTATACTGTAGAATTTCAGCCAAAAAACATTAATGCTGAGCATGAGCTTTGTTTAAAGAGGGAAATAATCCCACAAGGTAAATAAACATTTGCTATGGTAGACCATGCGCCACCACAACTGTAAAAAGAGACCATTTTCCCCACATAAAGGGACATTGCTGTCCGGTGAAAACCTTGTATTTCCAAAATGTCAACTTTTCAGGAACTGAGAAAAACAGCCTTGTTTTTAGCTTGGCCACCATGCAGTTTTCAGTTTATCCAGATGGTTTTCAAAGGGTTTCGTCAGTCCAAGGGTTGTATAATTTTCTCAACCCATTTTCAGCTGTAATCCTTCATCTGAAAATAGAATATGAAAATCAACAAAATTGGAGTTATGAGGTTTTCACATAATGGTGGTATGTATGTATTTTTGTAAATGATAAACTGCAATGTCTGTAACGTAATAACATTAGTTTAATGGTTGCTGTTCCCATTCCTCCACCAGCTTTGGTAGTGTAGCTACGTAGAAAATGACTCTACATAGATGTGCGTTGAATTACCTCTGAAAAGCCTCCCAGACCATCACCGCAATGACCTGTGAGGAATTGATGCAGAAAAAAAAAAAAACAATCTCTACACATCTGTCCACAATGAAGCCCCACTTCACACAAGGGCCTTTAGCAAAATAGCAGTCCATGCATTTAAATAGGAATATTATTATAATGTCAGACAGTCGCATCAAGTGTGTGTATGTGTGTGTGTGTACGTGTGTGTGTGTACGCACAAGTGAGTGTGTCACATTCGTTTTGGAGGGTGGGGGGGTTTAGGCCATAAACCAGGGCTTCAGTCTGACAGGTTTGAGAGCCCTGCTGGAGAGACAAGCCTGAACAGTTGACCTTACGGCTTGATCTTTATGTTAATGCCAGAGAATTTATTATCAGCCGGTTTGGGCCTCGGGGGCTCCTGTACCGACTGAAATTTATAGGAGTCTAAGTAGTATGACAGAATGAGAGTGGTGATACATTTATTCTGCCTTACTCCACTCCTGTCAGCAAAAAAATAAAACGCAGCAGATCATTAGTGCCTGAGCGGGACAGACTGGGTTTCAAAGAGGGTTTCAAAGAGAATGTGTAGGAGGTCTGATGAAACAAGAGCGAAGGAGGGAGTGTTAGCTGTGTGTGTGTGTGTGTGTGTGTGTCAGTCAGTCATGTCCCCCACTAACCGGAGTGCCATAGCAGTGCTGTACACCACTGGTTTACGTCTCTGACCCAAATTGGGTCGAGACCATAGAACTTGAATTCAAACTTGAACTCCCATTCAAATCAATGCTCGTGGACGGTCGGAGTGGCGGCCATTTATCTGTGAACCGCTGGACTAGCTTCCATCTAAACCGACTTAATGGCAAGTCGCTGAGGTGAGAGGTTTTACAGCAAGAACCAAAGCAGGTTCTCTGTCTCCTTGCTGCCATGGACTGCTAACATGCTAATATTTACTAGAAGAGATAGAGAGAGAAGTAGTCTACAGTCTTGGATAATGTTACGTTAGCCTCGTCGCTAACGTTAGCTTTCAGGTGAGTTTTGAGTTTGCTAAACATACCTGCACAGTTCTCAAGCTAGTGTGACACGGCCCTCATGCCCAGACTTGTGTTGTCACCATAGCAACTAACCCTTAAAATTCCATAATCTGCATTTTATACTGCACTAGCCAAATTAGCATGGCGAACAGTGGAAGGACCGTTCTATCCATTCAAGTTCTGTGGTCGAGACCCAAGGTTGGGTTGCTGGAAGATTAAAATGGATGACCGAATTCAGAAACATTTAATTTTATTTCAACCTGTGGGCTGTAGTGCTCTGCCATAGTCATTGCAATGTAAACTAGGCTGAATAAGATTAAGACTGTAGCAAATTGGTAATTTTTGGTCTAGATTCTGTTAGATTTGCCTCAGCAGAAGCCCGGAAAAGCAGTTTTGGTTATAGGAAAAAAAAATGTGATAATTTGTTTCCCCAGAGAAATAGTTGGAAAACCGCTACTGCACACCACTAGGGGCTGTTCCAGGTCCAACTGTAATTCAGTGTAGACCTCCATGCTCCAGCCAGCAGGCAGCAGACAGCATCTCAGTGGAGAGAGAGTAATAACCTGGTATGTTATTGCAAACAGGAGGTCATATTTCTCCCGGTGATCAGTCTCACTGTGGATAACTGCTATAAAGAGTGGCACAAGACGAGTGAGGCAATTAAATGGAAGGTTTTTCTTGAAAAGGAGCCTACCCACATTGACAGCATGAAATGGTTAGTTGTAATGGTGCAAATACCTCAAGCCATTTACCTCCACAGCGTGCATGAGAATGTGGAAAGCCCAGCCCCTGAATTTATTTTCCTTCAAAACATATCGGTGAATAGATCACAATAGCTTGAGATGAGTGTGTGTTGGATTCAGTGAGTAGATTCAGTGGCGTGTATTTTTTGTAAACGTAAGAACAGCAGTACCTCATTAAAGATTGAATAGTACATGGAACTCGCAGTGTCTGGCCTGTTTCTAAACCGTTCCAGCCACTTATGAAATATGTATATAGTGTATTTTGCTTGTCAGCTGTCCCAGCGCCTGAGATGGGACCTGAACATGTGTTGTACAGTGTTAGTGGGTTTTTTAAATAGTTGTATTACACACTGTACTGCTGCTGAACTTTAAACACACAAAACACACACACATACACAGTAAGATACACTGAAAATGCAGTTCTTGGACTATTGACACACCTCACTTCAGAGTAATTGCTGCAATTAACTCAAATCAATTAACAATCCCAAGCACCATTAGCTGTTTATACTTTGCAGCCAACACCAACACAAGTCAAAACGCAGTGTTAATTGTTAATGCTATGGTAATGATTGGTTAATCGTCCTAATGATATAGTAGGATGTTGATAAAGTGACTTCAAGGACGATTTAGTGCATTTGTACGGAAACACTAATGCTATTCTTTTTGCTCTCTCTTTCTCTCCGTGTCGCCGCCCTGCTCCGTCTGTGGATCCTGTCTGTGATGCTTCTTCATCTCCATTGTGTTCAGGTAAGAATAAATTACTTCCAATTCTTTCTCATCATCTCCCCGCATTCTCCTCTTTGGCTTTTGTCTCGCGTTCAGACAGATGTGAACCAGCGCCTCTGGAGAAAATTTGGATGTCTTTGTGTTCATTATTCCTCGGTTATTCCCTCACACATGGCCTAACACTGACTGATTTTGTCCTTGTCTTCTGATTCCGTCACAATGAGACTAACCTGATTTTTGCCACACTCTGGGTTTGATTGCCTTTGGGAGAGAGGTATAGTTCACAAGGATGCTTCTGTTGAATTTCACTGAAGGGCCCTCTGAACCGTGGAACAAAATGACTTCCTGAAACTTTTTTCTTTTCTTTTTTTCTTTTCACAAGCTGTCCACTTCTCTAATTCAGGACACATTTTGGCAAATAAAGATGTAGGGGGGAAATCAATAAAGCATCACAGAGACACAAGGAATCGGATAGACAAAGGCCTCTGGAAAGAAACTCCAAAAGGAAAAAAAACAAAAAAAACAAGGTCACCTCATTCCTCCTTTGAGCATCTATTGAGCAGTTGAGAATGGGGACGGGAGGAGAGTGTGTGAGACAAGATAACACACAAGAATGGCATAGAGTAATTGAGATATCAATCAACGAGGTTATTTCAGGGGTAATTGCTGAGGTCCTTTGGTGTTTGTGTGTGTGTGTGTGCGTGTGTGTGCGTGTGTGTGTGTGTGTGTGAGAGAGAGAGAGAGAGAGAGAGGTTGAATGTGAAAAAAAACACTGGATGGTCTTGAGAGTCTGTCATTCAGCTCAGTACAATAGCCATCGTATTCATCCCTGTTATTCAGAGCGTCTCCATGAGCCGCCAAGGCCGAGACATTGTTCTTGGTAAAAACTGCTTCCTGGCTGTCTACTACAATGATGGGGTTATATTTAGTCATAGCTGCAGCTACAGTATCTAAGCCTTGTTATAGAAAAAGAAGTGCACCATTATAACTTTACAGAGGCGCACACTGAGTGCAAGGCTTTTTTATTGTTATTTTCGGAAGTGTATCTGAAGGGTTTCATTTCACTTTTCATTTCTTTTTCAAGTACTATATGTTAATTTTAGAAAGAAAAAAAAACAAAAAATAAACCTACCTGATCACCTGATGGCCATTGCTCAATATAAAAAAAACCGAACAAACACATAGATGATTACATCCTCCAATATATTACTGATTCATCGATAAAGAGCTCAGGATAGTAAGTAACAAATGATATTCACTTGTGGGCTTTATTTTTCATGCCAGCAGTCATTTTGTTAAAGTAGATGCCATGTTCTCCAAATGGTAGATATCTCATTTTGTAATGAAACTCTTCAATGATATTCATACTCTATGTTTATGCATGTGGTATGTTTCATTTTATTAAATGCCATTCCGGTTTTATATCCGTATGGACGGGCGTTTGAGACCGTTGAGAGGCATGGAGCTTTGTTTTAAGGGCAACACAGAGCTCATGAATATTCCATTTCCACATGAGATTACTTCCTGCAATAACACGCCTCTGCTCCCCAAGGACATACTACTACAGAAGCTACACACTCCGCTTCAGGCACACACACACACACACACACACACATAGTCCAGGTAGATTATTTATATATTAGCATAAGGATTTTCACTTTTAATTTGCCATTTTCTGCCCAAGTGCTCTTTGATACTATACTCCCTGCATGGTTAAGTCAGAGAATAGGCTTTTAATTGCTGTGATGATAATAGGAATAACGGCCCTAGGAAAGCTTCCAGTTCTTCCCATAGTTGTATAGAAGACAACTTTACCTGTTGGTTTCATTTCAGCTGGTGCAGTTGTTGCAGCTGCACAACTCATTTTTGCTTACTTATTGCACTGCTACTGCAACGTTGCTCCATCCCCAGGGAGAGTTCTTTGGAAAATCCTGCAGCTGTAGTGTAGAATAGATAGAAGATGAGATGGGACTTCAACATTGGCTACCACAGTATGTTACTTACTATGTAGCCTTTCCATTGTGACAACGATGCGATTGCTTCAATAAGAGAAAAACAGAAAAAAAGATTTGACACTAGATATATTTATTCTATATTCCTTCAGTAATATCAACCATGTGTGTGTGTGTGTGTGTGTGGGATGGAGAAACATAAGCCTTTAATATATCAGCGTTATATGGGAGAGTGGCTGTGTGTTTTGGACTGGAGAGATCTGTGGCTCTGATTTACTGCAGGACATCTGGATTGGTCATCACTTATTCTCATTTTTGCAGTTCGAATTGAAGACTTTTTCCCTCCCAAAAGTGATTAGTTATTTATGCCCCACAGTAAACATTTACACAGCTGACTCAGCCTCTGTCCGCTGCCCGTGTCTTTAGATTATGTGTTTATGAGATGCCTCTTTCACTTACTTTCTTCACTCCCTCCCTTCTTCACATATTCACTGCCTCACTCTCTCTCTCTCTCCCTCATCCTTCTCTTTAGCCCCTTGTCATCATCTCCCTCCTCTTCCTCTCTTCCTCCTTGCTTGGCAGATGAGAGCCTTGACATTCACATCTCCACCCCTTAATGATTAAAAAGCAGGGATATATTACTGTGACAAAGAAATTTCCTAAACAACGCTCCGCCGGCGGCACGTACGCAAGCCCACCCGCCCGCTGAACTCCGATCAACTTGAGCGACGTGTGAAACGCCCAATAATTGGCTACCAGCAAACAATTATTCGTGTTATTCACCCAATCGTCATCCGAGGCCGGCGATTAATGATGGGTCCAGCCAACCATGAAGCGGACATGATGGGGGCATTAGAACAGCAGTCAGGGGCGGCGATGTGGAGGAATAGGAGGAGGATGTTTGGGCATGTTATCAACAGGCCGGCGATGGGGATGACAAATGACCATTACTGGTTTCTCATCAAGCTGATGTCTGTGTTATTCATGGAGCTGTGTCTGATTGAGAATGCAGCGTCAAAAGAGAGGGACGGGATTAAAGGCGCCTTTTATCTGGAATTTGAACGCTCTCTCCCTGGGTTCAAAGCGCCTTTGGATCTAATACTGCTGAAGTTTTCACTTAGTCTGAATTGGTTTATTGATCGATCAATCTATCGATTGATTTGTCACCTTGAGCTCTGACGGTTTTCATCCCTATATACTGAGGTCCAGGTTTTGTGTGTTTGTCTGTGGGTGTGTTTATGTGCATGTGCGTGTGTGTGTGTGTGTGTGTGTGTGTGTGTGTGTCTCAGCTGATGAGTGTCGGCCAGCAGCTGCTCACACTGGGACATTCGATTGTTTTTTCTCTCTCTTTGTCAGTGGTCTGGCTGTGCCATCTCTACAGTGAAGCAACAGGACGCATCATTAGCACCAGGTCTCTATTGTAACAATATGCCACATACAAGGGGCATAAAGGAAACATACTCAGGTGACAGATGAAATATGAAGTTTGTAGTGCATTTGGGTATGTTGTAGATAATACTCTGCCCTGGATTCTTTAGCAGGATGGGTTTTAGGACTGTGTTCCTTTACTGTTTTTTTAGTCAGGATTTCCTTTTTGTATCTTTTTTTTTGGCTGTTCCATTTGTTTCTAATGGGAGATTATGGCTTTCCTGTATTATTTTCCGGCTTTTTGGCTTTCCTGATCGTGGTTTGTGTTTGAGGTGTTTATGAGTATAAAACATATGTGTGTCTGAGTGTGTCTGGGAGGGAAGGGGGACATTAAAAAGGAGTTGTGTGTTTTTTAGAAATCGCAAGCTGCTTATGGGACATAAAAAGGACTTTCAGTAGTTTGGCTGATGCCGACATAAAAGCTGTCTGGCGCTTTGAAGACAGAAGCCTTCTGAGAACCGACGCTATGCGTCAGCGCAGTGCCAGGGTTACAACAACTGCACTGGTGCTGAGGACAAAACAAAAAACAAAAATTAGAAAAGAAAACAGCAAAATACAATTCATTCCACTGAGATCTGAGGCACATGGATTAAACAAAATCCCCATCAGTCGTCCTTTACTCTCTCATTTGCTGAATAAATGTCTCCCAGGCTATACTTCAGGTTTGTCTGTACACCAATGCACGCACACACACACACACACACACACGCACATAGAGCTGACAAAGTCAGTGTGTGTGGTGCAGACGGAGTGAGAGAGAGATAGAGAGACAGGGAGAGAGAGTGTGTGTGCTGTATGTGAGAGTGATAACTTTGCCATTAAATGCGATCCTGATTTTCTAACTCTGAGAAAGAGAGAGACAGAGAGAGAGGGATAGAGACAGACAGAGCGAGAGACAGTGGCAGACAGAAAGAGAGGGAGAGATCACAGACAGAGTCATCATTATCTAGCTCCAGTCCTCCCAGTGGTGGGGCAGATCAATACAGTACACCCAGCATGGCTCTGCAGTGGAACCAGCTCAACACAGCTTCTCATTACTGCTCTCACACACGCACACATATTACCGCACACACAAGCACACACACTTTCACACACACACACACACACACACACACACACACACGGCTACAGCCACTAATGCATGCACACGCATATACACAGATTACTGCATGCAATCACACATGCACACGTATGCATTGACCCTCACAGTTGCACACATGCTTGCATATGCATAGACACTCTACCTCTCGTTCATTCTTTGTCTTGATTTCATGTTGCACTCACATTATGCAGCTTATTACACATTTGCTCATATTCCGCCCAGTTGGAGCAGCATTCAAATTCAAACCACTAATTTTGTTGTTTGAAGACAACCTTATTTCAGACGTACAGCTATATATTGCAACATATTGCACAGACAGTTAGATTGTATTCTCAGGGAGGATTATAGATAGATAGATAGAGTAAACCTGAAACTGTGTTGGCTTTTTTCCTCCTTTAATGTGTCAGACCTTGACAGGCATTCAGCTTCACATGCCCGCAGAAGCATGTGCGCACACACACACACACACACACACTCCCACGCATACTCCCAATCATCCCAAATCCCAATCTCAACGAAATGAGGTCATAATATTTACTGTGTTAACGAGTTTCTATTTTTGAATAATTAACATGGAGTTAGTGGAATTCAGAGAGGGAATTGGGTCTCAGTGTAATCCTCTGTGCCTCTAGTGAATGGAAATGTATTGTCTGTGTGAGTAGTAGATTTCTATTCTGGCTGTATGGGAGATGGATTAGCCTGGTGTTGGAGACTGTTCAATGAAGACCCTTTTAAAAAAAAAAAAAAAAAAAGAAGCCACATTGAGGTCTTTCGGGCATCTTTTCAGCTGTAATACCGTGACTGGTGTGTAGGAGGTTATGATGTACAGTATGTACACATGAAATTGTATGTAGAAGTGAATTACATATTTTTGCTGTCTATTTGAACTCATTTCTGTGAAGAGAGTACCATGCCCTCACATACAGCCTGCCCTTTTTGTAGGTTTCATAACAGCTCTCCAGCACTTGGGGAGCAGCGCGGAGAGTCCTCCAGCCCCTCCAGCCCCTCTGATTTGCATGCACAGCTAAGCCAAAGGCCGCTGATACTGAACAGTGACGCGGAGCACGGGTTGTTTTCTCACTCTTAATCAAATGAAGGGCAGGCTGTTTTTGCAGCAGTTTGTGGAGTTTCATCATCTCTGTTTTCTCTGTGGAGCACTCGATGCATTTGGAATGAAGTTAGTTACTCTTTCAGGGAGCTGCGAGGGGCTTGACAGTCACTCTGGGAGAGTGGGGGTCTGATCCGGAAAATACAGCTGTGTGTGTGTGTGTGTGTGTGTGTGCATACGTACATGCATGCCTGTGTGTCATTTCCGCATACACACACACATGCGCCACCAGATGTTCTTCCGTCGTTTGATAGCAAGTTGCCCCAACTGCCCCAGGAGAGAGCAGAGCCACCTGCCTGAGTAGCTCCACTGCTCTGCTGCCGGTGCACCATGGCCTTGAATATATAGAAGTTTCCATCTGGTTGCAGTAGCTATTCACCGCCCTGCTGTGGTACATTAAGCTTACATAATGTTTACTAGGTGGCACGGTGGCTCTGTGTTTAGCACTGTCGCCTCACAGCAAATTTTGATTCTGCTTCTTTCTATGTAGAGTTTGCATGTTCTCCCCCGTGTTCGTATGGGTTTCCGCTGTATGTAAGTGAGGTGGACTGGAGACTTCCCAGTGCATGCTGGGATAGGCATGGGATAGGGATAGGCCCTGAAAAGGATTAAGCAGGTTAAGACAATGAATGAATAATATCTACCATGTCAATGAAAGCTGATTTGAGAGTGACAGACATATAGATTCTTGGTTTGGATTCTTTGGCCAGGTGTGTATGAATGTTAGTCCTTGTTATGTGAATGCTCAGCCTGCCATGACTGCCATGATATATAATCAATATAATAAGCTATCACTCTCTCCAGACTCATCTAGTTTGACCCCAAATGAAATGACAGACACATTTCTGTATTTGAGCTCCAGTCGTCTTAAACCCTCCCATATCTTACCCTCCCCTCATATTTTGGAGAAGCTTTTTACACCCTTGTTGTCATGGCAACCTATCCGTAAGGAGTCAGAGAGAGAGAGAGAGAGAGAAAGATTAAGGAACAGAGACAGAGAGGGGAAAGTGGACTGAGAGAGAGAGTGAAAAGAGGGCAGAGAGAGAAAGAAAGAGGAAGAGGGTCCAAGAGAAAGAAGGCCTTAGAGAGAGAGAGAGGGAGGGAGAGAGAGACAAAGAGAGAGAGGTAGAGATCAAGAGCAACCGATAGAGAATGGCAGAGGGGCATAGAAAAATGAATGTCGATGTTTCTCTGTAGCCTCCATATTCTGCCACAAGAGTGCAGAGTGGCAGATACATGTTCAGTGTAATTGCAGCATCCCACAGAGTCTGTGCAGTCAGTTGGGACAGCTGAGAACAGCGGAGAACCAACAGCGGTTCTGTAACCTCTACACAATATAGCTTTTAACTAAGACATTATTCCTGCATCATAATGAACCTAGGTACCTAGACACACCAGCACACACACATAGGTGGATACAGAAATCAATGGAGATCCATCAATGACAACTTTAAACCCTCTCAAACATGGTTACAAGTCCATTAAAGCTTGCCATACTTCACACCAACATGTCCAAATGTGCTTAAATAACACACAACACTTCTGGGTAAGTTTTCTGCACTGGCCTTTGGCTCTGGCCTTTGGGAGCAGGCTCTGGCCTTTGGGAGCAGGCTATGAGTGTGTTGCTTCTATACAGAGGACTGATGGTGTTTCCATGTATGGTTGACAAATATTTTCTAAAATGTCCCAATGAACCATAGCGCTAAAATGGTTCAGCAAGTGAATTCCGCATTCAATTTTTCCATAGGGAATTTGATTATTAGCCATAATGTAGATGTATAATAGTAGATTCACCATGAGCTATCAGATTGTGAAACTAGTATACTGTATGTTCCTGTGGAAGACATCAGTCTGATTTCAACTTTGTTGTTAAGGATTGTGTTTTATTCCTAAGTAGTGATATACTACTTTTCCCACAAGCTTTAGTAATTTGCCACAGAAACGTTACCCGCTCCAAAGTTGTGTGTGGTTGGTAACCCAACCAGTAATGCTAGTTGGCTGGCAACTGTATCGATGATTGATGCCGTTCCGCCATGGTTATACTGTCAGACATGATGACTGTGCTTAGGGATGAGGAGAAGAGTGTGCGTACGGGTGAAAATCATTATAAATCAGTAATTACTATTATATTATTTAGCATCACTGCTGAAAATAAGGGAAAGGGAATCAATGGCATCACTCGCTATGCTGTATGGGCTGGGTAGTTCATCCCCTCTTAAAAAACACTATGTACACAGTCTTGTCTCATTTTTCATATATATATTTTTTCTGAATCTATTGCTATGAGCTCATGATTCATCTCGTAGCTGGTTGGTTCGGTTAAACGCTAAAACCCTTTATATGGTGATTTTCTGAAATGTCAGTGGAGAAAATGAATGGGAAATTTACTCCATGAACCTGAGCCACTGAAAAAGAGGGCGGGCACGTTTCCACTCGATTGCATTTAAGCTGTCTTTGATGCCCAGTGGGAGGAGTTTGTGCTTTTTATGAGCATTAGATTGACAGACTCACTCAGTAACTAAATCACTGGAGGGATATGCAGGTCCTGTGGCAGACACATGCTGCTGGTCCACTAAGCAAAACAAAAAACAACTTTGGATTAATTTAGGGTTTGAATGTACTAGAATGTACATAAACCCTCAGTGAAAATACTGTTGACTGCTGCTCAATCTCCCCACTTTTTTCTCTCTCATGCTGTAATAGAAATATAGTATGTGAAGCTGGTACTGTTTTCCCCCAATGTCGAGGTGTGTGTGTGTGTGTGTGTGTGTTGTCTGCAGGGGGTGGGGTGAGCTTCTCCAAGCATGATTGCACAGCAGGACCCAGTCCCGGCGGAAGGGAGAATAACACAGTGGGGAAACACACACACGCACACACGCACACACGCACACACGCACACGTGTATACACACATATATATAGGCTATGCCCTCCAGCACAAGCAACGCTGCGCACATTCATATAGCCTAAGGAGCAGAGTGTTATAGTAAGAGTATTTTCACTTTTCCCAATGCTCTCAGTTAAAGCAACTGATCTAAGCTGTTTCCCATTGGCATTAAATATGCATTAGCCCCAGCCTTTCATGTGGGCGCTGAGCTGTGTTTTGTATCAGAATTCCTGAGGATATTTTCTGATACTTGCAGCCCGCCAATTTTTTATCATCTTCTTTTAATTAAGAAGGAGAATGAGGTCTGCGAGAAAGGGAGCTAATCTTTATTAAATGGAATTTCTGGGCCACTGGGTTGCTCCGGGGCTCGTCGTGAAACATCCCGCCAACAAATACCGCAAACCCCGACGCCGCGATCCGTTATTTCAAATCAATTAACCTTGAAAAACCTCAGGAAAAAAACCTCCGGAAAAGACCGCGGTGACATAATATGATGCATAACGCGAACGGAGCGGTTACGCAGCTCGATAATGATTTCACCCGCTCACCTATTATGTGTCCGTCTCTGTGAATAGTGTTGAGCGGGGGTCTCCCCGCTGACAGAATCCCATCGCTCACGTTGTCGGTAAGCCAACTCCAACTCCAGGCGTTACGCGCAGCCGCTGGGCCTCCATTTCGGTTCCATCTTGCGTTAGGACGTGGCCATCAATCATTTTTGAAGTGTGTGTGTGTGTGTGTATGGGGGAGGTGTACAGCGCCCTGTGCTGTGCCCACACCGCCCACATCTCAACGACTCTCCTCCGCTGTATCCCAGGTGGGATGGGCGATTCTTAACTCCCAACACTCTGCTTGCTCCTGGTGACTACCACTCTTCACTTCTACTCCCTCGTTCCTGGCAGATCCTGCCCTCTGCCGCTCTTATTATCCCTCTATCTGTAATTAAAGGCAGCCAAGGAGAACTGAGATGGAGGGAGAGAGTGGAAGAGCTCAGCATAGGTGTCCGTATTTCACAGGGGGGCCCGTTGAGGAGGAGGCAGGTTCTAAGATCCGAACTGTTTGATGGCCCTAGGGGTGTGTGCATGTGTGCACACGTTCACAGGTTAAAACATACTTGTGCCATATATGAGTGGATGCTTTCTTCCCATGAGTGTAAGAGCCTGCACCTCAGTCTTTGTGTGTGTGTGTAGGGGTGTGTGAATTCAAAAGATGAGCAATAATTCCATCCTCCCAGCGCGTGTTTTAACTGTAATATCACTCACTGCTAGTATGCCCTCTTCACACTCCATCATAAATCTCACATCGCCTCCCCCATCTTCCATCTTCCAGCCTCCATCTCCCGGCATGAAAATTTTAATGCCAGTGTTTTGTGAGTGTAACCCCATGCCAGGGCATTGTCTGTGGGCCCACGCTGCCTGGAATTGGACAAGATTGGAAGCTGTCGCGGTAATGGGGTCTCTGACCCGGTGGGGCTATCACACACACAGCTGAGCTGAGAGGTGTGTGTGTGTGTGTGTGTGTGTGTGAGCAAGAATGTGGGATAGTTAATGTGGGGTTGTGTGTGTGTGTGTGTGTGTGTAAGTGTGCATACACACTAGCATCTGTGTGTGCAGTGATGTATGAGACACACACCGTCCAATAGAGCCTCAAGGGCACGGCTCAACTGCCATAAACAAGCAGCCTTGGTTATCAGTAAGGCGGTAAATATTGATTATTTTAAATGGCTATCACATTACGCTCATAAATATACATTGATTACACATCCTTGGGTTGATATCCTTCGATTTGGTGTGAAAAAACACTGTTGGGAGCTCGTGAGACAAACAACCATTTATAAATTCTGATTTATCTCCTGAAGGCTCCTTTCAGAATCAGCTCTTTCTAAAACAGCGAGATAGTTAACTGCTTATGGTGAGGATAAAAATAAAGTTTATAGATATATTCATTTTGCTGTGATAATATGGGGAGTGTAGAATGGCCACCCTATAGTTCTAAGACTAACAGGACTTCTGACCCCAAAGTTTCAACCTCATAGTCATATAAAATATGAATTACTACACTTATTATAACTACAATTTATTATATAACCCCAAGCCATATAAAACCAAGAACCTTGAGTTTTCCAGGAACATTTTGAGTCATTTCCTGGTAGTTTTACCCATCAGTTGTGTTACAGTCCATTGACAGAAAACAAAACGTCAGGCACACCAGAATAGACCCAACAACCATCATCTCCGCCTTACGCTGCAGCCGAAACCACCATACCTTCCAGGCCCTTCCAGAGGGCTTTGCTAATGTTGCGGTCACAACGTCTGCAAAATATACAACACGCCATTAACTGTGGTGTACCCTTGGTTATTCAATACAGTGTGTTTTTCCCTCAGACTGTAAACTCCCCTCGTTGTGAAAGCCCCGAGGGTTCAGATAGTTCACGTACTCCGCTGCCGACAGTGTAGAAGCAGTTCACAGCCGCGTTTGCCGGAGTCAGCGTTCATTAGTAGATGAACTGTGTCTTACCTCTGGTACCGCTGACTTCCCAGCAGTCCGGGGCTTCTCGCTTCTCCCTCATTTCCCTCTCGCAGCCGCCGAGCGTTTCGCAGGAAGTGTTGATCAGTCGGACGTTAGCGCGCCTCGCTCGCGGTGGGTGTAGATAATCAGATTTGTGACGAACGCGCAGACAGTGAGAGGAGGTGCGAATTGAATTTTTGAACTCTCATTTTTATTGGTCTGATATGAATACTCGGCGGCGGATGAAACAGCGTGCGCCTGTCGTTCTCGCAAAGGGAAACTGAATTACGAAATTGAGACAGAGGCACGCGGAGATTAAATAGACTTCCTTGTGAAACGCATGCAGTACACCAGATTCAGCAGAGTAAAAGCATCTGCTGTTCATTAGAATGCTGTACTATCTTCAACAGCAAATGAGTAGGCACACCACTCTTATATGAAAGATGCGCGGTTTGCATTGATTTTAATCCATTTTCTGTGATGAATCAAAAGCTAAAATAACTAAATTCCCTCATTACCCAATGTGTGAATCCTATAGATCTGATTTTCTTTTTTTTTCTTCTCATAATATCCATCAAATTCTCAGATAAAGGCAGCGACCGTTTTAATAAACGAGCCCCCCGGAGCTTGACAGCGCGGGACAAGGAGCGGAGTCGGCCTCCGGGCATTCTAGGATAGAGAGAGAGCAGCGGAGAGCTTGATCTGTCTTTATGCGCTTTTAATTACACACGGCTGGCTGGGCTCCAATCCCCAGAGAGCAGAGGTAAAGCGCACACGTCAGGACCAGCCGCCCCGTCCGCTGGCAGCTCAATATCACCCTACCTAAACACCCCCGGGGGAGGGGAGAGAGGGAGGTGGAGAGGGAGGGTGGTGGAGCACAGGCGTCCCCGAGGGCAGCGCGGGGTTAATTCAGCAGACGCATTTACAAGAGCCACAGGCGGCTGTCGATCATTCCTCAGTACTTTGACTGACACTTACTGAAAACAGCCGTGGAGAGTACAGGTAACCAGCAAATCACGCCCCCCAGGCTCACACATCCAATATATCCCATACAGGAGAACTTCACATGCGAATACTTCCAAGTATTACAACTTACATGCAATTTCCTTCAAAGGGAAATCACCGCCGAAATGTTTATTTTCTAATTTGGGACAGGTTGAGGGGGATTCCCAATGCAGTTTGATTGCATCATGGTGCATGGCTTTCCGTGCAACGTGAAATCTGACAGCTATATTGGGTTTGCGTCTTATGACTGAAATCTGTCACCGTTTCACCTTGGTGATTGGCTGACAGAGATCAGCGTTGATGGGGAATGTGAGCGGACAGTCACGGTGCACGGCTGTATCTGCTATGACTGATTGATCAGACAGACAACAGTCAGCTGTCTCAGGACATGGGATTAGGTTTCGGCTAGTGTGTGTGTGTGTGTGTGTGTGTGTGTGTATGTGTGTGTGTACGCATGTCGGTAGCGGAGGGTTGGGGAAAAATGGGTTTTACTTAAAGCCGTCAATACTCACCCCATATACTTTTTCTGTAGGAGATGACTGACCACACTTATTCATGCACACACACACACACACACATATTCAGATTCCTTCTCTCTCTGTTTCACACAAACCAATGCACACTCTCTCTCTCTCTCTCTCTCTCTCCCTCTCTCCCTCTCTCTCTCTCTCCTCTTTCATCGACACACATTCCCACAGTTCAGAGAACATTCAGCAGCCCGAGCCGAGGGAATAAGGCTCCCTCACACAGAGAGACCTTTTATACATCAGAAACCCTTTACTCACATGACTATCACCTCCCAGAACCTGACTTCACTGTCAAATGAATGGTGTAACCTCCAGGCAATGTCAAGGTGAAGGAAACGTGTCAATCCCTCCCCGGTGAGCTTTTTCCTCGCACCGTCTCTCTCCGTTTAATGACTGGAGCGCGAAGAGCTTTTCCCTCTTCCCTCAGCCTGGCCCGCATGCTCCAGATGAGCCCAGAGGAGATGGAGGAGGAGGAGGAGGGTGGTGAGGAGGGATGCAGGCTGTAATCACAGGCAATCATCAGCTCTCAATGGCAACTCTGCTGCTCTGGCCTGCCCCCAGGAGACAAGTTGAACTAACACCCAAATCTGTGGTTTTAAGCTGCGAGGTACAGAGGGAGACGAAAGAGAGAGGATGATGATGATGATGATTTATAACTACATCAATGGGAGAGGTCTAATCTCTTATCAGGAGAGGATCTAGGTGAGGAGCCAGACTGCTACCAGACTCTGTACCTGCTATTAGAGAAGAGATAATGGCCATGTGGAGTGACGTGGTCTGGTGGACTGGTGACTCTTCTTCGCATCAGCCTGGATCTAATGTATATCTCTGGTGATATTAAATTAGGGTTTGTGCCCATGTGGAGGCCTGGAGATTGAGCCTGGTTATGTCATTGGAGGTCCAAAACCAGAGGGCAAAAAGTATATAAAAAAAAGTCGAAAATGCAGAAAAATAATGGTGTTCCTTGAATCAAGACGAATAATCGCGATTTACAATCATGATTACCTTATCTGACAAAGTAGTTGCAATTATGCTTTTAGCCATAATTGTGCAGCCCCACACTATGCAGCACTTACACTAGCTTACATAACACATAGTCCACAAAAGGCTCTAAGGATGCTGCCAGCCTTTACTCTGTGTAAAAGAAAGCCATAAGTTTCATGTAGCATGACATGGTGGGCTGCGGCCTGGTGGCTTCTCGACCCTTCGGGCTTCTGAATCTAATGGAGCTGTGCTTCCCCCAGCCGCGCCTGTCTCTCTTCATCAACACGCAACCGGCGCCCACGTAGCCTGTAGCGCTAATACTATTATGGAATACAGAATGGCTTGTTCATTTGGGTTTGAAGCCCAGCCAGGAGGAGAGAACAAGCCGCTTAAACCAGCCCTAAACCACCAGTCTCATCTACTGGCCTTGATGGGCAAAAAATAACCTCTGCCTTCGGAGCTATATAGGCATCGCCTCGGCCTTTGGAGTTGTATACTTTTACATTGTGGTGTGTAGTGATGTTGTGTGAGAGAAAAGCCTTGTTATGCTGTGTGGCTCTAACCTCCAGTCCTACGTGCTCTGTGGTTGAGTCTGGTTGTCTGCTTTTTACTGTGGTCTTTCATCACGTTCACTCCCCATTCTGGCATGCCTACCCGTTTTGTGTGCGTGCGTGTGTGTGTGTCTGTGTGTGTGTGTGTGTGTGTGTGTGTGTGTGTAGGAAAGACCAGAACTTTGCTGCCATCTAGCGGCAGAATGTTTTTCAATAGTATTGAGGAGTAGAGTAAGCAAAAAAAAAAAACAAGAGAGTATGTGTTTGTGAGCACTGTGCGTGTGTGTGTGTGTGTGTGTGTGTGTGTGTGTGTGTGTGTGTGTGTGTGTGTGTGTGTGTGTGTGTGTGTGTGTGTGTGAGGAGTAGGTGGCTCATTAGTGGGAGTCTATATTAGTGCAGCAGGTCAGTTCAAGTCAATGAGCGTGTGCTAATTCTTCCCCAATCCTCCTGTGCACTGCCACTTGTTACACATTTGCATATAAATTGCTTTAAATATGATGTTGCCGCTAAATTCCTTAACGGCCACTTGTTTAAAATTCATGAATGCTTTTGAATTTTTTCGGGCACGGTTGAGCTGTCAAAAAAAATCCTTTGATGCGTTTAAAAACGCGGCAGGTGTGCCTGTGCATGCGTGAATGTGTGTGTGTGTGTGTGTGAGTGTGTGTGTGTGTGTGTCCTGGGGTGTGTGTGTGTGTCTGTGCACGGTCATTCAGAATGAATATTTGTGAAATTCTCTCCAATTTTCTCTCTGGAAAAAGTCGAAGCCCCCACCCCTCCCTCTCTCTCTCTCTCTCTCTCTCTCTGTCTCTCTCTATCTTCACACTCATTTCCCAGTCTTAGCTACCAGATGGTGAAGGGAAACATGTTCCTGTGTGTCTGTGTGTGTGTGTGTGTGTGTGTGTGTCTAGTTATCCCCAGTCGCAGTGATCAGTATTCTGGACCAGTCTGTGGTCACTAGCCAGGCTGGCCGGCCTGTCAGCCCCATGGACCCCCAGAGACGGTCAGGACATCACTGAATGGACTGCTATTTTATAGCCACTTTCTCTGTTCTCTGGCCCGCTCATGCCCTATGTGGAGGGCTATTTCACTCAGTCGGGACAAATGAAGACAACTCGTTTCACACGTTTCACACGTTTATTGGTTTCTGAGCTGTTAAACAACATTAACAAACCAGGAAGGGATCACATTTTTAGCTCATAGGAGCACCAGTTAGTGATGGAAAGTCATGGAAATGTCATGGAATTTTTCATCGGGGACATTATATATGGTGTACTGAATATACCCACATGCACACACACACGCAGACACACACATACACACCCCCTTGTGCTGCCATCTATTGCTAGTGGGTGATCAGACTTTAGACAAGGACTCTTGTTCAGTGTTAATTTGTGTCTGCTGGTTGATTGTTTGCCTCAGGAGGAAGAAGGGACGGCGCTTGGTGCTAAAAGTAATTGAATGGCCTATTTAGATTCTGCTAATTGATTCTGAGGCTCTTGATGAGGTGATTCTTTTCTCTATGCGTGTGTGTGTGGGTGCGAGAACGAGAGAGAGAGAACGAGAGAGCGAGAGAGAGAGAGTCTAAGAAAGAGAGAGAGAGAGAGAGGAGATGTAGAGCCAGGCACAGACTGGCAAATAGAAATGGGATAAAGAGATTCTTTAAATTGTTTATTTACAAACCATCTAGTGCTGTTTTAGCAATGCTCAACATACATTTTAAAAACAATGCTAGATCCATAGAAATAATCTAGTGATCATCTATTCTAATCTAGTCTCCAGAATATGACACAAAAGTGAAATATGAAATGTGCAAATATACAATATCAGGCAGATTCCTTC
The DNA here is from genome assembly GCF_046629955.1 of Centroberyx affinis. Taxonomy (NCBI): domain Eukaryota; kingdom Metazoa; phylum Chordata; class Actinopteri; order Beryciformes; family Berycidae; genus Centroberyx; species Centroberyx affinis. The sequence continues at coordinate 327,087 of NW_027279987.1, forward strand.
TACTTTTTCTAACATTTAGCACTCTGAAGAAGGGCTATGCATGAAATGTTAAATATGCTGAATATTATATGGTGTGCTGATCATTATTTAATGGTATAAACTCCTACCTATTGTCGCTATTGTCTGCACCCTTCAGTCACCACTTTAAAGACATACTGTATATGCGCATATAGCATCTTAAAATTAATTGTCTGAGAAATACAGAGCCCATCATATAAAACGGACACACTAGCTTGCAGGCTCACTGTGTTCTCTCCTGACCCCAGTGACCATCCACACAGACAAAGCTAACTCAGCAACAATGCAGTAGCTCAGCCTCCAGCCACAGTGGCATGAGCTCTTTGATGTTACCTGCCAGCAAGGAGCCTCCTTACTGCATAGATGGCTCTAATAAAAGGTTTTATGTATCCGTCTTGGTGTGTTTGTGTGTGTATGGGGGGTGTTAATTGTAAACATCAGGTTTTGGTGTCAGTCCCTCCGAATCAAAGCGCAAGGGCTTCATTCTATTCGTCTGTTTTGCACCAATGTTCAACAATAATACAGGGAGAAATCCATCATAGAGGCAGCAGAGATACCACTTTCTCTACCAATAGTAGCCTCAATAGACCAGAATGCAATGCAACCACAAGACATGTTTTGAGTTTTGACTAGGAGGGGAACCTCTCACTTCACAATCACTATCGCTATTGTTCTCTCCATCCATATGTTTAACATAAAGCTGAATGTAACAACAATCTCTTGGGGTTGACGAAATGCATTCTGGGAAATGTAAGAAATCACTAACTGAAGTAGAAGTAGATGAGGCAGGTTCAGGGAAAAAGGTAAACTGCAACGATTAATCACAAATAGCTCCTGGAATGGATTGAACATCACAAATTGATGACATTTAACAGTGTAAACGTATCTGAGGGTGGAATTTTCCTTCATTGCATTAATTCACTAAACTGACTATGTGTGGGGACACAGGCTTTCATTAGCTATGATAAAGGCTGGCGTAAATCTAAAGGGCATGGTCATGGAAGGACATGGTCTTGCTGTGATTACCACTGACAGACCTGACAGGAGGGTTGAAGAGAAAGTATCCTGAATTACCTTGTTTAATGATTTAGTAACCTGAAAAAAATGTTGAGTAGATATACGGGAAATGTGCTTCACAACCGCTTCAACAAAGAATGTCGACCGCATTTTCTCTGTCTCTACTCATCTGTATGTGCATGCACGCCTGTATATGTTTATGTATTTTGAGCTTAGCGCACATCCTTGAGGGCCTAAGTGTTTTCCATTTTTGCAATTCCATCGGTGTGCGTGTTTACATGAACTTTCGCTCCACGTTTCCCTCTGTAAATGTTGTGACGGCGGGTCTAAACAGGACGCAGGTCAGCTGTGATATTGGTTTATACAAGAGATATACAGGTTGGCCATAGAGCGACTGGACTGATGTCATTGTGTTTTTGCTGTTTGGATTAGGCTTGTATCTCACTGTACGGCAAATATGCGCGGATTTATCAATAGGTGGTTCCAATGAAAGCTGAACCGCTAACCCTAACATTGCCTTCCACTTCAGCTGCGCACAACATCCAGTAAACAAGTAAAATGAATACTATCCACTGGCTTAGTTCTGTCATGTACAAACGAAACAGCGCTTTGAGTTTCCACTGCGTTACAATGAGTGGTTTTGCTCGAGCATGTCTATTATCTGTTTCCTATTTGCTACCGTCTCCATGTCTGCCCACCGTCACCCCCGTGTCTGGAAGTGTGGTGCACCCCGAGTTGTTTAGTCCTGTCAGCAACATTGACTCAGTAAGCCCTGTCCTGAGGGGGTGGATCTGGGATGAGCAGGAGAGGTCGCTCTGGTGCCCGTCCAAGCCCTCGTCTGTCCTCCCTTGCCCCTCTATTCCCCTTTCCTGCTTTCTTCCTTTTTTTTTTCCGCTTCTCCTTCCCCCTCTCCCACGACCTCAGGGAGTCCTCAGGAGGTGCACGGTTCCAAAATGGGATGATTTTCCTCTTCTTTTTTTGCTTGCTCCCTTTCTCCCCCCTCTCTCTCTCTCTCTCTCTCTCTCTCTCTCCCGATTTAACATTGAAAAACCCCAAACCTCACTGCTGAGTGACTCATTCAAATAATTGTTGCTTTTAGCTGTATCAAGTTACTCTTTCTCCAGTTCTCTCTTGCTTTTCTTCCTTTCCCCCGGTGCAGTGTGGTATCTGGGCCACTTGTGAATTAGGGCCTTTGAGCAAAAGCAAAAGGGAGGAAAAAAAACGAGTGACATCAGAAAGACAGAGAGAGAGAGAGAGAGAGAGAGAGAGAGAGAGAGAGAGAGATCCAAAACCTGAGTAGCCCTGTAATTTTCTGCTCTGTTTCTATGATTGCTTGTATGACCATGACAGACAAATGAGTCAATGGGAGATTGTCCTCCCTCCTTAGCTCCTTGCAGCCAGCTAGCTCAGTTTATATGTAGCCTATGTATATATATATGTATATATATATATATATATATATATAATATATATATATATATATATATATATATATATATATATATATATATATATATATAATATATATATATATATATATATATATATATATATATATATATATATATTATATATATATATATATATATATATATATATATATATATATATATATATATATATATATATATATATATATATATATATATATATATATATATATATATATATATATATATATAATATATATATATATATATAT